>NC_143019.1:86923772-87240022 GCF_055824585.1 Amblyomma mixtum | reverse complement strand
TATCATGGCGAATGAATAAAATTTGCGTCACATATCACTGCCTAGCTGCTCACCAGCTTTTAAGCACTTTTTACAAGAATCGAAGATCTGCGGCTCTAACTCGACACATGCAGCCTGCTTTCCTATTTTCTTTCTGGTTGAGTCCAGTTTCAATTTTAGGTCCCCCATTTACGTACTCCGAAAGCGTTTTTAGGTGACACCTTGAGACTTACACCTTGAGACTTACACGGAGATGTTGTGGATGGTCTGGGCGAGCTGATCCTTCTCGGACTCGAAGTTGTCGTACCAGCCCTGGATACCGAGGACAAGGTAGCGCCGCTTGTACTGCTTGCCCGTCGTCTGGTCACTCATCTCCTGCAGGCTCCTCAGCTTCTGCGAGCGATTGCAGGCACGCAAATTAAGGTGTATTAACGTCTGGAAACGGTGGAGGGTTCTGAACAGCGTGTCCGTGGGTTTCAGTCCGTGCATGCGTCACGTGATGAGAGACGCGGCGATTCGCTGTGCGAAGCATTCTAGAGATAGGCGATTAGAGCTTAACGCCAGACAGTTTGGTGCACCGTCAAAAGTTGTGCCAACTGTGAATTACAATGTGCAGTGAAATTAGATTGATGTATGGAGTGTAGCAGGACTGTACCTTTGTCCCTCACCTCTTTATTCTATATACCGGGTGTCCCAGCTAAATGTAACCACGCTTTTAAAAAACACGGGGTGTCCTAGCCGTCTGAAACCAAATGAGGGTTGTCTAGAGTCACATGACCAAGTCTGCAGTATTTTTTCGTTCTTCAAGGTGACTAATTAGTTGAGCTTAATTAGCTAACTTTTTAATTATTGACTTTAGGAGCAAAGTGTCAATGGAAAAGTTGTAGATCGCTTTGAGAATCATACTAAGACATTTGCAGCAAAGTAATATTTACAGAAAGTAGTTTTTTTACCGGCCTTTAACCATACCCGCGCAATACGAAAAAGCTTCCACATGACAACTGTGCCACTTCAACGTCCCAAGACGCGCCTTAAAGAATAAAATCCGTTTTTTCTGAAGTCCTCTCCTCGATGAGACTTTGGGTGCACATTGAGGCAGAGAAGTGAGCGAGCAGCTGGTCACGTGATAACTTTCTTTTAAGGCCAATAAATGAAGCTACGTAAATCGTAACTTGACGGAAACAGCTCTTGTAACGGTTTTTCTAGACGATCTAAAACTTTTTCACTGACACTTTCTTCCTGAAGTCAATAATTAAAAAGTTAGCTAATTAAACTTGACTAATTAATTAACTTTGAAGAGCGAAAAAAATTCTCAAGACTAGGCCACGCGACTATGAACAACCCTCAGTTAGTTTCACTGGACTAGGACACTTCGCCTTTTTTAAAAGTTTGGTTACATTTAGCTGGAACACCAGGTGTATAGTCGACCTAATTACTCTGTGATCAGGTGTCAACTCTTTCCCTGAAGACATTGTTCTAGCCTCAGCTGAAATGTACAAAAGGCCTGCAGATGGAAACGCAAACATCAGTAAAATCACCAGTAAAATCATCGCGGTCACTGTTTAGAATGAAGACAAACGCAGCCACACGGCTACAAAAGAAAGAGTCTCCACAAAGGAGAATCCGCTAAACATTGGACTAACAGCATTTTCAATTCGTATTACTTATAAATTCACTCTCACTCTACCATCTGCCAGTCATTCAGGTTAGCTATGTTGGTGGAATTAGCTTAGACAGGTGATGGCCTAGGGTTTGATCTCAGGAACGGGGCGAATGTTTTCTCCACTACAAAGATTCTGTGCAAGCTGCATAGTTTTTTGCTGTATCAGCATGCTTTAGCTTTATAGGATGCTAGTGAGTAATTACTGCCTTATTAATTCACTCTACCTTGGGAATACTGCCTAAACATTTCACTTTCACTAAAATCATAATGTGAGTTTTGCCAAGGTACTTTTTCGAATGTAAAATAAAACTAAATCTATGTGTATTACATGCAGGAGCAAGCACGTAAAATTTAAATGTAATGTCTACTTCCTCACGAAATGTAACGAGGACTCTTCTTTCTCTTCTGTTGCGCGCGCTTAAGCCATTAATTATTGAGGTGGGGAATCACTTAACAGGAAGGAAGATGGCACAGCCTAAGAAGAGTCGCAACATTTAATTGTCAAAATGTTTCATGATTGTGCTTAAGTGCAACAGCGTTATAAGTTGAAAACTCTACAAAAAAATGTATTATGTGTGTGGAATAGCTTACATATAGGAGCAGTTGGATAATATAATGCTACCAGCAATACTATCGAAAAAGTTTCTCTAAGTAGCGCATGAAAGTTAGCAGCAGCAGGCGATTTGAGAAGCATCTTGAGAGGTTTGTGCCTACATTATACGCCACATGCTGTGGTCATGTATACCCCTAAATAACACACAGTTTCATCCTTGTGGGCCCCAGATGAGATATAGGACAGCCCTTATATGCATCGGCCCGTCGGCCCGTTAAGGCGAACGCGTGCACAGGCGCAATTTGAACTTGCTATTGTTGATCATGCATGAATCCCATATCTATTTCAGGGGCTGAGTGAACATTTCTAAACCTAGTGCACATCAGTTCCTTGTTCGCAGTTTGAGGGCAGATTGACCGTACATGTTGGCTATACGCAGAAACAAATTCCGTGCGTAGAAATGGGGCATGCCACGGTACCCCTCTGCTGGTCCGTCATCCACTGTTCCGGGACTCACAAACTAGTGTGCGTGAACCTTATCCTGTATGCATTTTTTGAACGACAAGCCTGACTTGTACGTGACATTCTTAACGGTTTATACAATAATCTGGGCCTATATACACAATTACAAAGCATTAGATGTTTTTCGCTCTCACAGTCTCACAAATTGCGCAAGACCTGCGCAGCATACGCAGTACTAAGTGTTCGGGGCATGTTAAGCAGCAAACATGGGCACTCCGCACTAGGTCCAACATCGTCAGGGAAAAGTAGGCGACGTCCTCTTTATCGGCTTCCTGTGGGAACCGATGTGTAGCAGTAGCACGAGATTACGTCATCCCACGAGTATTATCAGTAAAGCCACTGATATGACCCATTGGCCCTAATAAACGGCTACGGGCCTCATGTCATGTGACATCACCCTCTAATTGTCATTTGGCGGATTTAGCCATCAGGCCCAATATACGTGACCATGACCTGCACATATATGACCCCCAAGGCCAACTTTCACAGCACGACTGCTATTAACAGCTGACAGTGAAGCTTGTATCGTATAACGCGATCACGCCTGTATTTTAGTGCGTCAGCACTTGAGCACCCACTCAGCCGTTAACCTTTGTGACGTCCCTCCATGTGCCCACCTGATTGTAGGCGGGTCACCCAGGTCATATGACATTAAGACGTCATCACAACTTGCCCATCGCATAGTGAGCAAACTGCACGCCGTGACAAGGGGCAGTTCCATTGTAGACTGGTCGCTGAGGTAGCTCGGTAAGAGCAACCTGCATCTCACAAACCCCGCCGGCGGCAGCATCTGCCATCGCACTGCAGTGACGCACCGCTGCACCACTGCACTACGAGTGGCATGACGACTACCAGCGATCTATGACTGCAAAGTAAAGAACGATCATTTTCGCATACGTTGGCATTAATCCATTAACATTATCGCGACATATCCTTAAGAAGCATCTTGAGTGTCACCTCCACTGCGAGTGCGATAGTACTAAGGCACCCACTCACCAATTTCGACTATCTTTGTCTGAAGCCAGCTGCTTCACCTTGAAAACCCAGCCTCGAATCAAAACCGAAGTTAAAATTGGAGTGCCAGCTGACCATTTGACCTAACTAGGCTAAATCATGTGTCATTTTTTTTCACCGGAGCCATTTACGTGATCACAACTGTGAGAAGTAATTAGGAACTGTTCAGTCAACTTACGCTCAGAATGCCGAAGTCGTACGCGGCGAGTGCCTTTGCTTTCCCGACGACGAAGCTGAGGCCGAAGTGTTTGACGCCCATGGACCAGAGGCGAAGGAACTCGACCACTCCCGTTGACGTGCCGAGTTGGTGCAGGGAAGTCCCTGCCTGCCTGCTCCGCGTGCAGAGCAATGACCTTATTTCACAGAGGTTGTCTTGAAGTGTTTGTCGCGCACGTATTATTTTTATTGCGAAAGCAATACTAGTTGCACTTTCAGCCCGTCGCGTAGCGAGGCCGGTAGCTACCATATTAGCATATTGGACTGGATTGGATTAGAATGGATTGGATTGATTTGGATTTTATTGCGAAAGCAATACTAGTTGCACTTTGAGCCCGTCGCGTAGCGAGGCTGGTAGCTACCATATTAGCATATTGGATTAGATTGCATTGCATTGGATTGGATTGAATTGGATTGGATTGTATAACCGATGCATCACCACAAGTCTAACCACAAACACCACCACTAGCTACACTACCAGCTGAACCATGGCGTCGCTACGGATATTGCTTTCGCAATTACCGGGCTTAACCAAGCTAAGCCACAGCCATTTTTTACGCTGGTAATGAAACAACATGGCAACGTATTTATTACCATTGCTGGTTTTTGCACATTTTATTTTTATGCTCCTTGCTTATGGAGACTTGTAGGGATTTCATGAGAGAGTGACACATTTTTGAACCTCATCATGTTAGACTTATTCGAATCAAAGTGAACTCTTTTATCGCAAAACACTTTCGCGAGAAGGTTTAACAAATGCTACAAGATTTCCTAGGTGATTATATCCTTTCTTACTTAGCCGCCGCGGAGGCGAAATTCTAGAGGCCCGTGTTCTGTGTGATTTCAGTGCACGTTGAAGAACAGCAGGTGGTCGAAATTTGCGGAGCCCTTCAATGCGGCGTCCCTCATAGCCTGAGTCACTCTGGGACGTTAAACCAAAAAAAAACCATAAAACCTTATATCTTTGTCTTGCTGAGCAAGTTTTATTGCAGAGTAATGGACGATCGCACTAGTAAAGTTCTTCTGGTGTGGCTTTGCTGAAACGAGAGCGATAGCCTTCAGAGTTTATGTACGCCACAACCCACTGGGAGTGGCCTAACCACAGATCCATCACGGCGGAACCCGCCTTTGGAGTGTCGTGTGCATAAAAGAATAAATCACAGGTTGCTCAAATCACCGACTAATTTGCATTTGCAAGTAGCGATAAATCAAGCGTTTAAAAAAGTAAGGCTTTAAGGGGAAGCGTTATCTCCGTCGGCAACCTTCGTAGTCAGAAACTGAGTCCCCTCTGCGGCTCTTAAGGAAGTTTTGACAGGTGTGCTAAGGCTGTCAGGTGCAAGCTAGTATGGGAGCCGGACCTCTCGAAAGTGTGCCATCGGTGGTCACTTGACAGAGTTGAAGTGCGATTCCAGCAAAGGCGTGGGTTGGGCGGCAGCATACATACCTTGTTGCAGATTCCTGGTTCCTGAAGGCAGTCCAAATATTTTTCTTTTTAAGATGGGACAAACTCCCACACATCGAGATAAGACAGTTGTTTTTGTTACGAAATGATGTTACCACATATCAATGGCACCCCATCTGTACGCCGAACACACTCGGCATGAGTGAAGAGTGAATGTTGAGGGTGAATCTGGGTTATGTACACTCCGCAGACACTCAAAATTGAGGAAAGGTAGCTCAATGACATCATTATCAGCCAAGATTCCACCCCTGCACAACAAAGATCAATGACAATCATCTTCAACCGTCACCCTTTATGGGCCAGCTCCGGCCAACCAATATAAAAGCAAAGTTCAGAACTTTACTTCTCCATCTGAACCTCGGCCGTTCCAGGCTTGCATCCTTGAATTCCACTCAGTTATTCTAACGCATGATTCGGTCACCTGTTAGCTTTACACGCCTTGGGCAGGTACGTGACCACTCCTTGATTTTGAGTAGACTGTCCATAACTTGTTTCGTCCCCAGCCCAATCTACTCTCCTCGTGTTTTTTGAACCTCACACTGGGCTCTCCGCAGTTTCTTTCATACCTTCTCCTAAGCCTATAGGTCTCCGCTCCATTGGTCACTACTTAAAGAATGCAGTTGCAATGCGCTCTTCTAGGGATATAGCTGAGCAGCACAAACCAACTTGAGTGTGCCACTTGTTTTGTCACAAGTTCTCATTTTGTTGGCATTAGAATGGTCGCGTGGCCCGGTGCGAACCTTGTGACATCATCACAACCTGCTTACCGCGGCAGGTGGCAGTTAATTTAGGAACTTGCCGATAGATGGCTCGGGAACAGCAACCTGGCTATTACAAAACATCCACCTGCCTGGACAGTGGCGCATCGCTGAGTGGTACGAGGTTTCCCAGCGACCTATGAATGTAGCAGTGAAAAAGTTTGGACTAGTACCGGGATATTCGTGGTGAAAAACAGCGCAGACTAGACGGAACACAAAAGAAAAGAAGACACCACAAGCACTGAGTCGCTGATTCGAGCTGCGAATAAGCGATCGGTGTGTCTTGCTTCTCTTGTGTGTTCCGCCTAATCTGCGCTGTTTTTTACAATGATCGATGAATTTAAAATAGAGAATGATCAATTACGCATATATGGACATCAAGATGTTAACTACGTCGAGTAATACAAGGCGGAGCTACAAGAGAATCAGTAGCAACGAAAATGCTAATGCACTCAACCGATCCACCTAGGATCGCCTACGAGCGTTTTCTCCTGGTAATTCATTTCTTATGGCATGGATCCGAGGCTGCTGATTCACCTACAGGGTTATGGACTCCTTAACCGTTTATACTATTTCACTGCATATTGTCGACTGATCCTTTCGCGCAATGCAGAGCATAAGATTTCCTAATATTAATTGTGAGGCCTAGCGCTGTACTTCGAATCATGCGTGAACCAGTAGCTGAAATTCCACAGCTGAGTTAACTAGCAGGGCACTATAATCAGAAACCGCAGGTTTACAGAGTTTCTCTGCAGAAAAGAATGTACCCAGCTGTTCGCCCTTCAGCAGTCTGATCGCATATAGTAAACACGCTGCGAACAGCAATGAACAAGTACTGCGATCTTGCCTTGCACCCTTCATAAATGGGATTATATCATGTTCCTTGATAAATGTGTAATCCCTGCGCAGTTCCCTTACCCATTTTCAAGCGGCTTTACTTGCGCCACCTCTAGCCACGGCTGCGCAGTGCTGTAACTGCATTATAAGGTTTTTAGCGTTGTATGAACGCTAAACTAGGGCCTGGTTTCCTTGCGCGCACTTTGCTTTGAGGGAACCGGTTTCAAGATTATGATTCACTGTAGAGCACTTTTTAGAAAAAACAACCAATTTTTGTTTTGGTACTTAAGGTTATGTTATTCTGTCAAGAATTTTCTTTTTTAATTCTTTTGAGGGTATGATAACGTAACCGGAGTAAAGCTCTTTGTTATGCACATCTCTTTGTTTATGAATCAATATGATCTCGACACTATGTCACACTTGCGGTGCGATTTGCCTCATAAAACGTCGTGAGTGCACTGACAATATAGGTATAAGCCATACTTTACCAGATCTACAACTACATGGTTCCTTAGCTTGCTCCTCAACTTACTCCTGTCCTCGGTGGGCGAAGCTTAGCGTTGATGAGAGAAGATTGCGACGAGGGTAAGGAAGTCATGCGTGTCATTAGGCTGTGATGCTAGACGGCAGACGCACGCGTTTCTGTATTAGCCCTATCCACCATTCGCAGGATACGACTGCAATTTGTTTTCACCATGACCACTCCTGAGAAAAATAGTGATCATTCAAATACGCTGCAGCGTAGAGAACAGCTCACTCGGCAAAGATGGCGAGTCCGTATCGCGTGATGCCCGCTGCCCTTGCCACCGGCAGGAAAGCTGACAGGCAGAGAGACTTGTTCCACTGGAGGAAGGAGGCGTTGTGTTCCAGCTGGTAGAAGAGCAGGTCGCACATTCCATCCGGGGGCAGCGCGGACACGTAGCCGGGGTCGCAGCGGTAGCCGCACACCAGCGGGTAATGCACGTCCTGCTCCTTGTCCGCTGCAGTGGGGAAGGCCGGGTCAGGAAACAATAGAACGGAAAAGACACGAGCGATGTCGAGGAAAGCGGAGCGTTGCGGAAGATAGCTAAGGCGCATTGGCCTGCAATTTCGCATATTTGAGGCATAGATGTGAGAATTCGGCGTCAGGCGCCAGGTGGTGGTGATGGTGGTGAAAACATTTATTAAGAAGGGACAGGAGGTAAATTTGGATCAGCCCGTAAGGGACCGATCCTCACAAGCACTAGGTGGAGGTCCCTAGTATGGGACCTGCCGCCCGGGCGCGCCCGACTAAGGCTTGTTGGGCCTGTAAGTCGTGGCAGCCGAGCAGGGTCGCCTCCCAGTCCTCCCGAGTTGGATGGGGCCAATGGCCGGGTTGGAGGGGCAGGCCCGCACCATGTGAGAGGTGTCCGAAGACACCGCACTGCAGTGCGCGCAGCTGCCGCTAAAGGAGGGGTCGAAATGTTTTAGTGCTGCCGGGCACAGCAGTGCATTGGTCAGAAGACGGAGAAGGAGCCGCTCATCCGCCTTCTTCAGGCCTTTACACGGGCTAGGGTAAAGGCGATGGCTATTTTGATAGTAGCCTCAGCGTTGCACTGGTGTCGCGCCTCCAACTATAGCGCATACCGTGAACAAAGCTGCGCAAGAACCGATGCGCCCTTTTAAGATTAGAATATTAATCCTTGCCATATAGAAAACTACACTTACCTTATCAATTTTTAGCAGCGGCAGATAATTCTTACAGGCTTGTTATTGCTGCCACAGATCTAAAGGTCTGCAAATTGTAATGATTGGCACGCTGAAATGTATTTTTTTGCTAGGGGTGAGTGCTTCAGTGACAATCTTGTTCGCCCGGCTACATAACTAAAGTTGTCTTTGTTACAGGGCAGCTTTTGGTGTAGCCGCTTCCACTAGTCCTCCCAAAATAGCCCCATAACGTATTTTGCAGATATTGTTGCAACAATGTGTGATGTATTGAAGTTTATATTCCCAACATCGTGTAGATGTTAGAATCTCAATGGCACATTTCTGTGACAACACACTGCGCAGCACAGCCGGCGGTCGAATAGTCTCCACAAAAGAGAATTCCTATGACTGAATCATTTGATTGTGGTGCTCACTTGAGCTTTCAGCCGACTCTTCAGCAGCACTGATGACGATCAGGGGAATTAACTAGTCGTTAGCACTCATCCTAGGGCAGCCGCGTGGTCGCAAAGGAAAGGTGCGCAGTTTTCTCGGAATATTCGCAGCTGAATCTCCATGCTCTTTTGGGCATAGATGTTGGAACTATGGCAGGTTAGGCGCAGTCGCTCTGCCAACTAAGCGACAGCTAGCACAAGGCTCAGGGATGCACAACGGGCCACGACTCGAAGCGACAGAGGTACTGTGTAATGTGGCTGGGATATACGTCAATGAGGGTTTCTACTACATTCCTTTATGAGCGGCCCCAAAATTTGTTTGGGTAGCTATATGGTTTGGTTTGGTTTATGGGGTTTAACGTCCCAAAGCAACTAAGGCTATGAGAGACGCGGGTAGCTATATCGGCTCGATTTTAATTTAAATAACGCAAACAGGACGACAGAAGAAACAGACATAAATATATACGAGCGCTTTTTCTTTGCTCAAAACATTCTTTTTCTTTTTCCGCCGTGGCCAAGCTGGCGCTAACCTTTTAAACAATGAGGATCAACTCGCCCAATCTTCTGAGCTTGTGGATCATGTGTCGGTGCTGCTAGACGCAATAAATTGTTGCTGCCGCCAGTGACTTTAGTAACGGCTTTTTTATGTTTTTTTATAGAAATTTTTACCAGATCTATGAAACCATGTAGTGCGCTGACTTGGAATTTGCCTTTTTTAAGCAATAATTTCACTGTTTTTAAGCTCTACCAGCTCTCACATTTTAGGTCACAGCTTTGCTTTTAGGCCAACAGCACTCACACTGTTCTTTGATAATGTCTTACCGCAGATGCACCCACTTTACCTTTTCTGTACCTGCATGCTATGGCCTCAAGGTACTGACGGTGCTTATTCGATATCCTGATTAATGAGGTTATTCCACAGAAGTCTTACGCAGTGTATACAAATGGTCATATATGGAGTATTTTGTTCAGTATCAGCGTGTCCTAAGGCAGTAAGGCTGAGATCTGGGCGAGTTGGTATGCATTCATACTGGTGAACAGCGCAAAAAAAGGCGGGACAACAACAAGACAAGCGCTGACTATCAACTGGGTTTATTGAAGGACGGAAGGGTATATATACAAAACCATAACACAAAGAAGTAAGAAGATAGTGTGAAAAGGGCCGTGAAAATCAAAACTTATGTCACATGTGAAGTGATGTAAGCCAATTCCTTGTTGCTAAGTGCCACGGAAGGACTGCTGATGCATTCGTGCTAAGGCACCCTAGTCTCAAGTCTAGTAAGGCAGGGTGCTAAGGCACCCTAGTCTCGCTGAAAGTGGCACGGACACTGCCTCTTGAGCAGTGTACATTCTCGGCCGTTTCTACTTCCGATGGCAGCTGCATAGGAAGTATAGCGACCAAGGGTAAACCAAGGTGTTTTCAATGAAATAGTTATCTAACTATGAGCGCTATATCTCGCTGAAGGCTTATATGCAGTTTTCGTGGAGACGAATAGGCCTAACCAGCGGTTTCCGCCCATCCGACGCCGTCCACAGTTTCTTAAAGAGCCTGCTCGGAACATCTCAAAGCTGGTCGCTTACCGATTGGATCACCCAGCCTGAGCGCCGGTTCCGTCAGAGGAACTGGTGCCGTTTGAAGCACTGTAATGAATGGCGGAAGGTTGTGACAGATGAAATTCACCTGCTGTGGCACCAGAACATTTACGTTTTCTAAATATTGTCGAAAAATCTTAAACTCTCTGCGTCCGCACAGGGAACGAATAGGCAACAATAAATGCGTGTCGGATAAGTTTAAAGTACACGCTTAGAACACATCCGAGCATTTAATAAATATATTCGCGCCCTTTTCAATAAGCTCTTTATATTTGACAAATGAAATAGGAAAGCTTATTTCAACGACTGACATTTTTTCACATTCTGCTTTTGTTCTTTTTTTATGTTCGCAACGCTCTTGCAGGGCTCATTGAGTTTCTTCCGACTTCTTATTCATTCTATCCACTGCTCCTCAAAAATGCTGCGGCCGTGTGACGCATAATGAAACGAAGTGGCCCCTTACTAACCTCCGGTCAGAGATTTCGGCTATATCCCGGACGTCTGCGCCATCGTCAAAAGAATGGTGCGCCACAAAGGTGCACTTTATAGGCACATTAATATTGAGTAGGGTTCGGCAAAGGCCCTTTTCTAAGCACTTCACCCCAGGATAGCAAAGTGCCTGGTCGAGGCAAATCGTATACCCGGTAGAAAACCGAAGGACACTAGGCGGCACTTGCGATCGAACCCAAGACCTCCTCAATTCAAGGTTGATGCTCATGCCACCAGGCCACAGCTGCCATGTGTGGAGGCTTAAGAAAAGGGCTGAACTTAAGTTGAGGAACAACGTCGCGGGCTATGGAAAGGAAAACAATCGGTTTAACGCTAAAAGACAGGTAGGGAGCAGAGTGGACCATGCAGGGAACAAACGTGTTCATGATGTCTTAATCCAAACTGTGAAGACAAAAATTCAGGGGGCACTTTGGCTCTCTAAAAGTGCTGCACGGCGAACCGGCGCAATGTTTTTTTTTCATACTTCATTTTTATTATATTTTTATTTTCATTTCCATATTTTCATTTTTTATTTTAATTTTTTCTCCTATTTTTCAATTCTTTTATTTTATTTATGAAAACCAGGCATTCACTAGATGCGCCTTTATTCATGCTCAAACACTGAGCCTTCGTGGCGGAGTGGTAGCGCATCCACTTCAAATGCCAACGGCCCTGGATGGATTCCCAGCCTCGTCACAGTTTCTTTTTAAGTAGTGACGCCGAAACGCGGACACATCTGCCGACACGGCTGCTGATGACAGTATGAGGCATTAAAGGCTTTCGCCTTAAAATTGACATAGGCAGGACATGTAATGCGAGGGCAAGATAAACGATGGTGCGTACCGCCCGCAGTCACCAGCCGGATGTGGAAGACTGGACAACCACCAGACACCACCGGAAGTTACTGGACTTCCAGAGTCCGACGTGTATCTCTATGCGTAAATAACACTTTATGCAAGCAGGCACGCTGCCATAATAAAAAAAAAGGAAGTTTTGGAGGATAGGACGACCGCGCCTATAGAGAGCACACTGTGGATGGGAAAGCTTTGGAAGAAGCCTTTGTCCTGGTGTAGGCATAAGTTCTGAAGATGATGAATATCAAAGGTGCAGTTGTCACTGGCATAAACGTGTGCCTAGCTACCCCAGCAGCGTCCTCTTCAAAACGTCTTTTTTTTTTGCACATCCGGGAAGCTATTCACCGCAAGCTGAATTTAATTTTCTTCTTTCTGAGGTCTAGTGCCAGTGTGAGTAGCAAGCCTACCCGCACGTTGCGTCAACTACGAGACAGGTTTGCTTCCATCATTTTCTGAACGCGACAAAAATAGAGCCCCGTGCTTCGCTGTGTACTAACTACAAATACCGCCACGCCTCATGGGGCGAAGAAACATATGAGCAACAGGATCTACAATTACACCTTTGAGACGGGGAATGCGTGCGCCTTGTGGAGGTACAAAAAGACGGCAAGATGATAGAACAGAGTAAAAATGCAACGCAATACACAGGCTTGAAAAAAAAAGCGGAGCATGTGCTTAGTTGGACACCTTGAACGCTGTTGATAGGAAGCTACTAGCTCCAAGCGTAATTGTATGTCGTGGTGCGTGGCCACTTACAGAAAGCCCAGAGCAGGCTGACCACCACGAAGACGTTGAGTAGGAGAAGGCAGCAGAAGCAGGAGAACATGGTGATCATGGCCGCGCTGCTGTTTGCCCTGTTTCGAGAGCGGGGGCACATTTTCGTTGGATCAGCGGAGTGCTTACGCTCAGAAAGAAATGCACAAGCAATGTACAAAGGGCTACCTCTTGAAAAAAAGGCATCGCATTCAAAGCTTATGACCACCTGTCGGGGTATACGTATGTTGTTCTTAAGGCTAAACGTTGGCAGGCTGAATTAGGGCAAGTGCTTACGCCTAATACTACGGAAAGAAGCTGTGGGAATTGGTTTAACAGAGGTTAGCAGGTAAGGACATGGCACTAGTTAGCTTGCGCCGCTGTCTACATAGAGAAAGAAAGAGGTGGGCTAGAAAGTGAACAGAGGTTCGGAGAACGCATTGCTAAAAATGAATCCTGTTTAGCATCAGTCTAAGATAGTCGATACATGGTTTGCCTTTAACTTCTTTACACGTACATTTAAAAGGACCTTGTGGACAACTCCATCTACTTATCAGGCTCATTAAAAAAATATTTCTCTGGCTTTTTCTGGATATGAAATTTTCTCAGCAGCATGAAACACATTTAACGCTAATATAATTGTATTAACATAATTGCAGATGATCAGATATCTGCTGCGACAAGTTTGCTCAAGCAGTTGAGTTTACCCTCGATGATTACTTTGGATATTGCCCACTACTGACTACTTTTACTCCAGGCCGAAGTTTCGCAAAAAAGAAGACTTTTTAGGCTGTCTAAAGGTGGGCGAAGTGGGCCCAGGGTGACGGTGGTTTCTCCTCTAATGAAGCAGTTGACACAGAGCGATTATTCTCAGGATTTCTCTTCTATTTCCAGTTCCTTACAAGGAACACTAGCCAATAAACTTCTCTTTTATTCCTGAAAGTCGAAGTCATCGTGCTTGCATTGTCATGTTGCAAAGTCGAATTGAAAAGAATCCGCGACCAATTTCAGGATGTGTCCCCATCACTAAGCATTCGCAGCAGCGCAATTGCCTTCCGAGTGAGACAGGCTAGAGTTAACATGCCTCTTATGGGCTACATTCTTGTGACAAAATGAAGACCTCAGGATAGAACCTAATAGATGCCTACAAATGGTTTGGTTTGGTTTGGTTTATGGGGTTTAACGTCCCAAAGCGACTAAGGCTATGAGAGACGCCGTAGTGGAGGGCTCCGGTAATTTCGACCACCTGGGGTTCTTTTACGTGCACTGACATCGCATGGGGCGTCATCGTAGAGTCCAGCAACCATCCTTCGTCTCATGTGAGTTTCTGATAATAAAACTTGATCGGCTGCTACTGTCGCATCGATATCGATTCTCTCTATAACACAATATTAGCCTGGGGGATGAAACTAAAATTTGTTAGCAAAAGGTACTGCTTCGAAGCATCGAAAGTTACTTACTTCTAATATTAGCGTCTTGGAACCTAGCACGTGCATAAAAGCAAAAGTGAAGTACTTACGCGTTCACTAAAAAGAGAAAAAAAACACAAATTTTTGAGTCAGCGAATGTTAAGTCGTTTTATGCATCACTTATTGTAGACTTACCGAACTTTTCAGCATAAATACTCGGCACAAACAAGCAGAAACTAATCTAGGAAACGTGAATCTCTGTAAATGACTCCCAGGGCTAACTAGGTAGTCATGCGCTCATTCAGATGGTAGTAGCCGCGACCCAAATTACTTTTCCCCCAAATTCCTACGCATGACTGGATGTCACATTCACCATGTATGCTCGGTAACTGTTGTTTTCAGCTCCTAAATATGAGATCAAGAGCTTAGGCGCCAGGTGATTACATCCCTGCGCATAGATTTCGGTGCATGTCGCCGAAACTCAGGAACTCTAAATTAATGCGATGCGTTCAGTACGGTCTCCTGATAGGCGACACTGTTCGTTTCGAAGGTGAGAAGCAAACAGGGTAGAGACAACCTGCTTTGTGTTTCGTCACGGAGAAACGGCGTCAGTCCCCTCAGATATACGGCAAACCTAGACAGCCATGAGTTATTTCTTCTGATCAGACAGTAGCAATCAGCAGTCATATGTGTAATCGTCTTGGCATCCCAAAGCCGCCATTGGCTAATAACGTACTGTTAACTTGGCCAACGACCAGGTATAAAAAATAGGAGGCTAACTATTTGCGTTATTGCGATAAGTGGAGACCTGAAGTCAATGCTTGTTAAACATTCTAGAAGTGCTTCACACATGGCACCATGACATTATGCATTCCCCTCAAATACATGTTCCGAGGTGAAAGCACGAGCCTCTTTTCAGGGCCACTTGATTGTGCTCTCTACAGGAGCATAATTTTCTCTGAAGCATCCAAAGTATAATAGAAAACTGCTGTTGTGGCTAGGCGCGGCAGGAGGAACGAATGCTCGCTCAATTCGCAAACTTTGGACTTTCAGAAACTGCTTTATTCTCACACAGTGAGAGACGGCTTGTTATAGTACCGTGGCAGTAGTAGACAGACTTAACGCGTTATCATCAAAATGCTTGTCTTGTGGATGCGTGGCGCCATAATGAAAACACCACAAGCCAGTAAGGTTTCCTTTGGAATTATAACAAAAATCTTGTCATCTACTGCTTCTTATAGGTATAAAAACAAGTTTTGAATGAAAATTTGCACTGGTAGGGAAAAAAAGACAGGAAAGCACGACTCGCCGCCGCGGTGGCTCAGTGGCTATGGTGCTCGGCTGCTGACCCGAAAGACGCGGGTTCGATCCCGGCCGCGGCGGCTGGAATTTCTTTGGAGGAGAAATTCTAGAGGCCCGTGTACTGTGCGATGTCAGTGCACGTTAAAGAACCCCAGGTGGTCGAAATTTCCGGAGCCCTTCACTACGGCGTCTCTCATAGCCTCAGTCGCTTTGGGACGTTAAACCCCATAAACCAAACCAAACCGAAAGCACGACAAGATTAACTGCATGACTTAGGCTGGTGAAATGTTTAAGGTAATCGCCCAATTAAGGTGGAGTAAATTTGTAATAAGGGAGTAATTACTCATGGGCATCCACCCAAGCGCAGCCATACGGCTACAAAGGAAAGCTATACAGCTTTCTCAGAAACTTCGTAGATAAAGAAAAATTCGTCCTGGTCCGGCCGTCCTGACCCCGGCCCAGGACGAATTTTTCTTTAACTACAAAGTTTCTTAGAAAGCTGTATAGCTTTCCTTTGTAGCCGTATGGCTGCGCTTGGGTGGATGCCAATGAGTAATTACTCCCTTATTACAATGACTTAAGCTCCGGCAACAGTCGAGTGCTAAAGGGTACGAAGGGGTTGGGTTCTTGTTAATACATCAGGGCCAAGTGATTGCGTAAGGTCCCGAGGGGCGCGTGCAGCTGAAACGCGAAACTCTGACTCCCCCAAGGACTAAACTATAGAGACTTTTAGCATGGCGTGAACTGCCAGCGCTACCCATTGACCCGTGCCGCGAGTCGCTAATGAGCATGAGCAGACGGCCTCGAGCCGCCAAGTGCAGGCCAGCTGCGACTTCCCCTTTGCGTGAAGCCAAACTGCGCAAGGAATTGCGGGATGGCGATATGCGATAAACGGTACTGGCGCCCGTCAGCGCTACGTTGAAGATCTCTGATAAATCAATCATGACAGTTCTTTTTCCGCCATCTTTCGCAGTATTCAAGAAATGAGAATAGAGAGATTTTACGCAAAGGATACCCCAGAATACAGAGACATCAAAATCATTGATTTAAAAGGGTGATTAAAGAGGGGGAGAAGAGATTAAAAGGGGTGGCGGGAAAAGAAACTGGTTTGCTACCCTGCACTAGGGAAAGGTATGACGGGATATAAAGGCGAAGGATAGTGATTTAAAAAACATGAGTAGAATCTACAGTGCATAATCAGAGGCCTCTGATATTTCGACCATATGGGCTACATTAACGCGCACTGAGATCGCACTCCTATTGGACTGCGAGCTTGCGGTTAAAGGCCACATCCGCTGGCAAATGAAACTGCCACTTTGAGCTCAATAGGGGAACGTCATAGCCGCTGCAGTGCAGGTGGTGAAGAGGCAGTTTGAGCTAGACCTGTTTAAATCAGCCATCACTTTCACGCGCGTGTCGATAGTGAAAGAGGAGCTTTCCGCCTTACTTATTTGGCTCTGGAGGTACACCCGCCGTGGGCTGTCGGCATCTTCCAGGAACTGTCGGTTCCTACCGGTTCGCTGGTCATGAGTGTCCCATCGGGACAGTGCCTCGTTGGAAAGCTGTTTAGAAAGAAATATACAGACTTGACTCCACAGTCCCAAACTTTCAGGCCGCTATCAACACTCGGCATAGGGCTTCTCTGCTGTACGTATGAGTGTGGGCTTCAGAATTCGAGGTGGCCGCGCATAAATCGCGCTTGTCTCTCACAGCTCTATTCAGACAGGGAAGAAAGAACTGAAAAAAAAACGAATCTCAGAGTTTCTTTTTATAACAATAAATAGAAGAAAAATAATAAAGAAATGCTGTTGAATACGTTAGTAACATTTCTAGAAGTTTCCTTGAATAAGGTAAATTAACCGGCCTGTGCATGTCGTTCGTTAACGACTGTATTTACGTAGCGACCCATATGTGATCCTTCCTCAGGCCAAGTAAAGTGCAACCTCTGTGTATCAGCCAGAGACGTAGTGAACCAAATATGAGTATTCGTCAGCTAAGTGCAGTACAAACTGCGTCCCAGTCTATAAGCCAACCACGTAGCGACCCAAATGTGTCTTCTTCCGTTCAAGTGCCGTACAACCCGCGACCTAGTTTTTAAGTGAGTGACGCAGCGACCCAAGTGTGAGCCTTCGTCAGCTGAAGTGTAGTACAACCCGCCACCAAGTCTATAAGCCAACCACATAGCGACCCAAATGTGAGTCTTCATCCTTTCAAGTGCCGTACAACCCGCGACCCAGTTTTTAAGTCAGCGACGCGTAGCGACCCAAATGTGAGTCTTTGTCAGTTTAAGTGCAGTACAACCTGCGACCCAGTCTATAAGCCAACCACATAGCGACCTAAATGTGAGTCTTTATCCGTTCAAGTGCCGTACAACCATGTGAGTCTTCATCGGTTCAAGTGCCGTACAACCCGCGACCCAGTTTTTAAGTCAGCGACGCGTAGCGACCCAAATGTGAGTCTTTGTCAGTTTAAGTGCAGTACAACCTGCGACCCAGTCTATAAGCCAACCACATAGCGACCCAAATGTGAGTCTTAGTCAGTTTAAGTGCAGTACAACCTGCGACCCAGTCTATAAGCCAACCACATAGCGACCTAAATGTGAGTCTTCATCCGTTCAAGTGCCGTACAACCATGTGAGTCTTCATCCGTTCAAGTGCCGTACAACCCGCGACCCAGTTTTTAAGTCAGCGACGCGTAGCGACCCAAATGTGAGTCTTTGTCAGTTTAAGTGCAGTACAACCTGCGACCCAGTCTATAAGCCAACCACATAGCGACCCAAATGTGAGTCTTCATCCGTTCAAGTGCCGTACAACCCGCGAACCAGATTTTAAGTCAGCGACGCATAGCGACCCAAGTGTGAGCCTTCGTCAGCTGAAGTGTAGTACAACCCGCCACCAAGTCTATAAGCCAACCACATAGCGACCTAAATGTGAGTCTTTATCCGTTCAAGTGCCGTACAACCATGTGAGTCTTCATCCGTTCAAGTGCCGTACAACCCGCGACCCAGTTTTTAAGTCAGCGACGCGTAGCGACCCAAATGTGAGTCTTTGTCAGTTTAAGTGCAGTACAACCTGCGACCCAGTCTATAAGCCAACCACATAGCGACCCAAATGTGAGTCTTTGTCAGTTTAAGTGCAGTACAACCTGCGACCCAGTCTATAAGCCAACCACATAGCGACCTAAATGTGAGTCTTCATCCGTTCAAGTGCCGTACAACCATGTGAGTCTTCATCCGTTCAAGTGCCGTACAACCCGCGACCCAGTTTTTAAGTCAGCGACGCGTAGCGACCCAAATGTGAGTCTTTGTCAGTTTAAGTGCAGTACAACCTGCGACCCAGTCTATAAGCCAACCACATAGCGACCCAAATGTGAGTCTTCATCCGTTCAAGTGCCGTACAACCCGCGAACCAGATTTTAAGTCAGCGACGCATAGCGACCCAAGTGTGAGCCTTCGTCAGCTGAAGTGTAGTACAACCCGCCACCAAGTCTATAAGCCAACCACATAGCGACCCAAATGTGAGTCTTCATCCTTTCAAGTGCCGTACAACCCGCGACCCAGTTTTTAAGTCAGCGACGCGTAGCGACCCAAATGTGAGTCTTTGTCAGTTTAAGTGCAGTACAACCTGCGACCCAGTCTATAAGCCAACCACATAGCGACCTAAATGTGAGTCTTTATCCGTTCAAGTGCCGTACAACCATGTGAGTCTTCATCCGTTCAAGTGCCGTACAACCCGCGACCCAGTTTTTAAGTCAGCGACGCGTAGCGACCCAAATGTGAGTCTTTGTCAGTTTAAGTGCAGTACAACCTCCGACCCAGTCTATAAGCCAACCACATAGCGACCCAAATGTGAGTCTTAGTCAGTTTAAGTGCAGTACAACCTGCGACCCAGTCTATAAGCCAACCACATAGCGACCCAAATGTGAGTCTTTGTCAGTTTAAGTGCAGTACAACCTGCGACCCAGTCTATAAGCCAACCACATAGCGACCTAAATGTGTGTCTTTGTCAGTTTAAGTGCAGTACAACCTGCGACCCAGTCTATAAGCCAACCACATAGCGACCCAAATGTGAGTCTTTGTCAGTTTAAGTGCAGTACAACCTGCGACCCAGTCTATAAGCCAACCACATAGCGACCCAAATGTGAGTCTTTGTCAGTTTAAGTGCAGTACAACCTGCGACCCAGTCTATAAGCCAACCACATAGCGACCTAAATGTGTGTCTTTGTCAGTTTAAGTGCAGTACAACCTGCGACCCAGTCTATAAGCCAACCACATAGCGACCCAAATGTGAGTCTTTGTCAGTTTAAGTGCAGTACAACCTGCGACCCAGTCTATAAGCCAACCACATAGCGACCTAAATGTGAGCCTTTGTCAGTTTAAGTGCAGTACAACCTGCGACCCAGTCTATAAGCCAACCACATAGCGACCCAAATGTGAGTCTTAGTCAGTTTAAGTGCAGTACAACCTGCGACCCAGTCTATAAGCCAACCACATAGCGACCTAAATGTGAGTCTTTGTCAGTTTAAGTGCAGTACAACCTGCGACCCAGTCTATAAGCCAACCACATAGCGACCCAAATGTGAGTCTTTGTCAGTTTAAGTGCAGTACAACCTGCGACCCACTCTATAAGCCAACCACATAGCGACCCAAATGTGAGTCTTTGTCAGTTTAAGTGCAGTACAACCTGCGACCCAGTCTATAAGCCAACCACATAGCGACCCAAATGTGAGTCTTTGTCAGTTTAAGTGCAGTACAACCTGCGACCCAGTCTATAAGCCAACCACATAGCGACCTAAATGTGAGTCTTTGTCAGTTTAAGTGCAGTACAACCTGCGACCCAGTCTATAAGCCAACCACATAGCGACCTAAATGTGAGTCTTTGTCAGTTTAAGTGCAGTACAACCTGCGACCCAGTCTATAAGCCAACCACATAGCGACCCAAATGTGAGTCTTAGTCAGTTTAAGTGCAGTACAACCTGCGACCCAGTCTATAAGCCAACCACATAGCGACCCAAATGTGAGTCTTTGTCAGTTTAAGTGCAGTACAACCTGCGACCCAGTCTATAAGCCAACCACATAGCGACCCAAATGTGAGTCTTTGTCAGTTTAAGTGCAGTACAACCTGCGACCCAGTCTATAAGCCAACCACATAGCGACCCAAATGTGAGTCTTTGTCAGTTTAAGTGCAGTACAACCTGCGACCCAGTCTATAAGCCAACCACATAGCGACCTAAATGTGAGTCTTTGTCAGTTTAAGTGCAGTACAACCTGCGACCCAGTCTATAAGCCAACCACATAGCGACCCAAATGGGAGTCTTAGTCAGTTTAAGTGCAGTACAACCTGCGACCCAGTCTATAAGCCAACCACATAGCGACCCAAATGTGAGTCTTTGTCAGTTTAAGTGCAGTACAACCTGCGACCCAGTCTATAAGCCAACCACATAGCGACCCAAATGTGAGTCTTTGTCAGTTTAAGTGCAGTACAACCTGCGACCCAGTCTATAAGCCAACCACATAGCGACCCAAATGTGAGTCTTTGTCAGTTTAAGTGCAGTACAACCTGCGACCCAGTCTATAAGCCAACCACATAGCGACCTAAATGTGAGTCTTTGTCAGTTTAAGTGCAGTACAACCTGCGACCCAGTCTATAAGCCAACCACATAGCGACCCAAATGTGAGTCTTAGTCAGTTTAAGTGCAGTACAACCTGCGACCCAGTCTATAAGCCAACCACATAGCGACCCAAATGAGAGTCTTTGTCAGTTTAAGTGCAGTACAACCTGCGACCCAGTCTATAAGCCAACCACATAGCGACCCAAATGTGAGTCTTTGTCAGTTTAAGTGCAGTACAACCTGCGACCCAGTCTATAAGCCAACCACATAGCGACCCAAATGTGAGTCTTTGTCAGTTTAAGTGCAGTACAACCTGCGACCCAGTCTATAAGCCAACCACATAGCGACCTAAATGTGAGTCTTTGTCAGTTTAAGTGCAGTACAACCTGCGACCCAGTCTATAAGCCAACCACATAGCGACCCAAATGTGAGTCTTAGTCAGTTTAAGTGCAGTACAACCTGCGACCCAGTCTATAAGCCAACCAAATAGCGACCCAAATGTGAGTCTTTGTCAGTTTAAGTGCAGTACAACCTGCGACCCAGTCTATAAGCCAACCACATAGCGACCCAAATGTGAGTCTTTGTCAGTTTAAGTGCAGTACAACCTGCGACCCAGTCTATAAGCCAACCACGTAGCGACCCAAATGTGTCTTCTTCCGTTCAAGTGCCGTACAACCCGCGACCTAGTTTTTAAGTGAGTGACGCAGCGACCCAAGTGTGAGCCTTCGTCAGCTGAAGTGTAGTACAACCCGCCACCAAGTCTATAAGCCAACCACATAGCGACCCAAATGTGAGTCTTCATCCTTTCAAGTGCCGTACAACCCGCGACCCAGTTTTTAAGTCAGCGACGCGTAGCGACCCAAATGTGAGTCTTTGTCAGTTTAAGTGCAGTACAACCTGCGACCCAGTCTATAAGCCAACCACATAGCGACCTAAATGTGAGTCTTTATCCGTTCAAGTGCCGTACAACCATGTGAGTCTTCATCGGTTCAAGTGCCGTACAACCCGCGACCCAGTTTTTAAGTCAGCGACGCGTAGCGACCCAAATGTGAGTCTTTGTCAGTTTAAGTGCAGTACAACCTGCGACCCAGTCTATAAGCCAACCACATAGCGACCCAAATGTGAGTCTTAGTCAGTTTAAGTGCAGTACAACCTGCGACCCAGTCTATAAGCCAACCACATAGCGACCTAAATGTGAGTCTTCATCCGTTCAAGTGCCGTACAACCATGTGAGTCTTCATCCGTTCAAGTGCCGTACAACCCGCGACCCAGTTTTTAAGTCAGCGACGCGTAGCGACCCAAATGTGAGTCTTTGTCAGTTTAAGTGCAGTACAACCTGCGACCCAGTCTATAAGCCAACCACATAGCGACCCAAATGTGAGTCTTCATCCGTTCAAGTGCCGTACAACCCGCGAACCAGATTTTAAGTCAGCGACGCATAGCGACCCAAGTGTGAGCCTTCGTCAGCTGAAGTGTAGTACAACCCGCCACCAAGTCTATAAGCCAACCACATAGCGACCTAAATGTGAGTCTTTATCCGTTCAAGTGCCGTACAACCATGTGAGTCTTCATCCGTTCAAGTGCCGTACAACCCGCGACCCAGTTTTTAAGTCAGCGACGCGTAGCGACCCAAATGTGAGTCTTTGTCAGTTTAAGTGCAGTACAACCTGCGACCCAGTCTATAAGCCAACCACATAGCGACCCAAATGTGAGTCTTTGTCAGTTTAAGTGCAGTACAACCTGCGACCCAGTCTATAAGCCAACCACATAGCGACCTAAATGTGAGTCTTCATCCGTTCAAGTGCCGTACAACCATGTGAGTCTTCATCCGTTCAAGTGCCGTACAACCCGCGACCCAGTTTTTAAGTCAGCGACGCGTAGCGACCCAAATGTGAGTCTTTGTCAGTTTAAGTGCAGTACAACCTGCGACCCAGTCTATAAGCCAATCACATAGCGACCCAAATGTGAGTCTTCATCCGTTCAAGTGCCGTACAACCCGCGAACCAGATTTTAAGTCAGCGACGCATAGCGACCCAAGTGTGAGCCTTCGTCAGCTGAAGTGTAGTACAACCCGCCACCAAGTCTATAAGCCAACCACATAGCGACCCAAATGTGAGTCTTCATCCTTTCAAGTGCCGTACAACCCGCGACCCAGTTTTTAAGTCAGCGACGCGTAGCGACCCAAATGTGAGTCTTTGTCAGTTTAAGTGCAGTACAACCTGCGACCCAGTCTATAAGCCAACCACATAGCGACCTAAATGTGAGTCTTTATCCGTTCAAGTGCCGTACAACCATGTGAGTCTTCATCCGTTCAAGTGCCGTACAACCCGCGACCCAGTTTTTAAGTCAGCGACGCGTAGCGACCCAAATGTGAGTCTTTGTCAGTTTAAGTGCAGTACAACCTGCGACCCAGTCTATAAGCCAACCACATAGCGACCCAAATGTGAGTCTTAGTCAGTTTAAGTGCAGTACAACCTGCGACCCAGTCTATAAGCCAACCACATAGCGACCCAAATGTGAGTCTTTGTCAGTTTAAGTGCAGTACAACCTGCGACCCAGTCTATAAGCCAACCACATAGCGACCTAAATGTGTGTCTTTGTCAGTTTAAGTGCAGTACAACCTGCGACCCAGTCTATAAGCCAACCACATAGCGACCCAAATGTGAGTCTTTGTCAGTTTAAGTGCAGTACAACCTGCGACCCAGTCTATAAGCCAACCACATAGCGACCCAAATGTGAGTCTTTGTCAGTTTAAGTGCAGTACAACCTGCGACCCAGTCTATAAGCCAACCACATAGCGACCTAAATGTGTGTCTTTGTCAGTTTAAGTGCAGTACAACCTGCGACCCAGTCTATAAGCCAACCACATAGCGACCCAAATGTGAGTCTTTGTCAGTTTAAGTGCAGTACAACCTGCGACCCAGTCTATAAGCCAACCACATAGCGACCTAAATGTGAGCCTTTGTCAGTTTAAGTGCAGTACAACCTGCGACCCAGTCTATAAGCCAACCACATAGCGACCCAAATGTGAGTCTTAGTCAGTTTAAGTGCAGTACAACCTGCGACCCAGTCTATAAGCCAACCACATAGCGACCTAAATGTGAGTCTTTGTCAGTTTAAGTGCAGTACAACCTGCGACCCAGTCTATAAGCCAACCACATAGCGACCCAAATGTGAGTCTTTGTCAGTTTAAGTGCAGTACAACCTGCGACCCACTCTATAAGCCAACCACATAGCGACCCAAATGTGAGTCTTTGTCAGTTTAAGTGCAGTACAACCTGCGACCCAGTCTATAAGCCAACCACATAGCGACCCAAATGTGAGTCTTTGTCAGTTTAAGTGCAGTACAACCTGCGACCCAGTCTATAAGCCAACCACATAGCGACCTAAATGTGAGTCTTTGTCAGTTTAAGTGCAGTACAACCTGCGACCCAGTCTATAAGCCAACCACATAGCGACCTAAATGTGAGTCTTTGTCAGTTTAAGTGCAGTACAACCTGCGACCCAGTCTATAAGCCAACCACATAGCGACCCAAATGTGAGTCTTAGTCAGTTTAAGTGCAGTACAACCTGCGACCCAGTCTATAAGCCAACCACATAGCGACCCAAATGTGAGTCTTTGTCAGTTTAAGTGCAGTACAACCTGCGACCCAGTCTATAAGCCAACCACATAGCGACCCAAATGTGAGTCTTTGTCAGTTTAAGTGCAGTACAACCTGCGACCCAGTCTATAAGCCAACCACATAGCGACCCAAATGTGAGTCTTTGTCAGTTTAAGTGCAGTACAACCTGCGACCCAGTCTATAAGCCAACCACATAGCGACCTAAATGTGAGTCTTTGTCAGTTTAAGTGCAGTACAACCTGCGACCCAGTCTATAAGCCAACCACATAGCGACCCAAATGTGAGTCTTAGTCAGTTTAAGTGCAGTACAACCTGCGACCCAGTCTATAAGCCAACCACATAGCGACCCAACTGTGAGTCTTTGTCAGTTTAAGTGCAGTACAACCTGCGACCCAGTCTATAAGCCAACCACATAGCGACCCAAATGTGAGTCTTTGTCAGTTTAAGTGCAGTACAACCTGCGACCCAGTCTATAAGCCAACCACATAGCGACCCAAATGTGAGTCTTTGTCAGTTTAAGTGCAGTACAACCTGCGACCCAGTCTATAAGCCAACCACATAGCGACCTAAATGTGAGTCTTTGTCAGTTTAAGTGCAGTACAACCTGCGACCCAGTCTATAAGCCAACCACATAGCGACCCAAATGTGAGTCTTAGTCAGTTTAAGTGCAGTACAACCTGCGACCCAGTCTATAAGCCAACCACATAGCGACCCAAATGAGAGTCTTTGTCAGTTTAAGTGCAGTACAACCTGCGACCCAGTCTATAAGCCAACCACATAGCGACCCAAATGTGAGTCTTTGTCAGTTTAAGTGCAGTACAACCTGCGACCCAGTCTATAAGCCAACCACATAGCGACCCAAATGTGAGTCTTTGTCAGTTTAAGTGCAGTACAACCTGCGACCCAGTCTATAAGCCAACCACATAGCGACCTAAATGTGAGTCTTTGTCAGTTTAAGTGCAGTACAACCTGCGACCCAGTCTATAAGCCAACCTCATAGCGACCCAAATGTGAGTCTTAGTCAGTTTAAGTGCAGTACAACCTGCGACCCAGTCTATAAGCCAACCAAATAGCGACCCAAATGTGAGTCTTTGTCAGTTTAAGTGCAGTACAACCTGCGACCCAGTCTATAAGCCAACCACATAGCGACCCAAATGTGAGTCTTTGTCAGTTTAAGTGCAGTACAACCTGCGACCCAGTCTATAAGCCAACCACATAGCGACCCAAATGTGAGTCTTTGTCAGTTTAAGTGCAGTACAACCTGCGACCCAGTCTATAAGCCAACCACATAGCGACCTAAATGTGAGTCTTTGTCAGTTTAAGTGCAGTACAACCTGCGACCCAGTCTATAAGCCAACCACATAGCGACCCAAATGTGAGTCTTAGTCAGTTTAAGTGCAGTACAACCTGCGACCCAGTCTATAAGCCAACCACATAGCGACCCAAATGTGAGTCTTTGTCAGTTTAAGTGCAGTACAACCTGCGACCCAGTCTATAAGCCAACCACATAGCGATCCAAATGTGAGTCTTTGTCAGTTTAAGTGCAGTACAACCTGCGACCCAGTCTATAAGCCAACCACATAGCGACCCAAATGTGAGTCTTTGTCAGTTTAAGTGCAGTACAACCTGCGACCCAGTCTATAAGCCAACCACATAGCGACCTAAATGTGAGTCTTTGTCAGTTTAAGTGCAGTACAACCTGCGACCCAGTCTATAAGCCAACCACATAGCGACCCAAATGTGAGTCTTTGTCAGTTTAAGTGCAGTACAACCTGCGACCCAGTCTATAAGCCAACCACATAGCGACCCAAATGTGAGTCTTTGTCAGTTTAAGTGCAGTACAACCTGCGACCCAGTCTATAAGCCAACCACATAGCGACCCAAATGTGAGTCTTTGTCAGTTTAAGTGCAGTACAACCTGCGACCCAGTCTATAAGCCAACCACATAGCGACCCAAATGTGAGTCTTTGTCAGTTTAAGTGCAGTACAACCTGCGACCCAGTCTATAAGCCAACCACATAGCGACCCAAATGTGAGTCTTTGTCAGTTTAAGTGCAGTACAACCTGCGACCCAGTCTATAAGCCAACCACATAGCGACCCAAATGTGAGTCTTTGTCAGTTTAAGTGCAGTACAACCTGCGACCCAGTCTATAAGCCAACCACATAGCGACCCAAATGTGAGTCTTTGTCAGTTTAAGTGCAGTACAACCTGCGACCCAGTCTATAAGCCAACCACATAGCGACCCAAATGTGAGTCTTTGTCAGTTTAAGTGCAGTACAACCTGCGACCCAGTCTATAAGCCAACCACATAGCGACCCAAATGTGAGTCTTTGTCAGTTTAAGTGCAGTACAACCTGCGACCCAGTCTATAAGCCAACCACATAGCGACCCAAATGTGAGTCTTTGTCAGTTTAAGTGCAGTACAACCTGCGACCCAGTCTATAAGCCAACCACATAGCGACCCAAATGTGAGTCTTTGTCAGTTTAAGTGCAGTACAACCTGCGACCCAGTCTATAAGCCAACCACATAGCGACCCAAATGTGAGTCTTTGTCAGTTTAAGTGCAGTACAACCTGCGACCCAGTCTATAAGCCAACCACATAGCGACCCAAATGTGAGTCTTTGTCAGTTTAAGTGCAGTACAACCTGCGACCCAGTCTATAAGCCAACCACATAGCGACCTAAATGTGAGTCTTTATCCGTTCAAGTACCGTACAACCATGTGAGTCTTCATCCGTTCAAGTGCCGTACAACCCGCGACCCAGTTTTTAAGTCAGCGACGCGTAGCGACCCAAATGTGAGTCTTTGTCAGTTTAAGTGCAGTACAACCTGCGACCCAGTCTATAAGCCAAACACATAGCGACCTAAATGTGAGTCTTCATCCGTTCAAGTGCCGTACAACCATGTGAGTCTTCATCCGTTCAAGTGCCGTACAACCCGCGACCCAGTTTTTAAGTCAGCGACGCGTAGCGACACAAATGTGAGTCTTTGTCAGTTTAAGTGCAGTACAACCTGCGACCCAGTCTATAAGCCAACCACATAGCGACCCAAATGTGAGTCTTCATCCGTTCAAGTGCCGTACAACCCGCGAACCAGATTTTAAGTCAGCGACGCATAGCGACCCAAATGTGAGTCTTTGTCAGTTTAAGTGCAGTACAACCTGCGACGCAGTCTAAAAGCCAACGACGTAGCGACCGTAATGTGAGTTTTCGACAGCTTGAGTGCAGTACAACCTGTAACCTAGTGTTTAAGTGTTTAAGCCAACGACAGTTTACTCTCGAGCCATATTTGGAGTAAAGAACAGCCTAAGCGAAGACTAAATTCACCAGTCATTTGTCTCTAACAGGAAAAAAAAAATACTTGCGGTGGTGACGGAGCGGTGGCCAAGCGAGCTCCTCACGTTGCGAGGTACGACTACTTTGGCCGGTTGGTAAATAGTTTTATGAATAGGAAATGGCACAAATTAAAAAAAAAGGCAGTGATTGCGAGGTAACGCAAGCTCGGGTTACGCTACGACGGCCGTCGCCATGATCGTTGGCTGTTCAGGCTTAGACATCGCGTGTAGTTCCTCAAATAATGTTTCGAATTCCGAGTCAACACGAACGAGCGCTCTTCGTGTTCAGTTCGCGTGCACTAGTGATGGCCTCTTTTTTTGCGTTTGTTAATGAGATAGGTTCTCTAGTCATTAACCTGCTTAGCACAAAACAATCCTTGTCTGCCAGGTGACGCCAACTTTAGGCTCCACACCTATGTGCGTAGAGCTGCTCTTATGCTTCTCCTACATGGAGGCAGCATACTATATTAATTCGCTGTGTCTAGACAAGCCTTAATTGAGTAGGATATCACAAAAGACTTTCAAGTCGGCCACTCATTTGAACTGTTCTTAGCCTACTGAGGACTTTTAAACCACCGTGAAGAAGGATCACGAATTCAGAAAACACTACTTTGCCTAATCCTAGTCATTGTACAGTCGGAGACAAAAGTCTGTGGACCATGTGATCTGCAAACGAATACGTTAGTTCCATTACTAGCTGCCGGTTGGATACCATACTTGAGGTTAAAGTGAAAATCCTCTTCTTTCACCTCCGCAAGTGTGGACTTCAGCCGGCGGCTAATAATAGCACTGTCGGCTTCGTTTTTGGATCACGTGGTCCAGGGACTTTTTTTCCCGTCTGTACCTGTTCCGTGCTGTTTCTTTTGCTACATTTTTATGCTCAGTAAAAAACCTCGAACGCGCATTATGGTCTGTATAAGCCCCTAGAGGGCATTTATTTATTTATTTATTTATTTATTTATTTATTTAATACTGCGGAGTCGCTTGATTCCAAGCAGGAGTGAGCACAGGTACAAATAAAAAACAAGATATGCACGAGCGTCATGCAAGAGCAAACAAATGATGCGAAAAAAGAAGCCAAAAAGACGAGGGTTTCAGATACAAAAGGCTCTCAAATTATCAGCAAACGTTTCTGCATTCGGGCTGTTCACTACACACTTCGGCAATTCATTCCACTCTGTGATCGATTTGACAAGAAATGAGTGTATAACTGAATTAGAGAATTCTTGCAGCATTTTTTCATGGTTGTAACTCGTACTTTCTCGTGGAACAGGAGTAATATAATCACGGGTGTTTATTCTAATCAGATTATTATATGTTAGGTACAAAAATTACAGCCTTTCTTCAGTGCGCCTTGTCTGAAGAGATTCTAGGCCAATAGAATTGATCATAGCTGTTACACTATCTGTTCTTTTGTATCTATTGACAATGAAACGGGCCGCTGTCCTTTGCACTTTTTCTAATTTGGAAATATTCTTGGCCGTAAATGTTTCCCATAAACAACAAGCATATTCCAGACGAGGCCGCACCAAAGCCTTATACGCTGCCATGGTTTCACATGTTTTGGGGCCTTCGGCAGTTTACGCCTCAAACACCACAGAGTCTTCAGAGCTTTCGCGCATGTAATATCGATGTGAGCATCCCAGTTTAGGCGATTAGTTATCTGAGTTAGAAATATTATAGCGCAAACAAAGACACGGACAAAAAAAGAGAGGAAACACACACACAAGCGCCATGTGTGTGTGTTTCCTCTCTTTTTTTTTTTGTCCGTGTCTTTGTTTGCGCTATAATATCTCTAATCCAATATGAACTACCAACTCGCCCAACAGGAAGTTTTAATGTGGTTATCTGAGCTCCAAGGTATTTCACAGATGAGGATTCTGGAAGTGGTACGCCAGCTATACAGTATGGATGCATCAGAACAGTTTTTTTTTACACATTCTAAGTACCAAACATTTATTAAGAAACATACCCCATCGGTTGCACCTGTCTGACATGATGAAGTCAAGGGAACAAAAGTAGCCGTAATGATTTTATGATTTGCTGCCACTCGTTTATCGTTACATTCCACAAGAAATGCTTGAGCGCTTCGGCTGGAGCAGGGCGAGCCCCCATCTAGATTGTCAGTCCATACCGCGTGCAGGGGGCTTGCGCCTCCTTCCAGCTGATGCCCGGATTTTTTCATGACGTCCGTAGGGCTCCCCACTCCACCGGACAGCAGCATGTCGAACGGAGCTTTTTCTTCGTCGCGTGGTGATGCCTGCAACGGGGCGCGGCAGGTGCATCAGTGGAGCCATTTCAGTGGCCAGAAGTAGGTTGATTGTTTAGTTTTATTCATCAGAAACCAGAAGAAAAGGAATCATGATGCAGTAATTCAGTAGTTAGTGGGTTACTTCTTGAAGCAGCATTATGATCTCTATGAATGCGACGTTATTGAATGAAGTATGACCACAATATTGGCGCATGTGCGGGTTTTTAGAAACTGGAAAAATCATTCAAGTTTCGCATTTTGGTTCCTGCTCAACTTATCCAAGTTTCGATGCAGACGCAATTAACATATCTAACGCCAGGTACAACGAACACAACCTGAATATATCCGCTGTAAATAGTGGTACAAACGGTGACACGAAATACGCAGTAGTTTTTCGAATTTGTAATGAAAAAATGCTTAGTTACAGGCGTAGCATTTTTACGGCCAGAAAGTTGCTGAAAATGCAGAAAATATTTAAAAGAAAACATTCGACAGAAGTCTGTCTGGTTGGGAAATTTAATGTTAGGAGAAGGTAAGTGACGCCAACCAAGTAAAATACAGGAAAAACACGACGTTTCGGGACCGGCTCGGCCCCTTCTTCACGGTGTGACTACGGGCGAGCGCAGCTTGGCTTTTTAAGCCCCTGTGTGGAGGACCTGCGGGTCAATGGCCGCAGCCCATGGACGTAGGATGAGGGGAGAGTCCCCAGGGAACGATTAACATTCTCTCGTGTTTGCTGTATGTGCCACGACTCGAGTAGAAGCCTCCTGCGTGGGTTAGCTTCCGTTTCCAATACAATGGTGCTGTCGAAGTCAATTGGGTGGTCACACCCTTCACAGTGTTCGGCCACGGCGCTGCGTTGACGATTCATGTGACGGACGTCCGCTTTGTGTTGGTTCATCCTTTCCGCGAAGTTCTTCGTTTCCCCTATGTACGACGCCGGGCAGACGGAACACGGAATTTTGTACACGACGCCCTGGGCCTTTTCTCTGGGCTGCCGGTTTTTTGGGCGGGGGAGAAGGCGACCGATAGTGCTGGTCGGTTTGTGCGTTGTCAGCACCCCTTCTTTTCCGAGAATGCGACCGAGCGTCTCGCTCACGCCTCTCACGTAGGGGATGCAAACACGTTTCCGCTTCTGGCATGCGTCTGAGGAAATAATAGACCGGATTTTGTTTTGCCTTTCTTGCTTCCTGATAATGCGCCGGATGAATGAGCTTGGGTAGCCGTTCTTTTGGAGGTCAGAAATGACTCGGTTCTTCTCCTTCCTTTTATCTTCACTTGAGGAACATATGGAGTCGGCTCTCTTCAGTAATGACGTCACGACAGATGCTTTGTGCGGGATGGGATGGTTCGAATCGAAATGTAGGTACCGTCCTGTGTGGGTTGGCTTCCTGTGCACCGAGGACTGCAGGCCTTTGTCGTGCCTTGTAAGTAGGACATCCAGAAAAGGCAGGCTGCCCTGCTGTTCATGTTCAACAGTAAATTGTATGGCCGGTTCAACTGAATTTAGATGACTCTGGAGGTTTTCTATCTCTGAGGTTTTCACCACACAAAAGCAGTCGTCTACATAACGGAGGAATAACTTTGGCTTGGGATTAAAGGAGGAGAGGGCCCGGCTTTCGACGTCCTCCATGGTTAGGTTAGCCACTGTGACTGAAATTGATGCCCCCATAGCAGTTCCGGTTGTTTGCTTGAAAAATTCTCCGTTGTAGGTGAAAAAGGTACTGCGCAGACAGAGGTCGAGAAGGCGACATACCTCATCGACGTTGAGTGGAGTTCTCTCGTGCAGCGTTTGGTCGTTTTCGAGTGCGCGGCGAGCGACGGACACAGCAAGGGGAACCGGTACGCAGGTAAATAGCGACACCACGTCAAATGAGACTAGGCTTTCGTCTTCCTCCACGGTAAGGTTCGAGACAAGTTGGACGAAATGCCGCGAATTCTGTACATGCGTGGGTGTTCTGCCGGCGAGCGGCGCCAGTACCTTGTGCAGGTAGTCAGAGAGACGTCGCAGAGGAGACAGGGTGAAGTCTACAATTGGCCGAAGGGGGACGCCAGGTTTGTGAGTTTTAGGTAGCCCGTAAAAACCTGGAGCTGAGCCGTTTCTGGAGATGAGGCGGAGGTAAAGCCATTTGAAATCAGGATGCCGCTTGAACATCTCTGCCAGGGTTTTGTTGAGTGTTGCCTGAGTGTTTGAAGTCGGATCCTTGCGAACCTTCTCATACGCCCCACTGCTCAAAAGGGCTGACGCCTTCTCCTCGTAGTCGCGTCGGTCCATCACCACTGTAGAGTTGCCCTTGTCTGCCGGGAGTATGACGATGTCGGTGTCGTCCCTGAGACCGCGTAGGGCTTTTCGTTCCAGTTGAGACAGATTGCTCGGAAATTTGGGGGGTACCTCTGTTCTCGCAAAAGGACATGGATTCAACATATCATCTGGTCCCGCCCTCCCAAAACTAGTCGCGGCTGTTGAAGATGCGATCCAGCACCTGGAGCCGCACGTCAGGGAAGAGGTCCGCCTGAAAGCGATTGGTGTCATCGCCAAGGTACCCCCCAAATTTCCGAGCAATCTGTCTCAACTGGAACGAAAAGCCCTACGCGGTCTCAGGGACGACACCGACATCGTCATACTCCCGGCAGACAAGGGCAACTCTACAGTGGTGATGGACCGACGCGACTACGAGGAGAAGGCGTCAGCCCTTTTGAGCAGTGGGGCGTATGAGAAGGTTCGCAAGGATCCGACTTCAAACACTCAGGCAACACTCAACAAAACCCTGGCAGAGATGTTCAAGCGGCATCCTGATTTCAAATGGCTTTACCTCCGCCTCATCTCCAGAAACGGCTCAGCTCCAGGTTTTTACGGGCTACCTAAAACTCACAAACCTGGCGTCCCCCTTCGGCCAATTGTAGACTTCACCCTGTCTCCTCTGCGACGTCTCTCTGACTACCTGCACAAGGTACTGGCGCCGCTCGCCGGCAGAACACCCACGCATGTACAGAATTCGCGGCATTTCGTCCAACTTGTCTCGAACCTTACCGTGGAGGAAGACGAAAGCCTAGTCTCATTTGACGTGGTGTCGCTATTTACCTGCGTACCGGTTCCCCTTGCTGTGTCCGTCGCTCGCCGCGCACTCGAAAACGACCAAACGCTGCACGAGAGAACTCCACTCAACGTCGATGAGGTATGTCGCCTTCTCGACCTCTGTCTGCGCAGTACCTTTTTCACCTACAACGGAGAATTTTTCAAGCAAACAACCGGAACTGCTATGGGGGCATCAATTTCAGTCACAGTGGCTAACCTAACCATGGAGGACGTCGAAAGCCGGGCCCTCTCCTCCTTTAATCCCAAGCCAAAGTTATTCCTCCGTTATGTAGACGACTGCTTTTGTGTGGTGAAAACCTCAGAGATAGAAAACCTCCAGAGTCATCTAAATTCAGTTGAACCGGCCATACAATTTACTGTTGAACATGAACAGCAGGGCAGCCTGCCTTTTCTGGATGTCCTACTTACAAGGCACGACAAAGGCCTGCAGTCCTCGGTGCACAGGAAGCCAACCCACACAGGACGGTACCTACATTTCGATTCGAACCATCCCATCCCGCACAAAGCATCTGTCGTGACGTCATTACTGAAGAGAGCCGACTCCATATGTTCCTCAAGTGAAGATAAAAGGAAGGAGAAGAACCGAGTCATTTCTGACCTCCAAAAGAACGGCTACCCAAGCTCATTCATCCGGCGCATTATCAGGAAGCAAGAAAGGCAAAACAAAATCCGGTCTATTATTTCCTCAGACGCATGCCAGAAGCGGAAACGTGTTTGCATCCCCTACGTGAGAGGCGTGAGCGAGACGCTCGGTCGCATTCTCGGAAAAGAAGGGGTGCTGACAACGCACAAACCGACCAGCACTATCGGTCGCCTTCTCCCCCGCCCAAAAAACCGGCAGCCCAGAGAAAAGGCCCAGGGCGTCGTGTACAAAATTCCGTGTTCCGTCTGCCCGGCGTCGTACATAGGGGAAACGAAGAACTTCGCGGAAAGGATGAACCAACACAAAGCGGACGTCCGTCACATGAATCGTCAACGCAGCGCCGTGGCCGAACACTGTGAAGGGTGTGACCACCCAATTGACTTCGACAGCACCATTGTATTGGAAACGGAAGCTAACCCACGCAGGAGGCTTCTACTCGAGTCGTGGCACATACAGCAAACACGAGAGAATGTTAATCGTTCCCTGGGGACTCTCCCCTCATCCTACGTCCATGGGCTGCGGCCATTGACCCGCAGGTCCTCCACACAGGGGCTTAAAAAGCCAAGCTGCGCTCGCCCGTAGTCACACCGTGAAGAAGGGGCCGAGCCGGTCCCGAAACGTCGTGTTTTTCCTGTATTTTACTTGGTTGGCGTCACTTACCTTCTCCTAACAGAAAATATTTAGTCAGGAAACACCTGCCACTGCCTTCTTTTGAAAGCTTATCCCTTCAGCGAACACCCTTGGATCCCAGCCTACATCGGGCTTATTACGACGGGTGCATCCCCATACGAGAGATGCTTTTGAAAAGTACCCGATGAGCATTTGATAATGAAGCGTGTACGGGGAAACTTCTGAGGAGTAAACGTCGCTACTGTCGTACGTCGCATGACGGCAGTGCTGCCAACCCTAGGGATTTTTTCCCTGAATCTAAGGAATTTGGACGTTGTTTAGGGGAAAAGGGATTTTTTTGTATAATCTAGGGAAATTTCGTATGCTCGGACAATTTCCTTTTTTTTCATTAAATTGGGAAGGCAGTGCAATCTTTTCATTGCTTTTTCTCTACAACTAATGGAGGCCCGCACAACACCGCCGCGCGCTCGAGTAAATCCTGTTTCACATGCAAGTGAAAGCGCTTTGCTGCTGCGGCGCAAAAGCTGTTTAGAGCCATCGCGGCGGCTCCAGCAGTCAGAGCGGCGATTCTTCCAACGAGTTACCAATTTTTCGCAGCACTGCGCTGCTCAATTTTCAGTCGCTTGCATGCGAACCAGCCTTTACATGGACGTAATCGGACGTGTATGGTCCCTGACGTGGCCAGTGGCATCCACTGCTGTGATCGGGCATGCCACCGCCTTCCCTCAACATGCGTGCCCCTTCCTCACGCTGTATTTGGGGCTCGCTGCACGACGTGAAATTCCTATTTAGTAAGCATATCTGCATGCTTATTTTGATAACTAGCAAAGAACAAGGACGTCATTTTTGCTCGAGAAAGAAGCGCCGTGTTGAAAATCTTAGCTAGTCTAACTAGGGGAACAATTCCCAGTTCTGCCGTCGCGGTGGCTCAGTGGCTATCGTAGTCGGCTGCTGACCCCAGAGACGCGGGTTCGATCCCGGGCTTCGGCGGTCGAATTTCGATGGAGGCGAAATTCTAGAGGCCCGTGTGCTGTGCGTCGTAAAGAGCCTCATGTGGTCGAAATTTCCGGAGCCCTTCACTACGGCGTCCCTCATAGCCTGCGTCGTTTTGGGACGTTAGACGCCCCAAAACCATAATTCCCAGTTCCACCAGGTCGAACAAAGTGAATTGAGGTCACATGAGGCGTACAAAAGCTGCAGCAATCACTGCTTCATTGTTCTAATTGACTCAAATTGCTACGTCAGCCACCCTCTAGAGCAATCGCAGCAAATGGACAAACAGCTTTTATATTGCAGTTTCGGTACATTCCTCAAGTGACCTCCAGTCATTTTGAACGTGGTATCCTTTGGCTGAAGTCGACACCGACACAATATGAAGGAAAAAATTTCAGTTAATTCCACATGCCGAACCATATGTTTACTAATATCTTGAGTACAGTGAAATAAAAACACATACACGATATAGAGCCGTTAATTCGTAATTTCCAAAGAGCGCTATATGAATTGTACCTTCATTTAGAAGCTCTTCATTTTAGATCCTTAATTTCAAATTTACAGCTAATTTGCTTATCAACGTCTGGTAATAGGGTAGCTGCATGATAAAACTTGCTACTGAACTACGCTTAAATGTACATTTTTTTCACAACTGAAAGCTATTTTTTTGTATCTAGAGAAATCTAGGGAATTTTTTATTGCAAATTGGGGGGGGGGGGGGGGGAAGCGGTGCTGGAAGTTGTCAGCACTGCATGACGGATGCGTCGTAGAACGGACACCCTAGCGTCCCGCAAGAACACTGCCGCGTCTTGGTTTCTGTAATGAGCAACGACTTTCCTCCAGAGCAGTCAAAGGATCATCACTCCCGAGAAATTTCGCCATCTTCAGTTCTCTAGATCTGTTCTTCGATGTCAGTGCACGTTAAAGAACCCCAGGTGGTCGGAATTTCCGGAGCCCTTCACTACGGTGTCGCTTATAGCCTGAGTCGTTTTGGGAGGTTAAACCCCAGAAACCCCCAGAAACCAAGCCTTTATCCAAAAGTAGACAGGCTGCAGCAACGGAATTGAGGGAATGTAAGGTGCGGCTGTCGTGGTATCCGGCTGCAGAATGAAAATTAAAGCTTCCTTTCAGACTGTAGTAGCCGTCGGAGTTGAAATCATGTATGAAGAATAAGAAAGTGTGCGGACCTGTCGACTAGCATATCAGCTGGGCCACAGTCACTGTTGAGTGCGAACATAAAGCCGAAAAAAAAAGGTGGGAAATCAAAAGGTGGAAAGAATAGACGCATGCCACAGCTACCTACTCTAGATCCCTCAAAGGAACGCTTCGGCGCATCTGCCTTGCGTAGTGCTTGGGGCTCCTTTCGTAAATAGTCACCCGACATCATGATGGGTAGCCTTTCGCAAAAAATACGCACGTTGCATGGAATTTCCGTTACATCGCACTCATTACCACCACTGCAATAATCTAACGGCAATATTTGCCGCAGGTAGCGATTGCTACGTGGACCCACCTCGCGCTCGGCCTTCTCACGGAGCTCCTGACGCAGCAGTTCTTCAAAAGTGGGCCGGCCGTCAGCATGCCTCTCCTCCGGAGGTGACAGGTTGCCGCCGTCTCCGGTCCCTCTCTTAGCCCGAACATCCGGGCTACGCTCGTCGACATGCTCAGCTACCACTTTCGCCGCAGGGCTCTGCGGAGACTCGAGGGCCGTCTGTTTGGCGTCGACTTGGCCCGGAGGTAGCAGTTTCTCATTAGGGCTCTGCGGAGACCCGAGAGACGCGGCCGCCTGGTTGGCGTCAGCCTGGCCCGGAAGTAGCGGCTTGTCAGTAGGACTGCGTGGAGACTCGGTGGACACGGAAGACGGCTTGGCGTCGACTTGGCCCTGAGGTAGCGGTTTCTGAGTAGAACTCTGAAGAGACTCGGGGGACACGGTCGGCTGCATGGCGTTGACTTGCCCACTGCGTCCTGGTTGCTCAGTAGGGCTTCTTAAGAAGCCTGGTTGTGCTTTTGTCAGCGAAGACAAGTTATTCAGCACTCACTTCGAAGGTCTTCAGCTATAACGCTTGACAATATGGAGGGAGCTCTGAGAAAATCTGTAAAGCATAAATTGAAGCTTATAACATTGAACAATCTCCGTTTATCATCTGACGCTCCAACACACTCTGCACGACACACTTCGTCGTAATTTAAAATACAATACGAATAGCAGTGGGAGAGTTCAACAAGTAGAAGCTAGCCATTCAATTTTATTAAATAAACTGAAGAAAAAAGACGAAAAAAGACAGAAGATCACGCTTAGCTTTAACTCCTGTTCTCATTGCATTTAGTTCTTCAAATGAATCAATATAAAGTAGTACAACTGCTCATTCGTGTTTCAGAATCCTGGAATTAGCTCTGAGTGGAACATTTGGTGGTGAGGATTTTTTATCTGCCAGCCCTCTCAACGCAACCTCACATGTACCGTCTTTGTCAAAAGTAACCAGGCTGCATGGTTTGCGTCTATCTCGTACAGAGGAGCCCTTACAGCTTCCCTGAAGCTGATATGGTCGTTAAAGGAAAGGACTCGGCGTCTTCTTTCCTTCCAACATCTTTTGATCTTTAAGAAAGCCACAAGGGCTCCACTATTCAAGATAGAAGCAAGCCATGCAGCCTGGTTACTTTTGACAAAGACGGTACGTGAAAATGGCAGCTGTTTTAGGTTTACCACTGCGTAGAGAATCTCGTTCCCAGACCTTTTATGACTTAAAGCGTAAGGAATCGACCGTGCTGGCGATGGATGCTGCTCCTGTGGAAACAGCAGTACCCCACCTCCCACCTTCACTGTACTGCAATTAAAGGAACCCGCTAAGCGGTTGCGTAATGGGAACCTGTCCATCATGCACCCTCCGCTCGTCGGCAGTTGAAATTTTGCAAGCTGAGCAAGAAGAAAAATGGTAGTCCGAAACAGAGCACGGACGATGAAACGCATACAAAAGACGGAGGTGGCCCCGGAGTATTGCGTAATGGGTTCGTCATCCTTTCGCATATCGCGCAGTCAGTTTTCGTCAGCCATAAGCCAACTACCTCGCACGAATCCACTGTTCTACACACTGGGAGATTGATGGACTTACATTCCTGGCTCTGAATGTCGTCGCTAGTCCGAGATGTAGGATTCTCAAAAAATGGCTGCGAACACCTTCTGTAAGCCTCTTCTTCTTTCTGCCGTTTCTCCGTGCACGTGACTGCAACAGAAGCGCAATGGTTTCCTGATTGAAATGAGAGCTACTTTCAACTAATCGGCAACTAATGTGAACTAGGAATAAGCCGTTGTTCAAATAGTAACCAGGTGCCAATAATGTTTAACCGGAGCTTGTGCAAGGCAGTCTATAATCGAATTATTAAACGGAACGTGAAGCGCCCGCCAGATTCTTAAAAAGAACAGAAACCTTCGAGCGAAGGTTGGGTCTGTTGCCATCAGTGACACAGAGTAGAAATGGCCACCGAGAAGTTAGTACGTGTTCTCGTTCGGACGCAAACTATGGAGAATAAAACAGAGAAAAAATTAAGTGACCGTTAATTATATTACGTGTTCAGAATGCGATAGCATTAAATTACCAAGTTCGTTAAAAATGCTACGCGTCCTCCGTCCCTGCTGTGCAGCCACCTATGCGTCATCTTTAGCGACGTAATTCGCTGGTCGCCCTCTCTTGCGGGCATTTTCCACTACGATAGACACACGCGGCGTTTACTCTGGCTCTATTGCAGCCTGACACGAGGAGCTGCCCAGATACATCTGCACACAGGCAAGCCCACCAAGCTTAACCGTGGCAGGTGGTGGCCGTTGAATTAAAAAATTGAATTTAATTAAATAAACTGATATATACACTAAACTAAATATGTCACAAAGTAATAAAAGTCCTGGGTTGAGGCTGTAAATTTTGCGGTATACATTATGTAGAGCTATTGGGCGGAACCAAGACTGCAATAGCTTCCCTTTAAAATATCTTGCTCAAGCAGCCAAGGCGTTGCTCATCAAAATCCTTCAGCATAGCACTAAGTGTGAAACCGAAAGTTTTCGAGCAAAAAGTGCAAGCCGTAGGCGTCGCAAAAAGCGTTCGTGGAGCGACGCGCATCGGGAATAATGGGAAAAAGGGCATCACGGTTGGTACTCAGGGGGGGGTTGGGGAGGGGAGGAGGGGGGGTGCGGCACTCCACAGGGACGCGTGACGTGGACATAAGTCCACATAGCACGTGCCTTGTGGCTCGCAGTAATTTTTCCAGACATACTAGAGGAGGCGAGCTCCCGTTAAAGGATTGTTTCTTTTCGCAGTCAGTCATTACGCTTCTTTGCAGCGCAACGTCACCGGGGGAATGGGGCCAATTCGCAGGAACCCCGCTCTGGTATTTGAGGTGGCGGTGCTGGTGAAAAGCTTTTATTGAACAATAAAGAGAACTGTGGGCCCCCTAGTGGGTACCCCCTTACCAGGTGGGGTCCCTAGTCCGGGACCCCATTGGTCGAAGCCGCCGTCCTGGCTCTCTGGATCTTTGGGCTTGAAGGTCTCAGCAGCCAAGCAGGGCCGCCTCCCAGTCCTCTCGTGTAGGGTTGGGGGTTAAGGCTGAATTTTGCTGACAAGCCCATATCACATGGTAGGTGCCTGCTACCGCGCCACAGTGCTGGCACCTGCTGGTTACCACAGGGTCAAAGCGTTTCGTAGTAGCCGGGCATAAAATCGTGTTCGTGAAAAATATCGGGAGCACGCGTTCGTTCGCCTTCCCGAGCCCCTCAGGGGGCAGAGGGTGTCGGCGATGACTATCTTTACAGTAATCTAGAATTTCTCTAAATCTGCTGAGGAGTTAGCCCTCATCTTCATCCATACGGTAGCCGCCGCGGTGGCTCAGTGGTTATGGCGCTCAGCTGCTGACCCGAAAGACGCGGGTTCGATCCCAACCGCGGCGGTCGAATTTCGATGGAGGCGAAATTCTAGAGGCCCGTGCACTGTACGATGCCAGTGCACGTTAAAGAACACCAGGTGGTCGAAATTTTAGGAGCCCTTCAATCCGTGTCCTCATAGCCTGGGTCGTTTGAGGCGTTAAACCTCTATAAACCATAAACCAAACCGTGTTCATGACTAAACCAGTTATCCGGGAGATGAGTGCTCGGCAGCCGCACTCGCGGCCTCATTTCCCCTTAGACACTGGTGACCAGGAGTCCAGACAATATGTTTTTCAGAGGATCTGATTTCCTCGTGCTTGAGCGCAATATTCTTTCTGCCAGAGGTGTGACCCTGCTGTCCCGTAATTATGGCACGCCCGTCGCGAGTCCGTAATGATATGTCTGGGAGAAGGGTTGGAAACAGCCAGAGAAGTGGCCACTTCCTCCGCCTGCGTTAGGCCAGGAGCTCGAGAAGGTAAGCCCGTCACGTGTCGGTGTTCTACTGCAGGCGTGTACCATCCCCTGCGGTTTGGGCCTGCAATTTCCGCGTAATATACACCGTCTTTTCCGCCATAATGGCGCTCGAGGACACGCGTCAGCACCGCTCTTCGACCCTCTTGTTCTCCTCTATACATTTTCGTGGGGAGAGGGTGGACTAATGCGGCGCGGCACGACAGTTCAGGTACCCGCAATCTCTCCTGTATATGTATGTCGTGTTGCATATGCAGCCTGTCATGCAGCACCTGACGAGAGCGTGTTTGGGCTAACTGTGTGTACTAACTTGTGAGCTGAGCTTCCTTGAGTTCCTGGTAACTGTAGACTACACCCAGTGTCGCAAGGTCAAGTGCTGTCTTTGTCAGTTTTCGTATGCTAACATCTATATTGTCGTTTTCGTGTTTGCGCCGGTGAAGGTAGGGCACTAAGTATTCTACTTATGACGAAAGCATATGCCACGAAAGCATATGACCTTTGTTCCGTAAGCCCCCTTCATGTTGGAGACGCGCCGCTCCATAACGCCCACCTGATCTCCATAACGCCCACCTGATCTCCAATCTTGCCAGATGTTTCTCCGCGCAAGAATTATCACATGCATGCTAGCGCTGCTTATATGACTTACCATTTGTGTTCCGATTTTTTTTTATTCAGAAGGCGCCTGTAATTGAACCGCGCTCCGTTAACACGAAAAGGATTAACAAATTGTGCCCTATGGAGGAAGTAAAGAATTTCATGTTCTACCCCATCGCTTCTCCTTCATCCTCTTTATAATGGCTGCGCTGAACACTTCCTCTTAAAACATGACACATGCCCAAATGGGGGGATTGGCCAAGGTGTAGTGGATTAAAAAAGGAAATTCCATAAGCGATTACGATAAAATATTAGCGCCAAGCGTGAATTATAAACATCTATCGATGAAAAACGACAGAAGGATATTTAAAGTAAAATAACAAACCGCATTTTGGTGGAAAAGAAGAGCTCAAAGAATTTTAGAAGAGTTAGGAAACCAACCTACCAGTTGCAATTATGTAGTCATGGAGAAACCCACAAATTTAACTCCATGGAAATCCTTTGGCGCTTGCACCGAACGATAATAACACTAGCAGAGTTAACGCAGGAGCCCTAACCTGGAGAGAGGGACCTCCAGGTAAATTTTTCTCTGAAATGCGAACTTTGAACAGTAGAGGAGAAAATGGTCTACAGATTCAACGTCCCCGCATGAGTCACATAGGTTCGTCAGTGACCGCCCACATCTGTATACATATAGATTTAAACTGGGAATTCCGCACAGCAACCGCGTCATTAATACCTCACACAACCTGGCTTTACACGCTAAGTGCTGATAATCAGTCGTATTCAGTAAGGGATCGCGTAACCTGGCTGATATGCATTGGAACCGCTGAAACCTGGAAATCGCCAGCAGACTGAAATTCAGGACGGGATGTGTCACTGGCTCGTCAAGAGCTGACCTTGCTAAGCAATCAGCCACCTCGTTTGAATGAATACCTGCATGGCCGGGAACCCAGACAATTGCTGGCAGCGCAATTTTTGAAGTCGTCTTCTTTTCTCTGCTTTCTTTGCGTTTTTGAACGCTTCCAGCCAGAACACTTTACACTATGGCCGAGCAAAGCAATCGGATAAGTTGTGATATTGAAAATACCATATGTATCCCCAATGGGAGCTGATTACAGGTGTGTCAGCAGTGGGTGAATGCGTCGCTAATTGACGAAGAGCGAAAAAGACATGTGCCTAGTCAAAGATGTGTTCACCACCCAGAAGCGTAAATAGAAGCGACAGAAGGTAATGACATGCCCCAGTGACAACACTGACATCGCAGAGATGTCCCTGCGAAATCCTGAAATGACATGCGGATATCCCCAGGAAGTGCGGAGGAACACCTGTGGACATCCCTCACATGTACTTCTGGCCGCACTTTCTGTATGCAAAGGAGGTCCGTTGGAGGCCCCTGAGGATTTTCACAGGTCATAACAAGGACATAATGGTTATCGGTCAACTAACGACAACTTTCCGTAAGGATTTTTGGGCACAAGAGAAAAAACTTGCTTGGCTTACGTGAAAAATATTTGCAAACCCTAATCTACATTTTCTCCGATTTAGATATGAAGAAAGAACTACAGCTGATTACAATGGTGTAGTTGCTAGGCCAAGCACTGACATCTTTACCAGTAAAAACTGCATAGCATCACACGCTGTCTCGGCGAACATGGCTACAGAAACGCTGTTAACCTGAAGTCATGTAGCACCAACATATTGATGGTTGGTTGGTTTATTGGGGTTTAATGTCCCAAAGCAACTTAGGCTATGAGGGACGCCGTAGTGCAATTTTCAGAAAAATGCGCAAACTGCGAACTTAGGGCCACCTTGGACCACATACTATGGGAATGTCCTCATGCTCCCCGGGAGGGACGAGGTATAAACACAAAAGATCAATGGGAGACCTTGCTACTGAGCTCCGACCCGGCGACTCAGTTACAACTCGTCCGACTGGCCGAAGCCGCCGCCGAGAGTCAAGACCTTTCGGCCGTCGTCTAGGCGGGTAGCCCTCTGGCTACCCTCTTTCTGTTGGACAATAAAAGTTTTCCTACCCTACTATCCTATCCATCGAAATTCGGCTGCCGCAGCCGGGATCGAACCCGCATCTTTCGGGTCAGCAGCCGAGCGCCATGACCACTGAGCCACCGCGGCGGGTCCCAGCATATTGAGCGCACATCCACAGAACGAAGCATTCCCACGAAATTTAATCTAAATTGAATACATTCCTATTGGAGCCAGTCGTTCTCGCACGTTAAGCAATATCATTTTTTTCAGTTATGAACCTGCGAGGACACAAACAAGAAATGAAAATAAGCGGACCACGTTGCAGGTATCTTCTATTAGAAAAAACATGAATCCACTCTTCCTTCTTTGCCGCGAACATTATGAAGACCTAATGAGACGTGATCCAAGTAAATGTCCGATCACCCGAACGGCCTATGCACCAAATAACGTGTTAGGATCGCGTCAGGACATCTAAAACAAGGACTTGCCGCGGACATCTCTCAGAAGTACTAAAAGGTGTTAGGATACTTGGCTATGATTCGGATATCCCTGGAACCTGGTGTTTTCTCTGGGGTAAAGCATCAAACTTGCCGAAGTAACTCAGCGCGCTGTCCTAATCAGAAAAGCGTCTTATTGATGCGGCTTTTCAAGACGCACAGGCAGCAAGGTGCCACTGGTGCATTTGACGCATACACATACTCTTACGATAAGGTCGATTGCGAAGTTTTACTTTCCTGTTTTTTGAAATACTTAGGCACTGAGTGACCCATGAACCTGATATTCCGTGGTTATTGCAAGTTTGATAGGTGGTTAAACAGAGGCTTCCCCTTAAGGTAAATATTCAGGAACCCTCAGATACCCCACCTCATTCGGCATTTCATCTTTCAGTCCTTTATCACTCCACCCCGGACTTAATGGCTGGGCGTTCGCCGCAAGTGAAAGTTAGTGCGCCGTTTCTTTGCTTAAATACTAACCTTTTTTCTACAACACTTACGGCGACTACAATGGTTTGGGGCACTTGGATGCGGATAGCCTAAAACACGGACTCAATCCCAGCCGCGTTTTTATAGATGACACATTCAAAAGGCGCCCGGTGCTCTATGATGGCCCTGAACAGGAAGAACCCCGCGTGGTCGAATTTCATCCATCCCTCTGCTACCTATCTCTTTCATTATGCCTATAATATCCATTCCCTCAAGGCGAAGTTTAGGAGTCCATCGAGAAATGAGGAGATTATGCAGCAATATATATCAAGTTTTAATATTCTATCCGAGGCAGGACGACAGATAAAATCGTGATAACAGCGGCCACGCCTCGATGAAAGGATATCAAAAATAATTTGTTTTCTGGAACGAAAAGACATACAATCTCACTTTTCAGCGGACACCAGTCTGCAGCTGAGGAAATTTCTTCTCACAAGGACCTTCAAATAGGGCGGCCGCGGCATTTCGATGGAGGCTAAATGCAAAAAGGCGCCCGAGTGCAGTGTGATGTCAGTGCACGTTAAGGATCCCAAGGAGGTCGAAATTATTCCCGAACCTTGCATACTGCAGCCCTCTTCTATAACTCAGACCCTCCTCCCATCCCTCACGGCGTGGTTGAGGTGTCCACATAGAAGTGAGTGTTATATACTGCACCTTTCTTTAAAATCAAATCCAACGTGAGTGCATGATGCGCACACGGAGGGACAGCTCTCTTGGGCCTCGCGAACTCGTTGCGTGCAGACGTTTCGGCGCAGCTTGCTGTTCGCGGGAAAATTTCCCGCAAGTTCGTCCCGTCCAGCCTCAAAGTTCTCCACCGCCCTAGAGTGGGCGAATATTCGCTTGTAACCTTGCTGGTGAGTCGGACAATCTCCTTTCCTAGGCGCCTTTTGTTGCTACCCAGCGTTATTATTGCTATAGCAATAAATGCCTTTTGGTGTCCGCCATGCAGTGTTGTGTAGTTGCTTTGTGGCCGCAGAGCTCGGCCCGCCATGGTCGGCTTTTTTTCGGTAACACACACGATGATTGGGTGGGGTTGGCGGAATTATGCCGTAGGGTGCCTCTTAAAGGGACACTGAGGAGAAATTGAAGTTGGCTTGTATCGACAGAATACCAGCTCCTGATTACAAAAACGCCACTCATACTGACAACAAAGCTCTTGTAACGTAGAAAAGAGCAAGAACCAAAATACAGGTATCGCCGCCACAGGCCAAACTCGCAAGTACAAGCGTGATGACGTCATAGGACAAAGCAGTGTTGCTAGAACCAATAGTTCTAGCAACTCTAGGACCCGAGAAACCATGCATCACTGAGGCGCAGCCAATGCATGCGCAAATCTCCTTGACGTCGCCAGATGGCGCCACGTGCCCGGCTGCTACGCGCGCTCCTGAAGCATCGGGACAAATCAGCGCCTGTTTTCCGGCGGTAGGCGGGCTCCCGGTATTCCGCGAGCGGTAACCAGGTACACGGTATGCTAAAGGTGTCTATTTGCGAGAACTTCGTTGACGACTTCGAGAACGAGATCCATCGTAACGCTGGCAGAACACCAGTGCAAACGTAATCGAAGCGACTGTAGCGACGGCCGCAATAGCCGATAGATGCCTTCAACGTGCGGCCGGCGGTAGCTTTCTTTTCGGCTGCTGTTAGGCCGCACTGCTGGCAGCCAGAAATCACGGAGTCTGCGTTACATCATGTGCACGTCATGTTTCACGTCTCTTAGTCCTCTGTCGTCATAGACGAATCCCAAGTTTGAATCAGAGCGGCGGGAAAAACTTTTTCAACTTCGAATCCAAATTTCTTAGAAATAAATGCATCTTTCGCTGCCGGCCAAGTGGCAACAAAGCCATGACATGCCGAACTATCGGATTTTACTATAAAAATATATTAATAGTGCTCTCCTCAGTGTCCCTTTAACGGAGCTCCCAGAGAGGCGAATGTATGCTTTTTAAAAACTTTATCAGCTACCAGGCGAGCTCACAATTCGCTTGGCGAGGGTAGTTACCAGGTGTTCCAATGATGCCAGTTATCAAATTTAAACGTTTGGCCAAACCACTTTGTTGTGTTTTTTGCGTTTTCCGCTTTTTTTCTGTCATTCGAGTTTCCTTGAGCAACAACATTTTGTGCCAAATAGAAAGGTGGCTTGCAGGAATGTGGTAATTATATGGTATGTTCATTTTATTAATTGCGTGCCCCTGGTATCAACATAGTGAAAGTGGCAGCAGGAGCTTTCTGCATCACTCCACAGCATACAGCAGGTGTTCTGACAACTGCCTATGCCGGACAGAAAGGCCAATTTTTCATAGTTGCTCAAGTATAGTGCAAGCAGATGCAGCTCATGCACTGTGGACAAAAATTCGACAAACCATTTGTCCCAAGTTACGCGGCCTGAAAACTCAAAACTAAATCATATCTGAAAACTAAATCATAATATCTTGCCTGAAAACTAAATCATAATATCTTGCCTTACACATACCTAGCTAAGCAGCACAATAATTCTGACTTTCAAAATTTTTAAAATAAGCTGCAATGATGTTCTGCGGTGAAAACTGGCTACATTCACGTAAGTATATTCTGTATCAGGATGGAATAACTTAGAGCTGACAGCCAGCACCTGTTTGTAATTCTCTGCTTAACAGCTTTGCTTGAATTTGTGCAGTTTCTTTCAATACTGCTGAAGTGCCACTTGCTAAGACAAAAGTGAAGACTGTATGATATAAAACACTGGATTAAGCACAGGCTGTGTAAATAACCGAGAATTCAACATAGTGCGGCATTCAAGAACAAACTCTGGACAACAAACCAACAATTACCTACAAGAAATGACAGAGACAGCCTCATATTGGTGCAAAGAAAAAGTTTAGTCATCAGTACTTACAATGTCCCCCAGTGCACAACTTAAGGACCACATATGAAAGTGTAAAAATTGTATGAAGTCCAGTCATGCAGGAGGAAGGGAAAAACAGCTGCACACAGTCTGAAAATATCTTCCTCCTTGAAGAGGTTAAGCTAAAACAAATCCCTGCTCTAGACATAAACGTAATTACCCTAACTAAAGGTTCCTATGAAGAAAGAGGCTAAAAAAAGTCCAGACATAGCCAAAAGGTTGTCTTAGTGAGCAGCTTCTATTGGGGCTATTCAAAAAGATTTGTTCTGGCTCCTATAGAGAAAGAACATGCCACCTCACAGTAACACCAGACACAACAAGCACAGCTACACATATTTGATGCATGTTTAAGAATGTGGTCACACTTACCCAAACACTTGTTGGTTCATCACTTACAATGGAATGCTCTAAGCAGTCGGCATACACAACAAAACACTGCACAGAATTCAACGAAAAGAATAGCTGGCCTTCAGTGAGGTTGGACAAAGCTCACTAACAATGGCACCCTTGCTTCAAAAGAGCTGTGCAAATAAGGCACACACCAACTGTCTCAACAGACATTTTTGCCATGAACCAATCAAGCCCTTCAGAAACAAAGACGCTCTCAAGTTGTATGTTGTTTGGTGTTCGAAATACGACAACAGTTGCCGGAATTGCATCAAAACAATGTATAAACACTGAATGAGAGCAGAACTGCAGCCACTTCATGCATGCTTGAGCAATCTTTCCCTTGCTGTAAAGCCCAATTCATGCTGCTGTGAGATTACGCGGAATCGCGGTACACTTACAGCATGAACCAAACATGCACATTTAGAAGCACATAACACAGGCCCCCAACGCATTTCTCAAGGTGAAACGGAGCCACAGGACCACTCTCTCACAAGGTACCGAGTGCCATAAAATCCACAAAAACGCTAAAAAAAAAAACAGCCTAAAAAACAGCCTGAAAGCTGTCGTGGCCACTCTCGAAGAGACCCATGCATATTTGCTGCAAGACGCAGGCGCCCATAGGTTCTTTTAGCCTGTTTCACATACTATGTACCCTGCAAAACTAGTATACCTGAACCACAGTGTTGAGGACAAATTTGCAAGCGTTTACTCATACTTTGTATCTCATAAAGTACAGGTCTCACGAATCTGCACCGGCACATGACCATAGGCACAAGAGAAATTAAAAGCATTGATAAAGTGGCACTCTGTGTCTGTTGTATTATATTGCCATTGTTACAGTAAGGATACTTGCACAAGTCTACATACTTTTTCTCACAAGCACTTTGAGCACACAGCTGCATCATCACACACAAGCTATTTGCCAAGAAAGCACTGCAGTTTTTGCAGTTTTTTTGGAATGCAAAAGACAAAAATGTTAGAAAAAGCCTAAAATTTTGTGCACAGAAAAATCAAGCACAATGCATTATTCGCACCATATTTTCTCCACCACAAACCATAACACAATCAAGAGAACAGACTGGTTATGCTGTAGCTCATATAATGTAAAGGCCATAACGTGATGCACAAACACAGCACATTCAATGCTACATGACAGACCTGCAGATGAACCCTAGGAACACGAGCCACAGTCGATAAATAGGGGATATTCAAAATTCCGCAAGTGCGCTTTCCCGCATAACAATGTTGTCCCAAACAAGATGGCTGACCATGCGTTTCCAGCTGAAACAAAGCAAGAAAGACTGGTTTTTTTGTTTGATTCTTCCAAAATACGTTTCTTACATTCTATCCACACCTTCAGCGCCTGTCCTGCAGCCCACGTAGTTCTTTTATGGCGAAGTCGGCCATCTTGTTTGGGGCAACATAGTTATGTGGGAAAGCGCACTTGCGGAATTTTGAATAGCCCCTATTGAGAACATTAAAACAAATGGCAGGTTCTGCATGCATGAGAGCCCCAAGAAACACTAGATAGATTGGTCCCGCTCTTAAGACTGCAAAAAAATTTTAAAATTAGCTACCGATTTATTGCCAAAAGGAATGTGAGGATACAAGGAATGCAAAATAACAAGAATGCGCACAGATTAAACAGCTGACATTTGCTGCACAACGTGAACACAAAATAATTCAACCTTTATCTCAAAATACAACTATGTTTGGGCAGAAAATCGCACATGGTTGTGCGAACAGTTGATAATAAAAAAACCACCTATCAGGAAACAAAAAGATGCAGTTCAGTCTCCTGGAAGTACGAATGTGAGGTTTGCTGCCAAATGGAGGACCGAGTGGGACACAACTACACACTACATATTCTACACATGGTAGTAGCATCACTGGAAAGGAAAAGACGCCCTCTGTGGTCAACTACAAAGCTTGTAAATTGCAAAGCCATGCATACCGTATAAACGCATGTAAGGGCCGCATTCCGTTTTCTTGAAGGACATGTTTAAAAAAAAAAAAAACCGTGTAAGGGCCGCACCTGAACTTTCCACGACCTAGGTGGGAATAGTCTTCTAAATGCATGCGCCGTGGCCTCCGCGATCAGCTCCAGCTGCGAGCAACAGTGCGCTTGATCGCGGAGCACTTGATCATGGAGGCCATCCACGCGCACACGAGCTTCCAAGTGCCGTCCATGGATGGCGCCCAAGGTCGCAGTCATCATCATTTTTCCTCTGCCGCGACCTCCCGCTATCCACATCGGCATCAGTATCACCAGCTCCAGCCTTTTGGTGTTTTTGTGGCATGTTAGCGTGCTCGCCGTAGTCACCGTAGTTGTGGCTTTCGCGTGCTGCCGCCGAGCGTCGCAGTTTTAGCACGATGGGCAAGCACCTTAATAGCGACACGGCTGGGAGTTAGCTCTCGAACACGGCAAGCGTATGGCGGGCAGGAAATTTGACTTGGCCACGAAGTGCGTCCGATGATGGTGCAACCAAAAGGATGCATTGAGAAACACAAGCTCCAAAAAGCGTGCTCCCTGAGGCAAGCCATGCGAGTTTCCCGAACTGGAAGAAGAGCTGCTCTGCTATGTGATGGAAGTGCGGAACAACGGCTACACGTTGACAGCGGACATGCTGCGCGGGTTCTTTTGGGATGAGCGTGCACCAGACCACAGTACCAGCTCAGAGTCGAAATACTCCGCGGGTGACGATTGAACGCAGAATAAATGCCGCTCATTCCCCGATTAGTGTGTTTTTACTTTAAAAAAAAAACATTTTTCCCCACATCACGTGTGTGGGACGCACCCCGTAAATTGGCCCTCGAATCTGGGGAAAAAAAGTGCGGCCCTTACACGTGTTTATACAGTATCTAGGTGCCTACTTGGACGGCCTTGTCACTATTCCCAACAGCATGAAACTGACTGCACAGAAGCCTTCTCTGCCTTGGAAATGGACCATCGCAGAATAGACTTGCACAACCCATACAATACAAGGCTCCTATCCATCCAGTCATAAAAATTTTTGGAAAAGAGTCTCTCCCAGATGATAAGGAACTCGTTCAGGAATGCTCGCGTATCAATGATCCAATACTGTTAACAGATATGCAGTGCCGTTTAGTCTAACTACTGACGAGCTTTAGAGATGAATTTTATTAGCTGACTTGCAGCACGGTGGCAAGCACGCACAAGAGAAACCGAACATGCCACAAACCAATCATTTCTGATCGACCAGCAAAACAAACATGCTTTGGCAGGGAACCCAATGGAAGCTGCCGACTTGGAACCAGTTCTGTAAGCACAGTTCAGCATCCGCTCACCACATTTTCACTTTCAGAACCACTGTGTAATGAAACAGAGCTGTCGTACCCTGCAAAAAACAGCCTAATGAAGTTATTTCGGTAATGCAAACCAGCGCCAACGGCTATACGACCATTTTTCGAACCTGCAGGACTGGTTTGGCCGTTACAAAAGTGCCAGCACCACATCCTTGGTGACAGGGAAATCTGCCTCTGCTCGGTGAAACAAGTACGAATCTTCTGTGCCACAGTAGGCTGCTTTAAAATGACCAGTGGAACCAGCAAAGCCAATGTGTGGAACACACATTCTCAACCCCAGAGCAAGAAATTTCGCTTGAAAGCAAGTAGTAAAATTTTTCATATAATAGCTTATCGCAGGAACAATGAAAAAAGTGTAACGATACCATAGAACTGCATAAAGAGCTCATTTGAAGACTTTATTTATCAAAGAGCTAAAGCTAAAAGTGAGAAAAAGCGAGTAGTAGTTCACTGCGTACAATGAGACCTGGCCTGAATAGCACCACGGAAATCACCTAGAATACTTTTTGTGCCTTGTAATGAATTCGCAAAAGTATCTTAACACCGCCGCATAATACAGTGATGCTAATCCAACATAAGGCTTCACATGGCACTTTGAATAAAGCTGGCGCAAACTTTTCCAGAGACATTTAAGTTACAAAATAAAGGATCTTCATGAAGGACAGCTGCCATATGTAGAAATGAAAGAAGACTCCTTGAACAATCATGAAAACGTGACAGATACCCACTCAATGTCTGATGAGACCCGTATGTTTATTACCAGCTCCGTAAATTCTGCCCACACAAAAATGCACCAAATTCCAACCACCTGCAAACGTCTGAAGCTTTTCTCTGCACTTCTACGATATGCAACGTTGTACCAATGCTCTGCCCTATGCTTAGGCCCCCAATTTTCTGTGGCGGGGTTTTAAATTCCACAAATTGAGAACAAAGAATCAACAATATTCCCGGGAAACATCACACACTAACTTAGTTCAAATGGACCTTCACTGAACTTGAACGTGGTTGTTACAATTCGGCGTCGCGTAATGCTTGCTAATAATTATTCTCACTGCTTGGTGCTAAGTGCACAATCCTACACTAGCTGCAGTGATCACCCATACCAGCGAGCCGGATGCAGCCTTCGAAAGACTCACACGTGCACGCCGCTAACTTTCATTCCTGAATGGCCTGAGGAAGCCCCTAGTGTGGATGCTAGGCATTACTTGAAACTAAAACTTTTTCGCCATCGCCGTCACAAAACAACTTTTTCGTCATTGCCATCACATTGTTTGCATGAATATAACGTGATCACAAATCTCTTGACGCAAGTCAAGAGTTTCATCTCGCGGATCCAGTACACACCTCCCCCCTACATGACTCCTCCCACTGGTCCTGATTCCTGATTGGCCACTCCTAACCACTATCTGACATTCCACTCCGTGGCCTGAAATTGAGACTTCCGGACAGATATTGCAAAGATGGCAGCAGCAATGCAAACGCATTCCAAAATGCACGCTACTTTAGTAGTTTCGTTCATAATTTGAATAGCTTCCTGAAGCAGATTATTTCACCAAACAAACTCCGGTCATATTCATGCAAATATGGCAATATTATTCTTGACAGAGCTGACAGGTATGGCTGCAGCATTGTGACTGCACCCACATGCGAGTAAGTTCCTGCCAGAGCCGCAATGCTTGATTCACTAATTTGGTCAAGTGGATGAGGAAGCACTCATGTGAAGGCATTAGCCATACTTATTAAGAGATTCTACCTTTGAAGAGAGTTCAAAGAACTAAATTATTCACATTCCTATCTTTCTGTCATTTCTGCCGACTTCCACGAACACATCATCAAAATGGGAGAGTGTGGCTGTTAACGCACAGCTCCACGAGGAATGCTCGAATCCGCAATTTTTCACAGAATCGTTGAAAACTAGGCTCCTTATCTATGCTGCCGCTTTTTCTGCAGATTTGGTGCAGGCACAGATACAGAAACAAAGCCTCTGCATTGAAGTCTTTCAAACCACACTTCCCGGCCCAACTGCTGCAGTAGAGAACAAAAACCAGTTACCAAACTCCCAACTTGCAACAAAAAAAAAAAAAATTGTCTCCATTTCTTACATGACTGTATATCAGAACCTGAAGCATTACAACAACCCAAAGCCACTAACTACTGTAATCACGAATACTCCCATACGAGAGTGAAAACTGAGCACCCTTTACAAGCTCATATAGGACAGCTTACTACTTTTTGACTCCTTCCTAATTACAGTAAACCACGTTTCATTTCCACCACTAAAGAGCAGAGGCTTTGCAGCTAGTGCCATGACGCTTCCTGAAGTGCAGCACAGGTGAAAAGCTATGCTTCCCCACATAGCTCGTAGTGACCTGATGCAGATGTAGTTGCCACGTCACAAATCAGCATATGTTGATGCATTCACACCATACATCACACCATACAAACAGGAAAAAGAAGGCTTTCCTACAAGTCACACAAAACCTACAGCAACTGCTAGTCACTTCAGCCGTCCACACACTCTGGGCACAACATCTCTTGAGCTCTCGGTGCAAAATACAGAAAAGAGCAAAAGTGACTGCTCAAACTCCCTACACAATGTGCGGTTACGGGTCATTCAAAAAGCACGAGACGTACAAAGACACCTTGAACCACTGACAGAAAAAAAAAAAATACATGGAACCTCGAACCAATCGCGTACAGACTGGTGTCACTGCAGCACTCGAGCGAGCATGTTTTTCACGGAACCTCACAGCACCAACTCCCCGTCGTCATCGTATTCTATCTTCTCGCCCACCGGCGAAACCCTTTCCTCTTCGACGAAGCCACCACCGCTCGGCGACACAACGGTCCGCGGAAGGGCCTGCGGCTCTTCCGTCGGCGAGACAACCTCTCGGTTTCCTTCTTCTTCCTCCGCTTCTTCGGCCTCTTCATCGTCGTCCACTCTGAGACTGTCTCCGTTGACTGTCACGCTTGTGCAGTGGTTGACGACGACTGTTGTCGTCGCTGGTGCGGCGACTGGACTGTGGTCGGCCGTGCCGTTGGGGACGGAGGAGAGACGGTCGACAAACTCTGGGTCGGCAGACCGTAGCCGGTCAAGGAAGTTGGCCTTGTCCTCGTCACTCCAGCTCTGCAATCACGATAAGAGCGTTCACAGGGAATTCAAGGCATGAGAATCAAAAGCACCTCAGTGCAAGGTTTTGAAAGCTGACACCGTACTAGAGTTTTTCACCGAAAACAGTAATACTGAAAAATGCGGCTTTTCAGTTCATAGAGCAGTTTCTTTGGCACACAGTACTGTCATCCATAATAGACACCGCAAAACAGCTCTTTCATATTAGTAACTACAAAACTGGACAACTAAAATACAGCAAAGTTTAACCTGGATGCAGAAAATTCCTCGATATTACAGAATTTCTCAATTCCCCAAAGCTGTCCCCCCTGAAGTGCACGTATTTGTAAACTTGAAGTAACTAAGGTGCCGCAATCTTGATATAACAAACTCATTGTGCCAACCATATATAATCTAGCTCTATGCTTCTTAAAATTTAGCTGTACTACACGAAAGTTTAATATCAATAAAACATGAACTGCCATGAGAGACGCATCAATGATTGCAAAGAGCGAAACCAACTGACAATGCCCCACACTCCAGAGTGTGATTGGTGCCTCTCAGCGGCAAACACGGCAGTCTCCGGAGTTTTCACTCGTGTAGTGTCACGCCAAGTAGCACTAAAACTCATCATCATTAGCCAGACTATGCCAACTACAGGGCGAAGGCCTCTCCCATGTCTCCCCAATTAACCCTGTCCTTTGCTGGCTGCGGCCACCGTATATCGGCAAACTTTTTAATCTCATACGCCCACCTAACTTTCTGCTGCCCCCTGCTACGCTTTCCTTCTATTGGAATCCGCTTTGTTACCCTTAACCCTGCGATGTAGACAAAGCACGAGGTATTTATTCTTTGTATGCGGAGTAAAGGACATTGTGAGTCCTGAACGCCTAAAGAGATCACTGAAATTGTAAAAAATTCAGGGGGCATTTTGTTGACCTAAAGTGCGCTTAGGCGGAAGCCTTAAGCGCGGTGTTGCTGCCTGTGTCACTGATGTGTGCTTAAGATGTTAAGCTTCGCCTCTAAGAGTGGAACGCGACAGCGTCTTGCAATGCGGCCAGGGAGTCCATAGAACGCCATCGCCCGTTCGGCTCTACACCTTGCTCGTCGGTAAATTGGTTTTTGAGGAAAGGAAATGTATCTGTCTCACATGTCTCGGTGGACACCTGAACCGCATTGTAACGGGAAGGGAGGAAGATGGGAGTGAACGAAGACACCGTATTCACTACATACGGCTTTGTTCATTCCAAACCATCGAGCTGGCATGGTGGAGTGGTTAGCGTGCTTGTCTCGCCCTTTGGAGATCCTCGTTCGATTCCCCGACTCGACCAATTTCCTACTCGATTTTATTTACCTTTCTTGTCTGACTAGAAAGTCTAATTAGGCTAATTAGTTAATTAACTAACCAAACTCAGTCACACTTACTTGGAGCCTCATTATACCGTCCCTTTAATTGGCTGCATGGTAAAGTACAATTGGCCCCGTTTGAAATTCGCGCACTGTGACGTCACAACCATTTCGACCAATTCAAAAGTGTGACATTTCTATCGACATCTTAATCTTCTCCAGAAATGTTCGTTTCGAGCCGATGGTGTCACAATGCAGCAGCCATTTTCGGCAGCGGACATGAGGTGGCATGCAGATTGGGTGTCCAGTTTGAATATTGTTCCCTTATATGCACGAAGTGGATCTAAAATATTGTGTTTGAGTACTGAATGCTTTTCGGATGCTACAACGACTGGAAAGAAGCAGCGAAAGCGAACAGAAACTAATAAGAATAACGCTATAAGGGTGACACTTTCCATTCCACTTCAAACCTTTGTGGGGGGTGAGTGCTGTTCAGACCACACCAACAAAACAGCGAAAAAAAAAAGCCGGTAGACACATCTTGCAAAAATTTGTGAAGAGAAAGACCGGACAAGAGACGGGAGGCGAGGTTGGGAGGGGAGGAAGTAGTCGACAGCCTTCAAATCCTACCAGCAAAGAAACATCAGAGAGGTTTCTTTGTCGTTAGTCAACCCTGCCGTCTACATCGCCGCGTACATGAGGGGGCAACAGCTTCAAAATGCGCAATTGTGGGCTGCCCCGGCAATGTTTCCGCTGCGTGTGCCCTAGGCATGGTTCTGATTGGTAGCGCTCAATCTCAGTGTTGGGTGAGTGAAATGGGTGAGTGAAACGCGTTTTCGTCTGATCTTTTTATTTTGAATTTTCAAAGCAGAATAATATTTGTTTCCATTCTCCAATTTCAATAATTCTTTTTGGACTGGTTTCTGTAACACATGACGAACCTATTTAATTATATTATTCGGTACCGCGGAAGGCATCGCGGTGCCCCTTTAAGAACCATCGGTTATATTGCCTTCGCATTACATGCCCAGCCCAAGCCCATTTCTTCTTGATTTTGACTAGAATGTCATGAACCACCATTTGTTCCCTCACCCACTCCGCCTGCATCTGATCTCTTAACGTTACATCGATCATTCTTCTTTCCATAGCTCGCTGCGTTGTCCTTAACTTAAGCTGAACGCTCTTTGGTAGCCTCTACGTTTCTGCCCCATAGGTGAGTACCAGTAGGATACAGCTTTTGTATACTTTTCTCTTGAGGGTTATTGGTAAACTGCCATTCATGATCTGAGAGAACCTGCCATATGTGCTCCACCCCTTTCTTATTCGTCTAGTTATTTCCCTCTCATGATCCGGATCAGTGGTCACTACCTGCCCTAAGTAGACGTATTCTCTTATACTACTTCCAGCACCTCGCTACTAATTGCGAACTGCTGTTCCCTTGCTAGGCTGTTGAACATTACTTTGGTTTTCTGCATGTTAATTTTTACCCCAACCGTTCTGCTCTGCCTGTCTAACTCATTGATCATGCTTTACAGTTCATGTCCTGAGTGACTTAGCAAAGCAATGTCATCAGCGAATTGCAAATTACTCAGGCATTCTACATTAACTCTTATCCCCAACTGTTCCCATTTCAGGCCCTGGAATACCTCCTGTAAGCAGGCAGTGAATAGCGTTGGCAAGATCATGTCTCCATGCCTGACATCTTTCCTTATTAAAATTTCAGTGCTGAATTCATAAAAAGCTATGGTAGCTATGCAGTCGTTACAGATAGTATCTTCCAGTATTTTCACATGAGACTCTTCTACACCCTGACTCGGCATTGCCTGCATGACTGCTGAGGTTTCCACCGAGTCAAATGCTTTCTCGCAATCAATGAAAGCTATCCATAGGGGCTGGTTATATTCTGTGCATTTCTCTACCACCTCATTGATAGCGTGAATATGGTCTATAGTTGAGTATCCTTTATGAAAGCCTGCCTGTTCAATTGGTAGTCTGAAGTCTAAGGTTTTCCCGACTCTATAAGCGATTACTTCAGTAAATACCTTGTAGGAAACGGACAGTAAGCTGATCGGTCTGCAATTCTTCAAGTCCTTGACGTCTCCTTTCTTTTGAGTTAAGATAATGTTAGCGTTCTTCCAAGCTTCTGGTACTGTCGAGGTCATAACACATTGCGTATACAGGGTGGCTAGTTTTTCTAGCACAATCTCTCCTCCATCCTTCAAGAGATCTGCTGTTACCTGATCCTCACCAGCTGATTTCGCACTTTGCACTGCTCCTAAGGCTTTCTTTACTTCCTCCCTCATTACTGGCGGGATGTCCCATTGCTGTGCGATACTGTCTAACGTTCTGATTACATTGGCTAATGTATAGATTTGTGTAGAAATGTTCGACCACTTTACCTATCTTACCCACATTGTTAATGACATTGCACTCTTTGTCTCTCAGCGCACACATCTGGTTTTTACCTATGCGTAGTTTCCTCTTCACTGCTTTAAGGCTACTTCCATTCTTTAGAGCATGCTCGGTTTTCCCCCTATTAATCTTCCCTATGTCCAATACCTTGTGCTTATTTATTAAATTCTATAGCTCAGGTAGTTCTATTCTGTCCGTAGGGTTAGAGGCTTTCATGCTTTGGCGTTCCTTAATCAGATTTTTCATCTGAGATAGCTAGCCGGTATCCCGTAGAACTATCCTACCTCCTATTTCTACTATGCACTCCGTAATGATAGCTGTGAGATTATCATTCATTGTTTGAACATTAATATCGTCTTCCTTGGTTAGAGCCGAGTATCTGTTTTGCAGCAATATCCTGAATTCCTCTACTTTCCCTCTTACTACCAACTCGTTAAGGGGTTTCCGTTCCACTAAAACTATTCATGTTCAAAGGCAACATAAAATAGCACGAAGAAGCAATGACGGCACAGGATGAGCAGTGCACAGGCATCACTTCTCAGCTGTTGAGTGATACCGGCACTGACAGCAAACGCATGGCAGGAGCACAGACAGTGGAGTGCACCAATGACATGAGAAGACAAGTTCACTTCTAGGGAAACAGTGGCCCTGGAGACCGGGAGAGGAGATGCACTGCGAGTCTGATTCCCACTAAAGCCCCCGCTGTCCCCATTCAGGCTTGAACGCCCCTGGGACTTTCCGAGCTTCATCACATACCGTACAATCTCCATGTTACGAATACAGTCAAGTCCACTTATAACAATACTGGTTATAACAATATATCGGATATAACAAAGGTCGGTCATGGCACCATCAGCTTTGCCATGTGTTCTATGGTAAAATAAACTGCTTATAGCAATGCTGTCAAGGCACATTATTGGTTATAACAATTAAATCTGGTAATTGAGTGTCAACCATTACAGAAAAAGAAAAGAAATGCTACAACCACACCAGCAAAACCATGCTTACAACACAAAAGCGTGCATGTATGGGGCCGACCAATGGACTAAGCTGGCGCAGCAACGCCACGAAAGCAAAAGAGGCAGGCGTCATCGCGTCAGGAGAGCTGCTGCATTGGCTACGCACGCCATGCGTACCCCCAATCAGTCGGTGCAGCGCGCGTGTATGCAGCCAGCGCGGTTTTTCTCTTGTCAGCTGTCACCGCACCCTTGGTTCTGCATGCTTCTTGAATTTCCCATAAGAATAGCTTCCAAAAAGCCGGCTTGATTCCTGTGACGTGGAGGTGCGCAAAGCTCCCGGTGGCGCAGTGATGGCGGGGCTTTGGTCATCAGTGAACGGTGAACATTGTTCCGGTTCCCTGAAGTTCGATTTAACGAGCTTTTACAGGCATTAGAACAATCAAACCCCTCTGGGTATTTACTATCAATAAATGCTCTGAAGTTTGTCATCCTTTCTTTTTTTTTCGGCACAACCCTGTTATAACAATTATTGGTTATAAGAATGGTATTTCCATGGCACTTGAATATTGTTATAAGTGGGCTTGACTGTACAGCTTACACACACTTTTCAGGACAGTACGAATTCATAAAATTCCTCAGCTGGAGTTCATTGTGTGGAATGTACTATCGGGGACAAAAGTGGTATACTCCACGCGGTGGGAGCCGGAGCAACGGAAAGCTGCGTTGCAATGCCATCTGCAGGTGGCATCTAGGATCGAGACAGCCAGTGCGTGACCTTTATCATCAGCAGGCATGTTGCTTCGCTTGTTTCAATGTTACGTGCTTTAGCTCGCCAAAATGCCGCAGTTTTCCCCTGCTCCGGATCCCACCGCGTGGAGCATACCCCTTTTGTCCCCGATAGTACATAACTTCAGATGCTCTGAACACAGCCTTGTGCCACTTTGGATGATGCAATGTGCACTATGGATGAAGCAATGGATGATGCAATGTGCCCTATGGATGAAGCAATGTGCACTATGGATGATGCAATGGATGATGCAATGTGCCCTATGAATGATGTATGTGCACTATGGATGATGCAATTGATGATGCAATGTGCCCTATGGATGATGCAATGTGCCACTATGAATGATGAAAAAAATGCAAACACGTTGCCTGTACATCAGCGAATCCGTGATTGCAATCATGCTGCATACACAGGGAGCAGTGAAAAGAAGCATGCGGCTTGCACACTGTCGACGTCGTGATAGCCAGTCATGCTGTGTGCACCCTCACCTGGAACCACTGGTCAAAGAGGCTCATGCGACACTGGAAGAGAGAGGGTGGGGCGTCGGGGTTGATGCCACCGATAGACAGGCCCGACAGGCCCAGAGTGCCATCGGCGGCGGGTCCCAGCGGTGTGTACTTGTCGGCCAGCACGTGCAGGAAATCGTCGCGCTGCAGGTCGCTGTATTCGCTGAACCAGCTGACAAGGTAGGCGCTCTGCTCGGCAGCACTGCACGCGGGGCCCTTCTGGCTCAGCATCTTGCTGGTTTAGTGCGTCGGTAAGAAACTGCAAAAGGAAAGAAAGAAAGGCCACACATCAACACAGACGCTTTAGGTGCACTGCATCCACTGGACAGCCGGATGGCTGCCGTCCAAGTACCGCGTCAAGAACATGATCTGTTCAGTTTGGCACACTTCCGGACAACACTACAGCCTTTCTAAGAAACGCTTACTCTTGCGTCTACCACAGGCCAAAGTACACCTTAAAATTTATAAACTTTTAACTGGCAATTGAATTCTGTTGCTGCCTTCAAATGCTTTTTCTCCGCCTATTGTGCGCTTCAACGCTTTATAAAAAAAAAAAAACAGGCGGCGACAGCAGCCCAATCTGCTGATTGGACAGCCATCGCTGTAGCTCAGTTGGTAGAGCACCAGACACAAAATTCGGAGGTCGTGGGTTCGGATCCCACCAGTGGCATTTGGTTGTTTTAGAGCGCAGCTCTTTGGCGTCCGTTCCTGGGTTTCGCGTCGTCGTCGGCGTTGTCGTCGGCCTCGTAACCAGCTCCGCCCCCCTTTCATCCCCCCAGCGCTAGCAGCGACCGACTGATACCGCTGGATGCCGCTGACGCCGCTAGAGAGTCAAGATAACGTGACTGCATAGAACACCGTCGCCGCCATGCAGAAAGAGGAGGAAAGGGTCCCCCCCCCCCTGTTCTTATGTGGCGGATAGGGTGCTCTTCAGTTGCCGACGCGCTGGTTATTTCACGTAGGCCCTGGCACGTCGACGAATACGTGACCACCTTCCCACGGCTAGACCTGGTTCTTAGCGCTGCGTGCACTTCCTGCAACTCGCATTAACCGTCCATCGATCCACACCGATGTTAGTAGTGGGGGACTTTAATGTTGACATAAAGACAAACAGCAATTTCCTAACACTTATGCGGGAGAACATCCCGTTCCTCTCGCTCGTAACGTGTCCCACGGCTGTGACAACCTCGCGAGGCACTTGTATAGATCTCGTCTTTGAGAATCAAGCATTGGTGTACCAAGTCGAACATATATCAGTCTATTTCTCCGACCACAAAGCTTCCTTCATGACTGTCAAGAACTGTTAGTGGAGTCTTTGTTAAAGGAATACGTGTGAAAAATAAAAAAAAAATTCTGTGATAGCGCATACATGTGTTGCTCGATTTCTTTGCCTCAATCTATCGAAAAGGTGAAACAGCTTATTTGCTGCGCTCAAATTTCGCATTAGGAAGTAACGTAATCGTCGGTAATTTTTTTCTTCTGCTTTTATAACCTTAAAAACCCGCATGATACCTGTTGGCTTACATCATGTATACCATAACGAGCACCTCTTTTCCCTTAACTCATGCTTCATGTTACTGTGTAAGTCAAGGCTAGAATGATGGCATCTGAAGATGGCCTTGTGGCAGTGTGCCCAGTTCCCACTTGGTTTGGTGTGCACTGGTTCAGTGTCCACCAGGCACAGTTCAACTCAAGACCAGTGCAGTGATGCTACTGGTAAATTTCAATTTGGAGCAATTTTTGGAGCACTCAAATTCCCAATGCAGAGCACTCTGGAGCAGTGGAAAGTTGATTCAGGTGCACTCTGCAGCACTAAAGTTTCCAATCTGGAGCACTTTGTCACAATGAAAAACTGATTTAGAACAACATTCCTAAGCATGTAGCTTTCAGGTTGCCGAGGTGCCATCACCATGATAACAAAACTGGGTATTCAGTGTAGTTTTCAAATTGTAACTGTGCACTTCAAACATCACAAAATGATACATGGACTGCAGAGATGCTGTAGAGGTGGGCTCCGTATCATTTCGAATTTAACATGGGCTGACATCGAACAGCACATGGATGTTTCTGTTTTGCTGCGAAAGCAACACTACTGGAGCCCAGCTCGGCTCGTCGCGGATGCTCATGGCAGTGCGGCTACCAAACGACCGTGAGTCGCCATTGCCTAGCAACCGATTCAGCTGCGCTCCAACAGATGGCGCCGCACCGCTGCCGCCTGTCGCCTACAGACACAGAGGGCACCACCCTCGTACAGGCGCTGGGTTTCACATCACACGAAGGCGTCGTGCCAGTCAGGGAGCCGGCACGAGCTAAACCAAACGCTTAACCACAAGTTGAACACCACAAGCATATTGGCAAAAATTGCACGTACTGTGCCGTTGCCTACCAACACGAGTTACTACCTGAGCTTACACGAGTTACTCAGGTAAGCTCGGGTAGTAACTCGGGTAAGCTTGGGCAAGTTCGGACGAGCGTCGTGCCATCTGCGCGAGAGGTTGCTCGGGAAGAGCAACATGGGTCGCAAAATCCCGACGGGTGGCTGGGTTAGAAACAGCGACCTTCCAGTGCAGTGGTGCATAGCTTAACCACTGCGCCATTGCGCTGGTAGTGGTATATGAGGACTCGCCGCCATCTATGAATCCTGAGTACAAATTACCAATTCAGCGTACGTGGGCATTAACCCACTAAAGATATCATGCCACACCCCTAAGGCGGAGTTTAAGTGCCCCCTCCAATTGAAGAATGAACACGAACTTTTGCAGGTCTACTCGGTTTAACTACATTAAGCCCCTAACAATTTTGTCCTCCATCGAAATATGGCTGCCACGGGCGGGATCGATCCCAAGATTTTGGGACCAGCACCCGCAAGCCAAAGCCACCGAGCCACCGCTGTGAGCGAGTTTCCGAGTCTCTTCGATTGGCAAAAAATGCTGGTGAAGATCGAGTGCGATGCAAAAGTGTGCCGCATGATCACATTAGTCGTTAAATGAGTTCCAGAGCCAGTGGTCGTCCTCACCTGTTGGGTAGCTGACGGTGGTCGGTCAGGGGACCAGAGCCCGAGCCAGCAGGGGCTCTCGCTGTGCCAGGCAGCCGAGGAAGCGGGCCACGAACGGGTGGTCGCGCTGGGCCAGCAGCTGGAGGAAGTCCCGCACGCCCTGGTGTCCCCAGGAGGCAAAGTAGAGCTTGCACAGGGACAGCTGGCAGCCCAGCACTGTGGGGCAGCTGGTGCGGGACAGGGTCAGGGCGTCCAGCTGCTCGCACAGGTCACCTGCACCACAGTCCAATCTAGTTCACACACAACAAGCTTCGAGTGGCACAGCAGTCGTCTTGAATGCAACTGTGCACTGCCTCTACAAAAAGCCTCATTACATAACTTGCTGCAGAAGCACCGTGTGGCTTGGCTTTTTAACCAGCAGCATGCACAGTCACGGAAAGAATATGGAGAGTTCTTTGGTGATCAAACTCTTGTAACTTGTTGTGAAATGGGGATAGAAATGTTTGCTGCCGTTATGTCTATGTGCAAAGGTTGATTTTACTTCTGTAAGCATTAATGGTCAGTATGTTTTCACCAAGTAAAGCGTCACAAGACTTTGACCGCTGAGGCGTGGTCCATATTCTTCTGTCCACGGCTGTAGAGGTGCGAGTACAAAAATTCTAAGAATGATTATGATAATCTCTAGTGCGAAATTTGAGCGCAGCTACATCTGCTTCGGCGGAGCAAACGGCAGGTTCCTCTCAGTGGCGACACCAAACCTCTGCTCGGGCAGTTCGTTTAGCAGATGCAACAGACGAAGCATTTCCACCGGTTGCATCGCTCAATCTTGAGAAAGAGACCTGGCTGAGACTATTTTGTATTGTATTACAGAAGCAGATGGTTCACACAAAGAAGACAATGCTGTGAGAGCCACGGCTGGCGTGGACAATCTATCGCGTGCAGCACATTTCACAGCACTGCCCACCAACGGAGCGGACCATGGTGCGACTGCGAGGAGGCAGTACGTGGGTGCATGCCGCCACAGACAGACCTCCCCTCCCCTAGCCATCCTACCTCCACTCAGGCAGTGGTGATGGACGGCAGCAAGCATGGCGCTCTTCAAAACCCCTAGGCGCGCCACCACTCTAGCACCATCTATGAGTGAGCGGCGGTACTCGCGTTCGCTCCGTTATGCTAATGGCAGCAACGGCAACAGTGATGCCAATGCGGCTCAACCCACGAATGGGAACTTAAGAGCTGTGCTTTAAAAAGATTAGCACCAGTGACTGACGACTAGGGCAGCATAACTGGGCCACCCAGTGCTGCAGTTCGCAAAGCCACTGATTGTGCTTGTCTCATGTTTCAAACATGACGTGGATCGACAGAGAGCGACCTTTGTTAAACTGCACCGCTTCCCTACTGTCGGAGTACTGTCCGCATGCGAATGCACATATACTTTCTTTTTGGCTCAAGAAAGAGCGAGAAAGAAACAAGATGTCTTTTGTGCAAGGCGGTAGCAGTTTGTTGACCTCCCTTTATACTCATAAGTGGGAACCACTGGCACACTCATTACCATGGTGTCTCGTCTACTGCAGCCCAGCGTGTTGTCACACCGCCACTCCAGTGATCAGTTACTTCCACTTATCCGTTTTTGCCCTCACCTGATACAGGCATACATTCTGATATTAGCATCTGCAACTGGAGCAACTGTCAAAGAAGGTCAGGTAGGCGCATAAGATTCAGAAGTTTGAGGGGATTCGGTCACTGCAGCTGGCAGAGGACAGGGTTAACTGGAGAGAAGTATGGGAAAGGCCTCCATCCTGGAGCGAACGTCGCTAGGCTGATGGTCATGACACTACAAAGCTCAGATGCCCATTATAATAAGAAAAGTACCCGATGTGCTAGAGAGGCAGCAGAGCCAGTAAGTTAAACACCAGTTCCTCCCTCACCGGCAGTGTCCTCAGGGTGTGGTGCCAAGTGGGCGAGGAGGGTAGCGGAGAAGGCCTCCCTCTGGGCAGCGTTCCACAGGGAGAACCAGTGCAGCACACAGCTCACCTCCAGGCGGCTCGTGCCAGCCAGGCTCATAGGGGATGGGACAACCTCCTGCACAGCACGCTCAGCGTGACGTACACTGCTTGTGCACAGGGGTAGGGGCTCAAATGCAAAACCGTTAACTTCTTCTCCACAATATAAATGTGCCATGAGAGGTATATGGTTTATGGAGGTTTAACGTCCCAAAGCAACTCGGGCTATGAGGGACGCCGTAGTGAAGGGCTCCGGAAATTTCGACCACCTGGGGTTCTTTATCGTGCACTGACATCGCACAGCACACGGGCCTCTAGAATATCGCCTCCATCGAAATTCGACCGCCACGGCCGCACTGATGCACCCCTTAACTACTTGTCATTAACTGTTGCAGCTTTGCCACCCTGTTACAGGCGATTTCAGTATTACTCATAAAATTTTAAGCCCACTGTTCTAAACCGCAGCAAAGATAAAAACAGAAGCTAGCTGTGGGAAAGTAACAATAACAAGCCCCAGCCTTTAACTGCAAGAACAGGAATGCAAGGTCTAAAATGCCACAACTCAAAACATGCCACTTTGGCCAGAGTTTGCGAAAGTGCATCACACTAAAGTGGAAACTACACCCTAGCTTTCACTTTCACTATTCTACACATTCCTAATAAGTCACTGTGAATAGAACTACAGTCATCCATCATACAAGTAAGCAGTGGTAAAGAGACAACTAACTCCGCCGAGACAATGCTGGAGGACAACGCAGTTCCATGACCACAGGGGAAAGTTTGATAACCCAGGCTATCCATTCAGCGCACTAACCTCATATGTATGAAAGAATGCCTAGGTCCGCAACAAATGGATTTCATGATGACACATAGGCACTTAAGAACAGGGTACTACTACACCTGAAGCTGTGAGGGCACCCCATGTGAGCCAGTTTGCAATGCAGTTTGAGACACACAACACCAAAGCCCGATGTAAAAAGAAATTAACAAGTACCGTGGAGTGTTGTCCTGAAGTTCAATGGCAGCAGCATTTAGGTTGAGTTATTCGTTTCCGAAATCTGCTACCTCGAATGTATTAATTTCAAATAGCACTTGATAAGGCACCCAGCAGTTACTTAGGAAGTTACTGCTGTGCTCCCGTAAGCCCCCCATTTGCTTCTGCATGCTTATTATGGATGAGAATAGTGGCCATGGGGATGTGAAAATGCTGCTGAAATAGAGGAAGATTTCCATGGGTAGCGACTTTATCAATAAAAACCTACAATTAATAAAACAACCCACAAAAATAAAAGGAAAAAAAATAGACAGTTTAGCATGGCTAAGCACGGAATATCATGTGGTAGCACTAGTTAGGGTGGGTACATGAGGTCCTTACGTGCTAAGGGCATTTGACCTAAAGGTCTTTATCCAAAAGGCATTTACCATGAAGGCTTTCACCCTAAAGGCCTTTGGGTAACAGCCTGGGTAAAGGCCTAAAGGCCAAAACCAAAAAATGCATAGTACACGGGACCCTTTTGCGTTTCGCCTCCATCAAAACGTAGCCGCCGCGGTCATGTTCCAGCTCGGGTACTCCGGCTCGGTAGACAAGCACCTTCGCTCAGTGGTTAAGACACTCGTCTACCGAGCCAAAGTACCCGAGCTGGAACACGACCGCAGTGGTCGTGTTTCGATGGAGGCAAAACGCAAAAGGCTCCAGTCCCCAGGTGGTTGAAATTTTTCCGGAGACCTCCCACTACGGCACCTCTTTCTCTCTTTCACTCCCACCTTCCTCCCTTGCCTTACGGCGTGGTTCAGGTGTCTGCCTAGATATGTGAGACAGATACTGCACCATTTCCTTTCCTCAAAAACCAACCAAAAACCTAGTAGTGCACCCGCCACGGTGTCTCAGTGGTTAAGGCGCCCATCTACTTAGCCGGAGAACCCCGGTTCGAACCCGACCGCGGCGGCTGCGTTTCAATAGAGCCGAAATGCATAAGACACTCGTGCCCTGTGCCATGTCGGTGCGCATTCAAGATCCCCAGATGGTCAAAATTATTCTAGAGACCTCCACTATGGCATCTCTTTCTTTCTTTATTTCTTTCTTCTTTCACTCCCTCCTTTATCCCATCCCTTACAGCGCAATTCAGGTGTCCCCCGAGATAGTTGAGACAGTTACTGCGTTCCTTTCCTCAAAAACCAATTTTCATTTTCATTTCCTAGTAGTGGTACTGCACTAAAACACGAAAAGAACACATACAACATGCACAGACTATTGCATACACCTAGTTTTACAAAAAATTCTAGCTGAAATTCAGCCTAAGAGACTAATTTTTGCCCATTCTTTAACAGCCGATAATCATTCACTTCTGCAGTTTGCCTACGTTCCCTGCACAGCATTCTGTGCTGTGTTTTTAACTGTGCAGCGAGTCCCGAGTCGCCTCAATCAATAGGCAATATCTTGTGTTATATGCATTGTAGCGCAGCAAATTTTGTGTTTTTCGGCTGTCAAAGCATGTGCATACCATTGAGATGTAGACATTCTTTTGTGTGCGGAAAACCTCTAAGCATTCAGGCACGCAAGTGTGATGTTGCATTTTTCGCACTCCCAACGGCTCTCGGTTTTTTTTTTCTCTAGGCTTTGCAGAAGACGCATCTGTGCAATAAGTTCCGCTTCATGGCGTTTGGAGGTATTCGCTGAGGAAGATGAACCCATTCACAAGCCTCTAAATTTACTGAAGCTGGAGCTATAGCTGGTTTAACCTCTGCCCCTGTAATCTCTGCACTTTTATACAGGCAACAGAGAGTCTTCAACATCTGTTCAACTAGATTTTCAATTGAGTCTCTTCTACATCTGTTCAACTAGATTTTTTTCTGTCCGTGTGAATAGCTGCGAACCTCGTGGACAAGTTCAGCAAGGCGGAAATTTGGGCGAGTTGGTAAGTATTCATGATTTTGTTCACAGCGCAACAAGAACGGGAAAGACGAAAGACGAAAGTGACACAAACAAGCGCTGACTATCAACTAGTTTTTATTGAAGAACGAAAGGCGTATTATAAAAATATTAAAACACTTATCAAGAACAAAAATAAAAAAAAAATTACCCCCTTTCGCACACAGGCGCCCACTGCAGGAACTGCCAATGCGAGCATATGAAAGATCACGCAGAAAGGAGACCAAAAGGTGACCCCCTTGCCCAGTCCACGTTTCTATGCAAGGAGTGCAAATGCGCACCTGATTATAAGAACACACGCATCCTGGCATAAAGTCACACGCGATAAAGTCACACGCGAGATAATGGAGGCCTTTCATATTCACCAGAAAGGCACTTTGTGTATCAGCAGCCCTTCCATTGCTTTATCCGAGAGGGAATTGAGGTATCTAAACTCCCACGTGCCTTGCAGATAACTTCTGTGTTTTTGATAAGTGTTTTAATATTTGTACATATACACCTTTCGTTTTTCTATAAAAACTAGCTGATAGTCAGCGCCTGTTTGTGTCACTTCCGTCTTCTGTCACTTCTTGTTGCGCTGTGAACAAAATCATGGACAAGTATTGCCAACTGGCGTAGATACCACTAACCATAACAAAGAAGCTTATCATATGTCTGCTATCAGCAAGGTTATCAGCCTGCCCATAGCAAATATTTTTTCCAGCAGACAGCGTTCTGCCGTCTTTTTTCCAATTTGGTCCTGTCTTTGGAAAAAAAAATGGGTTAAGAAAGTATTTCATGGGTAATGACTGAGTTCTTTTAAGCTTCATGCACTCTGCAGGAACATTTTCTGTAAGGCCTCCTTTCTGTCTAAATTATTTGTGCCAAATTATGCGCTCGTATAGCATTTCATTTCGGTGCAAACAAGTTTTCATGTTTGCATTCGTCTGACCTTAGTTTACGTGATTTCTGCTGCCGACCATACTCCAGGCATGGTTTCAACATCATTTTTCGAATATTCTGTACAACAAAATGACAAGAAAACGCACAGAACAAGTCCGTACTTCCAACGGATTTAATCAAGAAGAAAAAAACGCTTACATGTGCAAACAAAACATGCGCCTCAAACTGTTCCAAAAGCTGTTCTCATTCTCAAAAAGGGAATTGGAGTTTTTGATGTGAACTGAAAAAGAAAAAGACTATAAATGCACACCGAATTTATTGTTTTGAAATTCAGTTTTACCCAGTTTTAAAGTTAGTATTCAGAAGTATGCCCTAGCGTGCTGGCTACTAAGTGTGAGTTACGATTGGCCACAGGAGAGAATTAACAGTGTGAGAGCATAGTGAGACAATGGGATCATTGGAATAAATAGCTCAGTTGTGCTTAATTCTGAAGAAGTTAGTGCAAAAAACAAACAACGGACAGAAAGAAAGGACACATAAGACATTCACGAGCGCTGTTGTACGTTGTTGTACGCTGTTGTAGAGGAGTTGTACGTTTTAGCGCGCTGCTCTGCTACTTTAGACAAATGTCGGCAGCACCCTGAGAGGTCGACTACTTCATCGAGATCCATCTCCTAAAGTAGCACGTAACGCTCATAGGCTATCGCCATCTGGTCAGAGCTGTTAGTGGTTGAGTTTTCGCATGGCATACAAAGACACTGACAACCTTTGTGACCAGAAAAAGGCAACGTGAACTCAAAACATGCATAAGAATCACGAAAAAAGTGTCATGTTTCAGCTTCTGCAACTGTTTAACGGCAGTTCCATTGCTCCTGTCATCACGCGAACTATGTGAACAGAGACCCTTTGGCTCCTCCTGAATTCTTCTTTCCAATCCAAAAATTTGCTCTAATGAAGGGTTTGATGCGGTCACAGTTTGTTCCACAGCTTAAAAAGCGAGCAGTGTGTCGCAGGTAACAAATACCCTCGTATTTATCGCAGGCAGACAAAGCTAATCTGACATCAAAGAGACTATAGACAAACCTCTGGTTCCACTTACCTAAGCAAGGCCAGTTTATAGATCTGTTCTCTCGTGTTACTTTCACTTGCTTTTAGTTAGCAGTCATGCCTCGTAAATACGCACCCCGTTAGTAAGCACCACTCAAATTATGGACAATTATTATGGCGACAAAACTTTTCCAATATATTTATATCTCGTTAATATGCAAACTCTCAGTCCAGACAACGGACAACAGGAAGAAGCAGTTCCCATTAGGGCCCGTGTATTTTTATCTCGTTACTATGCATGGCAATGAGAACAAAATCTCTACTGCCCTAACCAGGTGCTTCTGTATTCCTGCATTTTCTGCAAACAAGGGAAGGGGAATGAGGGGCTCGTTATAAATATGGGAGAAGCCAACAGCCACAGAAACCAAGGAGCACAGGAGATTTCTTAATTTATTGATTTTTTTTGTGGTGTTGATCAAGTAAGAATATTACTGAATATGTTGTCGCTTAAAGCTAATTGATTAGAAAAGCAGAAGAAAAAACAACCACATGCCGCCTCGTGTGGTTGTTAACCTAACACTCTCAAGGTTAGGTTATTTCCAAACATAAATACCCCCGAAAGCAGAAGGTTTGACAGCCGTCGCCGTAGCTCAGAGGTAGAGCACCGGACGCGTAATTCGGAGGTCGTGGGTTCGGATCCCACCGGCGGCATGTGGTTGTTTTTTCTTCTGCTTTTCTAATCAATTAGCTTTAAGCGACAACATATTCAGTAATATTCTTACTTGATCAACACCACAAAAAAATAGATTAATTAAGAAATCTCCTGTGCTCCTTGGTTTCTGTGGCTGTTGGCTTCCCTGCATTTTCTGCGTTGGACACCAGAGGAATGCAGTGAAAATGTGGAAATGGCTGAGCAAATACAGCAACCACTACTCTAAACACGACCATTACTGTGTCAATTTCTTGCCTGCTAACGAACCCAAATAAACTATGCGTGACTGTTAAAGCGCTGGCGTGCCACATATATCACTGAAAGAAACTGGTGCTTTTTCCACGGGGAATATTATTACGAAAGAAAATGAAGAAAGTCTGCATAATTTTCAAAAAACGAAAACCAAAATGTCCAATCCCTAGATATAAAACAACTGAAAGTTTGCTTCCATAGACACCCTACCTTAGCAACTACTGAAAAATGCCTCGGCAAGTTCACACACCACTCAGTTATGACTTACGCACAAACGTCTCTCTGGTTTAGCATCTGCTGATAAGCAATGCATGTGAACGTGCAGCCGTGCACTGGACCCCCCCCCCCTCCTCTTATTTCGGATTTCGGTCGAAAGCTGGTACTGCCCAAGACAGCCATTGATACGTGCCCCCTTCTATCAATGACAAACAGCACTATGTCTCACTGTGCTGTGCTTCTGGTAAATATGCTTTAGCATCCAATTGCCTACCAGTAAACCACCTTGATCACTCATTCGTTAATATCTGCTCTGCACTTCAATAATGAAAACAAAGAAGTATTCGGCACGTTTTTCAAGTAACTGGAGCCGTCACACAAACTTGCCGCTTTTTGTTTAGCCACTCAATACTATACACGCAAGTTTTCCAAGTAATGTTTACAATGTAGTTAACCACTGTGCTATCTAAAGCCCTGTAATCCGGTGCACAGCCAAGTTTTGGCTGTTGGTCTGCTTTGTTATGGAGCTTTAAAATTACACTGCTCAGCATTCCAAGTGAAGCTGAAATCTGGGCAAGTTGGTATCAATATGAACCAGTATTTTAAGAACAACTTGCAATAATGGAAAGAGGAAGCTGTTACAATTATACGACAATCAACTGAAGATGTTTGAAACTCCCGAATTCAGCCTTTAATAAAACCAATAACTGATCATTACAGTGACATTTTTTTGTAGCATTCTCATAAGCTTATCATCGAGAGGGATTTCAGACTAAACAAGTAATGAATAGTTAATGTAAAACTTTTTCATCATCTTCCTGCGACTTGTTTTAAACATGCTTCATAGTGGAAACACTGCTATTTCAGAGCCACAGAAACTCAAAAGCGACCACCATGATGCAATAAAAAGGAATGCAACTGCAACCAGCATCAATTTTCCTACTAAACAACACAGTTGCTTTCTTTACGAATATCAAGATGTCACAGATGGTTGCATTAAATTCTGCGTTAGCACACTGCTTCCCGAGGCTCAAACAAAATGTCATTGGCATTCCTGTGCACGGTCATTGCCAAGGGGTTGTTGTGGTTGGACTATTTTCTTTTGCTGAGCCTATAGCAGTTCTTCTTGACATAACCTTTACTGCAGCAAGAAGGACACCCAGTGACAGTAGAGAGATACTACAGACAAAAAACGTGCAAAGATCAACGCATGAATCTCCGGGTTATATACATACATTTAAGTGGAGCAAATCCAAATTTTTTCTGAGAAACTACCAGTGCGCAGCATCACTTTTTCAAGACTATTGCAGTCCTGTGTCAGCCCAAGATAAAGCTTTTAAAAGGCAGTACACTTTGCAGTGTTGTCAAGGTAAGAAATTTTTTTCCATTTGGCATCTAAATTATGACGAGTCCCCAACAATATCCACCCCTTTTAAGATACACAATTAATGGACAGAAGAAGCAATAACTAGAGCCCCTGTCACACTTTCGAAGCTGATGACTAACCTTTGCATCACGTATGACCAGGAGCATTTTGGAGCAGGGTTTGTAGCAGGCAAAAAATATATTTGCAGCAGCTTCCACATGTTTCCTCGCAGAAGCCAAGTGTTAAGAATCAAGGTAAACACACGAATTTATAGCCTTCAGTACAGGGATTCTTATTCCAAGATGGCGGCTTGCTAATAACAGCGATAAGTAAGCATGGATGGATGGATGGATGATAATGGCTTTACCCTTTGTATCGGGCGGTAGCTTTCGCCACCTAGCCTATACTTCCCCCATTGTTAATTTATTTTTCTTTTCCCTTTCTTTCACCTTCGCTCTTACAGTGCGGAAGATGACGATCATGGGATTTTCTGGCGCGAGGTCAGTGCGGAAGAAACAGTACGCATGGAAAAGGCAGAGAAATAATAAAGACACATAATTAATGTGCCATGTGAAACGACAGGAAACGGTTGACACAGAAAAACAGGTTTGACATAGAATAACGCAGGTGGGCAAAAGAACCAAGAGTACTGCCGGCTTTGACCTCTACGTGGCATAAAAGCGGCCACTCCAATGACGTTTTTTCCCGCACTATACACTCCTGTTTTCATTCCACTGCACCGACAAACACTGTAATCACTGTCAAAAACAGGTCCGCCACCGGACAGCCGAAAGAGTGACACGTAGATGACACGCTGACGCCCTGAAAGAGCACTGTACGTTAGCTTCTTTTTATTTATTTTTCAACCGAGTACTGCCGGCTCTGCGCCGGCTCCGCAGACAATCGGCTCGCTGACACGGCACAGCCAGAAAGTTCGGCACGTCAGGCGCATAGCAATGCTGCTTCTGTCTTTTATATTCTTTCCCGGGTGCAACAATGACCGTGCTTCAAAAACAGCCTCTCGCAACAGCCCTGCCGGCCCCGCGTCGCAAGGGGTCAGCGACCGCGGAGCGCATTTCGGCCAATTTCCGCACCACCTCTCCCCTTCTACAGCTACTGCTACCCCTTCCTTCCAAATTAGCCGCAGCCCCGAGACGCAGCGTCGCTAAGCACGATCGCGGGCGGCAAAAAAAATTGCGAGACGACCTTCGCGAACACTCTACTCTGGAAGGCGGCTTTAATTCGTCGCCCCTCGGCAACCCCGACAACCTCCGTCGTTGCCTGGGTGCCGCCGCTGTTCCAGTTTCGCACGCGAACCGCGCGTGTATCCACCGATATCGAAAGCCACTCTCGCGTTCCGGTGTCGCGCCGTTTCCAGCGAGTCCTTGACGAGACTCCGGGAGCACCGAGCGCGACGAGGAACGAAAAAAAAGAAACAGGAAAGTACGGCGGGCGACAGGGAATAACCGTCGCGCGCAGGTAAATCAACAGCAAAGCGAGAAAGCGCCGACCTCGATGCGTGTCTACTGTGGGCTGAACACCAGCGCGCGTGCTAACGGCGGTTTCGGCGCTTTAACGGCGGTTTCGGCAAGCGCCGGAGAACGGACGCAGTATCGGGATTCCAGAAGCGATCGCGCCGATGCTCGAAACGAGCGAGGAATAAAGAATAAAAACGATGTAGAGGAAAAAAACTGTGAGCGGCGCGGTGGCGCCGGAACTGAGGGAGATGTTCGTGCGATACGCGCACAGCTGGTCCGTGCTTGCTGACGTTCCAGAAACTACAGCAGCGGTACTGTGCGGTTGGAGTCGGCGCGTCAACGAGTGCTTTGCAAGCGTCGAGCTCCCGAAGGCAGGCAGGCTTTCACAACTGCTTTCACTTACGAGCGCGTGCGGCACTGCAGAGGAGTTGAGGGACAGAAAAGAAGGCTGGGAGACGGAATCGAGGTCGGTGGTGGGAGTGCGACACGCTTGACAAGAGCAACAATAGAGTAGACGTGGAAATCCTTTTTGGAATGACAAGCACGAATCGGGTGTTGGAGTAGCGAAACGCCGCACCGGTTTCGGGAATTCCCGCAAAGCTAGTTTTCTCAAAGCACGTCAGCTGGGCTAGTTGCGTCTACCATGCTGAACGAACGACATATGCGCCGACTACACAACGAACAGCGTGTCCAAAGACAGCGCAGTGGAAGATGTTACAGCACTACACCAATGGTTTGAATGAAAAAAAAAAAGAGCGTGCTATGACGGCCTTGTCGAACAGAGATCGATTATACGGTTTTCAGTTTTTTTGTTTTTTTCTGGCTCGTGTTAAAGGTCCGTGACGCAATTTAAATGCGCCTAAGTGCACGTCACCGAAGCACTGACTTCGCGTCCTCGTTTTCTGTGATTCTATCTCTCAGATAAATCGATCTTCGAGGTTAGAAACACACAAAAACGAAGAATATTCCGATGATCCGGTCTGCAATAATCTCAAATCGCTATCTTCGATCGAAGAGTTTTTTTTTTCTTTTTTACTGCGGCCACTTTGGGTAAGCGAAAATAGCATCCGACCGGCGCAGCGCCCAAGAAGTAAAAACACATTTCCCGCGTCAGTGAAGCGTGTGGGTGCTAAACGCGAAGCCGCTACCGTTTTCCTCTGCTGTTCGAGGGTCACGTCCGCGTCACTGCATGCCGTGCCTGCACCCAGCGACTGTTCGGAGAATTAAAACCGGGAGTTGCAGAAAAGTCGGGGAAATAAATGCTGCACATACCGGTTTCTGGCCTAATAACCACGCCACGACCGCGCATACGGGCAGCGCAGTGGGGGCCAGACTGGCCAGACGCGGAAATAGAATTCGAGTGGTCAAAAGAACAAGAATACTATGGCCGAGGCAGCGACCCGGAAAATCACGGGCGCATGGAATCCACGTCGCAAACACAGCCTATTCGAGACGCAAATGGGATGTGCGCAAGAATTTACGCGAACAACCAGCGCTCGCCCAGTGCTCAACGCCCGCAAGGAATGACTATTCGTCAAAGCAGGCTTTGAAGAAATAGAGACAAAGACGTCCAAATAACAACAAAACAGTTCGCCTTGTTACCGCGAATGATCGCGGCAGAAGGAACACAAGGAAGTGAAGACGCAGTGTGCATTAAACGCAGAGATATATAAAAAGGCAGGCCGCCGGATCAGTTGACAGTGCTAATCAGTCCGCATCTCACTCCGCGCGCGCACCGCAAGGTCGATTTGCACACGGCCTACGAGCGCGCAATCAGATCAAAACAGATCAACGGATAGCGCTCAAAAGGCCGAACTTTCAACTCCGTGGCGACTTCGGGGGCCATCGGCGATAGCCATAAACGACCCGCCCGACATGACCACGTAGGTATGCCCTCCTCGGACACAAAACCGGGACACCCACGTTTCTCAGACGCGGCGCCGAAAAAGCCGGCAAGGAAAAGCGGGTGCAATGCGCGTCCTGAGGAGGCCCCTCAAGCGCATGTCTTGTCCGACTACGCATGGCTACCGATACACAGGTTAAACCGAATGTGAAACACATTTGCAGATTAGGGTCTCAAAACTGACAGGCGAGAAAGCATAAATAATCAACATGATTAGGCCTAAAGGAGCGTCAGGAGCCAGCGCATGCTGGTTTCCATGCCGGCACGAATCCCGTCAAGAGCAGAGCAGGCACGGTTGGCTACTGCCGATCTCGACGGAAAGATGCTTTGCGCAGAGCAGCGCATCGCAAAACTTACCCGAGCCTGTCGTTCGGATCGGTTCGACGGGACGCAGGTGTTTGATCACAACGAGGACCGGGAGCAGCAAACTTTGCTTTCGCGAGTTTCAGCGCGTCGCCACCGGCACACCGTATCACATATGTTTACGGCGAAGCGAGAGGAGAGCGAGCCAACAAAACGCGTCGAGAGTCTACGTCCACCACCTACGTCGAAAACCTGCCAGTACCGCGAGAGTTAGGACAGTGGAAAGGGCCTTTCCTGAGTTTTCCTTCTTCCATGGCATGAGTACAAGTCAGCGATAAACTGACATGGTACCTAGTTTCCTTTCTGTCATATTAATTACGTGCCCTAAATAATTTAACCTTAGCGCCTTTCAACATTTTACCTTTCGTGGCTTTTAATAATTCACTGACTTCGCTCCAATTTCAAATTTTCAAGCGTTTCAGCAGATTGGCTAGTGTCGGCTGAAAGAAGATCCTTCCGAAGCCAAACCTTCGCATCCAATCCAAACCGTATTATTATTGTATCGAGATGGCGTCTGTGAAAGGTGGAGAACGTACCCAACAGCAGCAAGACGACGAAGCGGCAAAAGCTGGCGAAGCTTTCGCCAAGATTTTCTACGAGACCCTTGCTAAACGCCGTCACCTTCTGGGCAACCTATTTCTTGACAGCGCAAATCTCCTGTGGAATGGGAACCCGCACAGCGGCAAGGACGCTATCAGCAAGTTCTACGCGTCTCTTCCGGCGTGCGAGGCCGAATTAGCGTCCGCCGACGCACAGGCCTTTCGTCAGGAGTTCGTCCATGGCCAGACTACGATACATGTTGTGACAGCTGGCCAGATCAAGTTTTCGGGCAAGCGTTGGATGCCGTACACCGAATCCTTTGTGCTCACGGCTCAAGGCACTGTGTGGAAGATCGTCATGGACAACTTTCGTTTTCAAGAGCCTGCGCCGGTTAATTTTTAGCTGGGCGGACTGATTGCATTGTTCACCGAACTTGATAGTGCAGGATTTTTTCGCTGGGGCCTTCATCTTCACTGTGTGCGCTGCTTCGTAGCCCCCCGCGTCTCATTTGTGTGTCATTGGTTACATCTGCGCGATTTTGTCAAGACTTCTGTCATCTTTCACTTCGTGCGCAAAAGTGAAGTAAATATGATTTCTAAGCGAAGAGGTAAATGGGTGTGTTTGTATTTTGAACCTTGATGCTCGCAGAGCTAGGTACTCCTGCAAAGCACCATTTCATTGCTTGCATGCGCAATAGATACATCAAATTCAAGTCATGCTTTTTACACCCCACAACACTAAGTGGGAGGATCTGTTTACATTAAAGCGAAACACGAAAGGAAATACCTCACAGCATCTGAACTGGCAGCACTCTATGGTTACCAAGAATTGCACAAATGATGCATTTAAAAGCACCTCAATATGCAATACGAGTGGCTAAAAAAATGGGAGTTGCTCCTCTCAAAGCTGTCAGTCAGGGTAGGAAAAGCTGTAAAAGCATACTGCTTTAATATTGTGCAGAACATGAAAGCTCCAAGAAATTTTGATGTGTGCATAAAATCAGATGCACTCTTCAGCGGTACTGCAGCTTTTGCATCACTAGGAGACATAGGGGACTAGTTCCGCTTCTCTGCCCACAGCCACCATTCTAGAACTCCATACATGCTGAAAACTGCAATATTCCCAATCTGCATCACAATGCATTTCCACTACCTTCACACGATGGTCAACCAAGGATTAGGTGCATGCCGAGTGCCTGCTTCAGCATCATCTGACCAAGATGCTTTCTTTTTAATTCTTTTGCATGGGCACTGTTACCTTTGTTTCCTCTGAAAACAAATATTTTGGCAACTAAATTGTATACTCAGGTCTTGAAAAAGATAATTTCTTAGTTTTCAAGCACAAAATACCAGCAGGCAATTTTTTGGCAGGGATGTGCAAAATTTCGTACGAAGTGTCATATCTGGTGGAAATAGAAACACCTGAATGCCTGACTTGTCACGTTAACACCCAAAGCGTCACGGAATCAATTTCTGTTTCAAAGATGCACAATCCGCCTTAAATGGTGAAAAAAAAAATGATGTTGTGGTTGGTGGCGAAATCAGTCTCCGTCCAGTTCTTACAGTAACTACATGTCATCCATTGCATACCTTAGTTACCATTTTTGCCATCACAAATTGAGGAGACACTTCAAACCACTACAGATGTTGTCCAGTCTTATGCCAAGAGCATTGGCTTTACCTGCTCCCCGAATAAATCGGAACTCATGGTCTTTCTTGAAAAACCCCCGAGACTTAAACCCCTTAAGGTGATGATCACTCTCAATGATGCCCAGATACCCGAAGTCCAAACCATCGGGGTACTAGGCATGCTCCGACAGAACAGCGGGAAAAATAATGCGGTAATTGGCCAACTCAAAGAAAGTGCCAACAGTACGTCTCTCCTCGTCTGCAGAATTACTAACAAATTCAGAGGAATGAGGGAGGCGGACACACGGTGACTAGTGCAAGCCTTCGTCCTCAGCCGTATAACATATACTATCCCTTACGTTTAGCTCTCCTGAGCTGAGAAAAAGTCCCTTGACATAATCATTTGTGCAGCACATAAAACGGCCCTCCGTCTACCCAAAAATAGCACCCCCCCCACCACCGAAAACCTGCTCCAGCTAGGGGTACATAACACGGTCAATGAACTGGTTGAGGCACATCTTGCAGCTCACTATGAACGCCTCTCCCACATGACCACAGGAAGGGCTATCCTTAGAAAACATAAAACTGGGGACACTACCACGGTTACCCCGAACTTTCACTCCCTAATGAAATTGCCAACCGTATATTCATTCCTCCCCTTCCCAAAAACACGCACTCATTGCATGACCAAGGCCAATGCACCGCCAGAGCCAAGGCGTTGCATAAACACTGCTCCCCCTTGCCAGAAACACGTGGATGTGGCAGAATACACTGAGAAGGAAGCACTTGCAGTCGTAGGCAACCATGGGCAACCCCTGGCGACGGACACCTCCCTCAACACCCGACTATCAATAGAGGCTGAGGAGGCGGCCATAGATGGCGCCAGGGCAGGATACATCCTCAGTGATCCGAAGGCAGTAATTGGGAACTTTGCTAAGAGAGGGCTTCATGCCTCAGCTCTCTCCTTCCTAGCAAATTATCCACAGAATGGTTCCAGCTGATATGGGTGCCAGCACATACCTCCCGGAGAACACGGCAGCTCGTGAATGTGCTCGTGGATTCATCAACAGAGCGACCAGTGTCCCTGGTTCAGGAGGGAGCGCCTGGTAATAACCTACCATGAAATTGCTTTCCACTATCAAAACGATCAACTCAAATCAACCCAACCCTGCAGAAATCCCTCACCAAAGCAGAGCAGGTTGCCTGGCGGCAACTTCAAACGGGTGCATTTCCAAATCCTTATATCTGCTCCCTGGTGTGTTCTGTGGAATACAATTCTCGCTGCACTCTCTGCGACAATTCTAATGAAAACCTCAATCACATCCTATTCGAGTGCCCAGAGGACCAACCATCTCTGAGCTTCCAAATATCAAACCAAAGTCAGTGGGAGACTGCGCTGCTCAGTCCTGACCCAGAGATACGATTCCGGTTAGTGGTAGGTTGGTTTATTGGGTTTAACGTCCCGAAGGGACTCAGGGTATGAGGGACGCCGTAGTGAAGGGCTCCGGAAATTTTGACCACCTGGGGTTCTTTAACGTGCACTGACATCGCACAGTACACGGGCCTCTGGAATTTCGCCTTCTGTCGAAATTCGACTGCCACGGCCGGGGTCGAACCTGCGTCTTCCGGGTCAGCAGCTGAGCGCCATAATAGCCACCACGGTGGGCTTCGGGTAGTTGGTTGGGCCCTGGAGGTAGCAGTGGAGCATGGACTTCAAGCCACCTAGCACCGTCGAGAGGGCCCACGCGCTGTTTAAACCCCTATCTTATGACAAATAAAAGTGTGTTCCTCCTCATCTTGCCATAACCATTACTTGAGGTTGAGTGTGCATGGCCACCGAGTTCCAACTGCATGACAAAATTAGCAACATCACCAAATTGAAAACACTGCTGTTCCATAAATCTTAACCTTGTGTCGCTGCTACGTGGAATTACTGTGCGCCAATATGTTACACAAATTGCGATCAGATGGCAAACAATAATGCAATTCCCATGAAGCAAGTATTTATTACATGAATGAAAAACAGCTGAAGTGAAAAGAGGCGACAAGGAATGACCCACTGTATTGAAGTTCACAGAACCACAGCAGGCTGCCGATGGATGTTTCAGGCTAAAAGCACAGCTTTTGTACAGTGTGTGCACGTGTGTATTTTCCTTTAGTCTGCAGTCGATCCCTGATGTACCGAACTCGAAGAGGATTGCGAAATAATTCAGTGCATAGAACACGGCAATTGATAAGCTAATCTATAACTTTTGGATTGGATTGGATTTTGGATTGGACTTGGGGCTTATCCCTTTGTAACGGGCGGACATTACACGAACGTCCTAGCCAACTTTGTGACGCTACGGCGAAGACTGTCCCGCCGTGTTATCACCACCCCCTAACGCTTCAGTCCACTCCAATTTTCAAGGCGGCGCTTTGTTGTTTCGACCGCCCTGGCCTTGGTAATGGCTTCCTGGTTGTTCATTTCACTGTCGCCCGCACCGCCCTCTGCCGGTTGCCCTGTGTCAAAACCTAGCGCCTGCGGAAGGGTACATCCACTCGGTTGGCAGGGGTGGAGCGATCGACATGACAGCACCACATGCTCGATCATCTCCTCTTCCTGTCCACACATCGTCACAGTAAGGTATGTTGCCGGGCTAATTGGTTCTGCTTCCTTCATTGGTTCTTTGTTTTGTCGATGTTGCACCTTTTTCTAATTACCTGTAACCTAGAGGCGAGAATACGGTGCACGCACACTAATGGAGCAGTTCCTGCAGCGATGAGCGGCTCACCAAATGTTGCTAGATCTTTCCTGCATCACATCGAAGCCGCAGCGGACGGTGCTTTAGAACTATAGTCACCATGCACCTATCACTGGAAGCCTAACCATGTTACCAATAAACTATCAACAAAAAAATCTCTCATTGAAATCTACAGCAGGTTTCCACGTCGCTGTCAGCTGCGAAGCAGGCCAGGCCAGAGCCGCCAGTGGCCTTCAGTCAAGTAGGATGACCTCGCCGCACAACAAGAGGGGTATACCAAACGTTGGCTTCTCCACATAATAGCGGTGTCGTGCGATAAATTGGCACGCCAGACCAAAAGCTACCAACGATACTCCGCGTTCGACTATTGGTTTTGAAAGTCCTTTCAAGTGGCTAGCACTGCCAGATGTCTACAGCCATGGAGCCCAGCCATATAGTAGCTGGCTGTGCACGCGATAAGAGCCCGCGATACTCTGTATGCGGTAGCACCACTTGCAGGAGCACAGTGCACCAGATATATATATATAAAAATTCGCTCAATACTATGCTCCGTTCAACGGTAGTTCGATATACACACATAATAGTAGTGCTATTCTTTCTCATCGGATTCTCAAGGAATGTTTTGATTGTTCAATATATAAAATAGTTCGATACATCCGAGTTTCAATATATCCAGGATCGGCTGTATACAAATTTTTCTATTGAAAGTTGCGAAGGATACGTCCATGTGGCTTGCGCAGGTAGATTACACGGCAGTGTGATTATGTGTACGACAGAGTGTAATTAATAGATAATAAACTAGCGCTAAAAAATAAGCATTTTAATATTTGGTTTTAGAGCATCGCTCACGTTTTAATGCAGCAAATAGAGACACAGTTTATGTGTTTTATGATGTAGAAGATGTTGACGTAGGCTCCTGTGATGGCACCACACATGGCAATGCTATCTGATCAATGTGCAATACAAGAAGCGAACATGCGAAGGTTTCAAAAACATCATTTTATGCTTGATATCTTGAACACTGTACACGTTCACAAATTTGCCTTGCCTTCAATGTTGACGTCCTTCAATTTGGTAACACAATTGTGTTCTAAAACCAAGAAATAAAATGTGAAATAGTAAAGTCTGGTTAATCGTCTTCCTCCGGCACAGAATGTACCAACATATCATTCTCAGCTTTTAAAAGAACAATCCGGACAGAAAAAAAAAACATCCAGTATATCCTTTTTCCACCATGATAGCATGCACACATTAACCCATTTTAGTTACCTTTTTTTTCCTTTTTATTTTTTTGGAGATTTAAAAAGACAAAAGCGGCCATCTTGAGTGCAAATAATACTGAGTTCCGAAGCATGGCTTAGCAGTAGATTCTGACTGTTACTTGACATTCGAGTTGGATCAATATCAAACCTGTGAAACACAAGGCCAAAAAATGGTAGTACTTCCTGAACCATGTGTTGTCTATAAAGAGAAAAGCCAAAAATGAGCTCCACCACAGGCATAAAGTTACTAGCAAAAATCATCATCATCATCAGTCTGACTACGCCCACTGCAGGGCAAAGGCCTCTCCCATGCATCTCCAATTAACCCTGTCCTCCGACAGTTGCGGCCACAGTATTCCCGCAAATTTCTTAAACTCCTCCGCCAACCTAACTTTCTGCCGCCCCCTGCTACGCTTGCCTTCTCTTGGAATCTGCTCCGTTACCCTTAAGGACCAGCGGTTATCTTGCCTTCGCATTACGTGCCCTGCCTAAGCCCACTTCTTCCTCTTGATTTCGACTACGATGTCATTAACCCGCGTCTGTTCTCTCACCCACTCCGCCCGCTTCCGATCTCTTAACGTTACACCTATCATTGTTCTTTCCATTGCTCGCTGCGTTGTCGTTAACTTAAGCTGAACCCTCTTTGCTAGCCTCCACTAGCAAAAATAGAGACATCCAAACTTTTCACCTTGAAAGGGGCCCTAAAGCCCCTCTTGAACTTCGTAAGTTGACCCATTTAACAAGTAGTCTAGGCCAACAGGAACACCTCGGCCAAGTTAGCAGTCCTAAGTGCCATATTGCATTTGCTGATGAAGCACAACAGTAAAATTTTCCTTTCTAATGCTCCCCTATCATAATACTGCAGCTGACATCAAATTGGGGGGGGGATCAGGGCCCACACTAACCTGCACTGCAGTCACTCAAGACAGTGGTGAGAGTAAGGGTGTCATGGGAACGGAACCAGCTGAAGGCCTGGGTAATTGAAGCGATGCTCCCAAAGGCACAAGAAAAATGAAGAAGAGGACTCGGTTCAATAGAAACAGCAAAAGGCTTACATATTGTGAAAGACAGTAATAATAATAAAAAAAAGAATAGAGAGAAAGTACACTTACGTACATGACACCCTTGTTCACAGTAAATGAAAGTGCAGTTATTTATGGTTCGCATAAATAACAGCGTTCTTTCACACAATATGCATCTATTTGGTTCGCATAAATAACAGCGTTCTTTCACACAATATGCATCTATTTGGTTCGCATAAATAACAGCGTTCTTTCACACAATATGCATCTATTTGGTTCGCATAAATAACAGCGTTCTTTCACACAATATGCATCTATTTGGTTCGCATAAATAACAGCGTTCTTTCACACAATATGCATCTATTTGGTTCGCATAAATAACAGCGTTCTTTCACACAATATGCATCTATTTGGTTCGCATAAATAACAGCGTTCTTTCACACAATATGCATCTATTTGGTTCGCATAAATAACAGCGTTCTTTCACACAATATGCACCTATTTTTCGCACTACTCTCTTCCTTTACTAGATAGTGTTCCACCAATCTTTCAACTACATAAGCTAGACACTGTACAATTAAGTTATTCACTCCTGTTGTGTGCTAAGAAAAAATTATTTCGAGATGACATTATTCTTAAGATACCCTACAGTCTTCAAGACATTCCTCGTGATAGAGCGAGTGAGAGATTGACTTTTTGACAATTAATTTTGCTTATTTACAATAACTGCTTTCACTTCTTCATAAGTTGAGGCCATGCGAGTCAAACATGCAATCTTAAAATTCTCTATTAACTTGTACATTCCAAGCTGTTGCAGTAGGATAAGCAGTGCAGTTTAATTGTGTTACTTCACTGGCAGCTTAATGATATGAACCCACAAACCTGCACACCTAGCAAAAGGAGACGAGAAAATGGCTGTTCTATAAATTGCCAGACACAGAAGTGATTTTGATGACAGATAAATTGAGAAAAGATATATGCTTGAGAGTAAGCGTGAGCATGAAAAAACTGTATATCAGCATCAAATAAAACGTGAACAAGACAACTGAAACACAAACTGCAAAATGAGATTGTGTTGAGCAGGGAAAGCTCAGTACAGAGGGCAAAACGTTTGTCCAGAACACGCTCTCGGCGTGTTTCGGGCTGAACACACAATATCTAGCGATAACAATTGGTTAAAAATGGTCTGGACGTAAGCATGTGCATCATCGGATTTCACGTCATTTTTTGAGTTTCTGGTTATGACAATTTCGGGAGCTGCGAAACACACAGCTCAGTTGTAGAAGTGTTTTGCCCTCTGTATTAACATAAATTAATTTAACGTCAATGGCACGAAGGTTGTGTTTTCGAAGTGTTAATCAAATGCATCTCTACTGTTTCTCCAGGAGCTAGTATACTGGCGTTTTTCTGTTGGCATTTCAGTTTTCTTGTTCATGTTTCATTTGACACTGACAGTATACAGCTCTAAGGTACACTGTAATCAATTTGTTGTCTGCACAGAGAGCATACTTAAGCCCTCTTAACTATGCTTAACTATGCTTGCATTATGGCAATTGAGCCCATGCTCTGAGCAAACAATTAGAGAAATGAATAATGAACCATCCATCCTCCTGTCTTACGTGCACATCAACTATGACTGGAAGACACACCATGGTGGTTATGGTGTTCTGCTACTGAACAAAGTGTTGTGGGTTCAACCCAAGCTACAGTGACCGCATATTGATGAAAAAAAAAATCAAAAACAGGAGTTCCAAAAACATACTTATAACTGATTGGAAGCCAATAGATGCCAGTGGTTTTTAATTGGTTACAACAGTGCCTCTGGACATACAACTGGCCTTTCTTGACTGAGTAATAAGATTTTGATTCATGTTAAAGCTTAGCATGTAAAAACCTATTACGGTAGCTATGATTGGGTATGTAAAGTGCTCGCTACTGCTACCAAATTTGTGAGTTAAGTTGCTTCTACAGAATGAATGAAGAAAGTATATTTTTTTTATGTCTGACTGTCATGCTGCAGTTTTCCGAGAGGTAAAACAGTACAATGACATCAGTGCTGTTAGCAGAAGATAAAGTTGACAATGGCATGGAATCGGCCACTCATGCTAGGCCCACTAGATATTAAATCATGTCATCACCTCATCCCATACTGTTGTGCCCTCCAGCCCATCAGCATACATCAATACGATCACGGTTAATTCTAACTATAGAATTACAGAAATTTTAAAAATATCTTGACCAGAATGCATCCTACATTATGTGTTTTGTTTCAGGATGATGCAAATGCTTTCTCAAGTAACAGCAGTAGGTGATAAGAATTGGCTAGCCATGAGCTGCAGCATGCAGCCAATACCAGATAAACATCCAAACATCCACGTCGGGGGATTGTGTAACCTCGCTTGCCTACGAGCTGCTTCCACAAAAGTTAATTTCTAAACCACAATGACATAAACTTTATTAGTAATCACAATCAATTATACTTTAGAAGAATTTGAGGCAGAAGGGTCTGCGTAAGCTGTGTCACTGTAGACAATGACCTTGCTAGCTACGAAGTACAGGTGATCAACATTACGAAGTTAAAAGACTGAAAGTGAAGATTAAAGGCGCACTGAAGAGGAGTCTGAACTCATCTTTTTGCCACAGGAACTTGATCTACACGTTCCAAGCATTCTTAGAAACTTCGAATTATTATCCTGTGCAGCCTAAGAATAGTCTAAGAAGTTTCTACAAATGGTTGGAACGTGTAGATCGAGTTCCCCTGGTAAAAACACGAGTTCAGATTCCTCTTTACTGCACCATTAATGCAACACACACTGGATGCAACAGCCTAAACACTGCATAACCTTAAATTTCTGCAGATGCTACGATCTCCAGCTCCATGAGTAGCATCACAATTGCACATTTTTGTACATTCCACAACAGACTGCTCAATGAAACTGCTATGTTCAGCAGCTCACAGATGCTTTTGGTATACAAGTGCCTCACCATTCTGCCAAAAATTCATTGCATTTCTAGCTGCTAACAACACACTCCATCATAATGCCATCAGATATGCAAGCTGCCCTTTTATAATAGGTGAGCCGATATGTGATTGAAACTGCAAAACTCATAATTCCCTCTTTCTCTCTCATATCTTTCCAGGGCCAAAGCTGGCACATATTCGCACACCAAATCAGTAATGGGCTGGAAATTGCCAAGTTTTATGAATATGAAACACATTTTGGTAGGAGGTGCAGAATGGTGCATGAGAGCAGGCCATACAGCTCTAGAGGTGATTTTCACACACGTCATAGTGACCACCACGATGGAGACCAGAAACACAGTGAAAACCTCTACATTTTTCTAATCCGGAGCCACCGCAGTGGCTCAGTGGTTATGGCGCTCGGCTGCTGACCCGAAAGATGCGGGTTCGATCCCAACCCCGGTGGTTGTATTTCGATGGAGGCAAAATTGTAGAGGCCCGTGTAATGAGCAATGTCAGTGCATGTTAAAGAACCCCAGTTGGCCAAAATTTCCGGAGCCCCTCACTACGGCGTCCCTCATAGCCTGAGTCTCTCTGGGACATTCAACTTCATAAACCATAAACCACATTTTTCTGATCCACATGTTACCACCTGCTCAGGTCTGCAATAAGAATGCTATGGCATGGTGATTTATCATGATGCCCATGGTGTCATATGTAAGCCATATACTAAAAGAGCCATTTTACTTTTGCATTTCCTCCCTCATTTTCGGGATATTTCAGTTCAGTACAATCCACAACATAATGTGTGCAAAAACTGTGGAGTGCTTCAAGGGCGTCCGCAGAACTTTTTCCGGGGGGGGGACCTGATGTCCGGGGATGGGGTCGGCGGTAGGTTAGCACCAAAAAGGAACTAGGGCATAAATAATATCCGTAATTTCAGGGGGGGGGGGGGGGGGGGGGCAACCGCTTTCCCTTGCCCCCCTTCCGGACGCCCATGGAGTGCTTGGAACTAGTTTTATATTTCATGCCCATGGTTTTTACGGAAAACCTCTATTAACATACCTTGTGTTACAAAAGCTGCTACTAAGTCCCAGGCCACAAGGTCTTTTGCAGGAACATTACGCACAACTTGGTATTCCTGGGCAGCCATTAAAGGGGGTATCTTCTCGGGAACCCATGACACTCTTGAGAGCACCAGCTGCACCTAAACAATGATAACATGACTCACAGTTAAATTGGCACAACACAGTCTGTGCTAACTACTAGCAGAAACAACACCGTAAGGATTCTAGCACGTAATATGTTGCCCAAGTGAACTTTGTGTCAACATGTTAACTCTTATCCTGAGGCAGCAAGCAACTAAGGAGGTAAATGCTTACACTACAGCCATAAAATCAACGATCTGTCAACTAGAATACTTTGTTATTCTAGTGAATTGAATGCATACACGCAGGGAATGTGTCGCATATGGGACGACAAAGAAAGGATACCCACTTGCTACACTTTTTGCATCCCTATATAAACACGTTGTTTATGCGGTTTAGAGCAGTTAAAGCCCTCTTCGTTCTAAGTACAAAAAAAAGCATGGCGCCTCTCAATTCTGTTCATCTTTGCCGGCCTCAAATGATTGCACAGTTGGAGTTTGGGACTTTGGATAACATTGGATGAAGAAGGAAACGACTTAATGAAAGCATCATTTAGTACAGTAGCACAGAAGTGGTCGGGAGCAGGTTCGCCGGTGGTTGCAAGAACGACACTTTATACAGTACAGTGAACCGGCACGTTTTAGGCAGTGTTCCGGGTGCTTTTGGTTTTTTCTACTATGTAATGCAAGATGAACATTGGCCCTGCAGTTGTTAAAGGGATCTGTGGATTTCCTTCTTCTCGTGTTGAATTTGTCAGCATTAATAACGCCGATTCCACTACTGTACCACTTGGTACTGGGGTTCCTCAAGGATCGGTACTTGGCCCCTTTATTACATTTTTTAATGCAAAAGCATTACTAGGCTGTGTCGGCGGGTTGTGTCCGCAAAATGTGTCGGCAGCGTTTAAGTGAAGAGGTAGCATCAAACGAATGGTTGTAATTGAAAGAGGATAATGTGAGGATGCTGTGCAAAAAAAGTTAGAAATCGGATGAATAGTTAATTCATTAAAGCCAAAAATGTTCAAAAGGGGGCGGGACCAAAGCAAAAGTGGCGCCAAATTTGAAAATGCCGGAAGTGTGGGGCCAGGTGACCGGAAGTGTGGGCGGAGCCAACGCGTTGCGCCAAATTTGAAAGTCTGGAATGAATACTGAGGTGAAACGAGGGAAAATGTGCAGTTAATCGCAATCCAATCAGTAATTAATGATTATAGAAAGTGTCAAGAGTGAATTAAGGCGCATTCAATGTGAATAAAGGTGATTTATTTAAGAACTAGGGTGAATTAAAGTAATTTAAATTTTAATGTATGGTATATTAAGGAGAATTAGGGGGGAATTTAGTAAATTACTTTGAATTAATTGTGAATTAAAGTGGAAAAAATGAATTAATTTTGAATAAAGTCGGTAATTAAGGAACCAATTAAAACAAGAAAGCAATTGAAATGAGGAGGCATCATTGCTTTCACATAACTTCAATGCGAGTTACTGCAGTGATCTGGAATTTTTTATCTTTTATACTGCTGTGAATTCCGTTCCCTTCTGTAATGTACTCTGTATCCTGAGGGTAAAGTAAATATTGCTTGCCAAGGAGTATGCCCACAGGAGGGGGAGAAAGCGAATGAAAAAGAGAGAGGGTGCTAAGTGCCTCACCCCACCCGCAGACTGAAAACTCGGCGCCTATGATTCGAATACTTTTTGAGCGCAGCATGGCTAAATGTTCTCATGAGGACGTCTTCAATACTTTGGTGGACAACTCGAGGATGGAAATACCTCAGAGACCCTGCACTTGTCCAATCGCAGCACAATATTGTGGGATTGAACTGAGATAAAGCTAGCTTAATCTCTCGCACTCGGCTCCCATTACTTAACTCCAGGTTTATTAAAAGACATGTGCACACAATAGTGATGTAATATGGAGGAAACCATTGTGACCCAAAAAATTATATGCCTTAGATATGACAATTTTTGCCTGTAAAACTGGTCTTCTATACAGCATCTTTCCGCCCAGGTTGGACTGTTTATATTTTTGGGCCACTTGTCTTTTCCCTTCAGGCCACAGAATTCAATTCCAGAGAGTTCTCTGCGGCCTTGGTTATAGAAAACCCATGCTGTGCTTCTTTTTGCTTATTATGATGAGACTCTTCTGCATTATTTGAATACAGCCCTCCTATATGAAAAAGAAGCCCTTGATTCAAATCCTGAAGTACTACTGAAAATGACCTCAAACATGATCCTCAACACATCTTGAGTATGCGCAACGGATGGACAAATGGATCCTGGTTGGACTACTTGAGGACCAGTTAAAGACAATCTGAGGATGTCTGAACATCCTGGCGTGGGCATCCTGAGGTCATACTTTGGACGTTTTTGCGTTGCCTGGCCCATGGTAACTGTAGCAGTAGTAGCAGTGACTCGAAAACCACTGGTTAAAATAAATAGCAGGCGGAAATCTCGCCCTTGTCAGAAACCAGTTTTCCATGCTGCCTTACTGGTACTCTCCTTTGCAAGTAATTCACCAATAATTTACTCATAATTCGCCTCGATAATTCACCAACTGGAGACCATCCTGGTCCCAACAAGAATTCATCATGGCATGTTGAGTTTGCTCATGAGAAGTCCAGCACTGTCACAAGAAGCATTTTTGCAAGGGTTGACTGGTACTCCTACGCAGGTACGCGCGACCATGTACCAAAGTTGGACAACGGAGAATTGTGAGCCTCATGCAGATCCGACCAAGGCGCGCTAAATTCTGGTGGAGCCTGAAACAAGGCACAAATAAAGTTGCTTTAACGTCATAAGCCAGCCACAGGTGCGACCATTTTGACAGCCTGAAAAGGCTTTGGCGAAAGCCAGGTAAAAGTTGGCGTACAAGCTGCGGAACAAACCTCTATTTTAAATCTTTTGTTCCAAGAACTATAGCACAGTCTGGAACCTCCGTCGTATTAATCACCGCACCCGACGCCTTGAAGTCTACTGTATCATGATCATCTCAATCAATCTGCCTAGAACATATATGTACACTTTGTTTAAAACCCACTCCCCAATGGACACTGAAATTCACCTGGACGTCCCATTGGCGTCCTAAACGTCCACGGAAGTTTCAGTGTCCACTGAGGATCCTCTCTGTAAGCCCGATCGGCACTGAGAGTGAATAAATTGTAGTGAACCAATACAGCCGCCCCTGATGCTGTCCAAGAAGATGGGGATGAGAAAGACTGAGATGGATAAAATGAGATGTAATATACGGGAAAGGTGTGTAGGATTTAAAGGGACACTGAGGAGAAATTGAAGTTGGCTTGTATCAATAAATTACCCGCTCCTGATTACAAAAACGCCACTCATGCTGACAACAAAGCTCTTGCAATGTAGAAAAGAGCAAGAACCAAAATACAGGTATCGCCGCTAGGGTGTCTATCGCCGCCACACGCCAAACTCGCAAGTAGAAGCGTGATGACGTCATAGGACAAGACAGTGTTGCTAGAACACTGGGACACGAGAAGTCACGAATCACTGAGGCTGACAAAAGAAGGTTACGCGGTTGAATACTGAAGTAAGTTTTGTTTTGAAACCAATAGTGCGCTTTCATCACACAAGGAATACCGACAAAAGACAACCTGAATGTTGTAAGCGAAGAAAGCCGTGTCCCGTTACCGGTACCTGAGTTCCGGCAGCCCGAGCGCAGCCAATGCCGTGGCCGCCGCGATCTGCTCCAGCGGCGGCGTGCGCCGTTGCTCCGGCCCATAGAGCTAATATACCAACCCATTCGGCGCCTAGCCCGGCAGAAGAGTGTAATCGTGGCCTCCGCGATCGAAGCGCGCTTTTGAGCAACGGCGCGCGCCGACGCCGGAGCAGATCGCGGCGGCCACGCCAATGCATGCGCAAATCTCCTTGACGTCGCCAGATGGCGCCACGTACCCGGCAGCTACGCGCGCGCCTGCAGCATCGGGACCAATCAGCGCCTGCTCACCGGCGGTAGGCGGGCTCCCGGTAGTAACAAGGTACACGGTATGCTAAAGGCCTATTTGCGAGAACTTCGTTGACGACTTCGAGAACGACATCCATCGTAAAGCTGGAAAAACGCCGGTGCAAACGTAAACGAAGCGACGGTAGCGACGGCCGCAATAGACGATAGATGCCTTCAACGTGCGGCCGGCGGTTGCTTTCATTTCGGCTGCTGCTAGCCGCACCGCTAGCCGCTAGAAATCATGGAGTCTGCGTTACGTCATGCGCACGTCATGCGCACGTCATGTTTCACGTCACTTAGTCCTGTGTCGTCATAAGAGAGTCCCAAGTTTGAATCAGCGGCGGGAAAAACTTTTTCAACTTCGAATCCAAATTTCGCAGAAATAAATGCATCTTTCGCTGCCGGCCAAGTGGCAACAAAGCCATGAAATGCCGAACTACCTGATTTTGCTATAAAAAATATTAATAGAGCTCTCCTCACTGTCCCTTTAAGAGGGCACTGCAATAGTGGTGTGTTCCGGATCCATAGCGCACGGACTCGTTGGTGAAAACCAGGACACACTAGGCACAGCACGAGATAGTGGCAGTTAAACACGAGAGGTGATCGGTAGCAGCAAAAGCACACTGCTCTCGTGCAGTGGCCAGCGGTGGATGAAGGGCGAAGGAAATAAAAAATGAACTCCGCCTTGCCCCGGGTGAGGATCGAACTCACGACCTTCAGATTATGAGACTGACGCGCTGCCTACTGCGCTACCGAGGCGGATGGAATGCTGTCGTAAAGGGTTCATGCCTAGGGTGGGAACCTACTTAGTAACACCCGATATACGCGCTGTCCCCAAGCGTAACCAACGGTCGGTGATGTGCGAAGGGGCTTTTTTCTTTCATGGCATTTATTTACATGGTTTTGTACAAAAAGGATATATATATATGTCGTGTCCGGTCGCTGTGTTGAATGCAGCGAAAGACGCACACGGTACTTTTAGACTTCGTTTATTTAAAGCCGATGAGGGTGCGACCAGCGTCGACCGAGGCAGGAGCCGAACTGGCCGCCCGAAGAAAGGGGGGAGCTGAGAAGCGTCCACGGGAGGGAGTGGCTTCCCAGAACAGGAGGAGGGTGCGGGGGCGCACCGTGGGGGGGCATCTGGTGACAGCGTGCGACGAGGGGCAAGTGTCGTTAGGAGGAGGATTGAGTGGTCGTTAGGAGGAGGATCAGTCGTTAGGAGGAGGACGCGGGGGCGCACACACACAAAAGCAATATGGGGACACAACACTTCCTTCCCCCTTAGAAAGTTGCCTGGTATCGTGCAGGGGGTCGGCGCTCACGCGTGGAGGCGCGCTGGCTTTGTGCGCTCGGGGGAGAAAGACTTGTAGGCTGGCTGTTGTTCGCTGTGTCTCCTAGGTCTGTCCTGGGCGAAGTACGTCTCTTCTTCCGGGAAGGGGTGCCAGGCTATGTGGGAAGATCGTGCACGTGTTCTCTCCGCTGGCGGACAGCTCTCAGACGGCGTCGTAAATCTACGCAGCTGGTTGAGATGTCGGCGTGCTACTGTGCCATGTATGTTGACGAGCCAAGAGCGCAGGCCTATGCGTCTGACAATTGTAGCTTCCTCCCAGCGTGGCTTTTTCAGAAACTGTCGGGCGAGGACGCGCTGCCCCTCATTAAGCGTGCCGCAGCGCGGAATTGCTTTTTCTTCCCGGAACGCCTCTGCCTTTGGCTCGGGGAGGATGGCTGTGAGCTGGGTTCGCATTTCACGCTCGAACATCATTTTCGAGGGGGTCTCGCCTGTTGTGCTCTGAACCGTCGTGTGCTGCTTGAAGAGAAAGCGCGCAAGGCGGCGCTGCAGCGAGCCTGTCTGATCTCTTTCAAGGGCGCGTTTTAGCTCGGCTACGTAGCGCTCGGCTTGTCCGTTTGTCGCTGGGTGGTAGGGGGCCGATGTAACTGATGAGATCCCGTTGTCGCGATAAAACTTGAGGATCTCCGCAGACACAAACGGTGTTCCGTTGTCCGACACTACCTTGCGCGGCAGGCCGAACGTTGCAAATAGTGATCGGAGGTTGTCAATGACTGCTGCCGAAGTCGTCTGTCCCATTTGCCTTATCTCAAGCCACTTTGTGTAGGCATCTACGACCACAAGGAAAGTGCAGCCCTCAATTGGTCCTGCAAAATCAATGTGCAGTGTGTGCCATGGTGTGTCTGGCTTTTCCCATTCTGGGACAGGAGCTTTCGGCGGGGCGCTCCGGCTGCTCTGGCAAGGCTTGCATTCTCGCACCACTGTTTCGATGTCGTTGTCAATGCCAGGCCACCACATGTAGCTTCTGGCACACTTTTTCATTGCAACGATGCCCCGATGTCCGGCGTGGATGAGAGACATAGCTTGTGCGCGTAGTTCTCTCGGCATCACAACTCGGGACCCAAATATGATGCAGCCGCGATGGGTGCTCAACTCTGTAGCTCGCCTGCGGTAAGCGTCGAAGTTGTCCCCTTTGAGTTTATGCACGTTGCCTTGTTGAGAGAGAGAAAAAACTTTTATTGCTCTTTCAAGAGATTCGCGGAGATGAAGGCTTCTTGGTCGTCCTGCTTGGGCGCTGGCGACTTGAGTCTTCGAGCAAGGGTGGGCCCTCAGTCCAGGGCTCCACTGAGTCGTGCCGCTTCAACAGCGTGCTGTACCAAGGCCCTCTGGACCTCGAGCTCGCTGCTGGAGAGACAGCTCTCCCATTGCTCCTCACTCGGTGTTTGATAATTGTGGAATGCTATGTTTCTTTCGCACTCCCAGGTAATGTGATAGAGTGTAGGTGTACCGGCGCACCAGGGACAGTCTGATCTGAATTGCGTTGGTGACATTTTGCTGTATATGTACAGGTTAGGAAAAGTGTTCGTCTGTAGCCTACGCCATCCTACAGCCTCTTCCCTAGTCAGTGCTCTGTGTGGTGGTGGATACCTCAATCTAGTTCCCCTATAAAGTTGTAGGGTCTCTGCGTAGCCTCCCTCGCACGCGAGTAGCCGTAACTCCGGGGCGTCCGATAAGCCTGCTCGGTAAGTGAGCCCTCGAGCCAGGCTGTCCGCCCTTTCGTTTCCTGCTACGCCTGCGTGAGCTGGCACCCAGATGATATGCTGTATAGGCGTTTTTCCAGCGGAAGCTGCCGCCTCGCCGATGATCCTAAGGGCGATGCCGCTAATGTTGCCCTTCGTATAACTCTTGCATGTTTCTTTCGAGTCCGTTAGAATGTTCAGGGAGCGGCCTCTTCTATAGCCTTCGGCTACCGCCAGCGCGACGGCAATCTCTTGTTGAACAGCTGTGTAAACTAGCCGGAGAGCTGCGCACTTCTGCGTAGATGCTGCAACTGTGCCTGCTGTAAGCGGAGGTTCTGGCAGTGCTTCGAACATCAGAACGTCTCCTGGTGGAAATATGGTTCGTCAACAGTTGCGTCTAGTGGCAGACGGCTTAGCGCATCGGCGTTTTGATGTTTGCCGCATATCATCACGCCTAGTGGAGAAAACCAGTTTCTCCCTAGAAGGCTTGATCCTGTGCCCTTCACAACAAGCAGAGGTAGCGTATGGGTCTGGCCGTTGTAGTTAACCTGCACGTTGGCAGAGCCCAATAGTGGCAGATTCTGTCCTGACCACGTTCGCAGGTGCGTGTCGTCTTGTTGCAGGGCGGGTGCGTCAGATGGCCATGAAGTTCGGAACGTGTCCTCACTGATCAGAGTACAGGCTGCGCCGGAGTCCACCTCGAACTTAATCAGCTGGTGATGTACGCTTACTTCTGTAAAAATCTTCGGTCGCGTGCCGAGATTCATGGTGTTCAGGTCGTACAACACAGATGGTGTTGCTGATGTTGTTCCATGGAGATCAGATAGCGGCGTATTCTCTGAGGCGTTGACGCTGTGATTAGGCTGGGAAGGTGACTTTATCTTGGCAAGTCTCCGTTTCGTAATGCATGCTCTTTCGATATGCCCTCGCTTGTGGCAAAAATTACACGTGGCTGACTGGAATCGACATCCCTGGGGGTTGTGTTGGTCGTCACACCGCCAGCAGCGTTGTGCCTTTTTGACCGATTTTACAACAACAGAAGGCTTGCGCACCTGGTTGCTTGTCTGGTGTACCGGCTCGGTGTTCCGGCGAATCCCTCTCTGCTGGTGACCGGCGCTCTCCGCTCGAACGGCGATGTCGTAAGCTTTGCTGAATGTGAGGTCCTTCTCAGCGAACAGGCGCTGCTGCAGTGACTCGTCACTCAGTCCGCACACAAATCTGTCGCGTAACATCACGTCCAAGGGAAGCATGGTGGTGTTAGCAGAAGAAGCTGCGTCTCCCTCCTGCCCGGTAGCTGTTGTCGACAGCGTTCCAAAATTGCAGTCGGCAGCGAGCTTCTTGAGCGCGGCTACGTAGGCGCTCACAGTTTCTCCTCCCAGTTGATCTCGTCGTTGGAAGCGAGCCCGGCTGTAGACCTCGGATGGCCTTGGGTCGTAGTGCTTTTGCAGCGCTTTTACGATGTCGTCGTAAGACACTGCCGCTGGTGTGCTTGGCTGAATAAGGGCGCAGACAGTATCGTAGGTCTGCTCCCCGCACAGCGTCAGCAGGTTGGCCCTCTTCAAGGCTGGGTCTGTGATGTTGTTAGCTTCAAAGTAGAACTGAAGGCGCCCAACCCACGATGACCACGATGAGCCGTTGAATTCTGGTATCTGATTGGGAAACCCTCGCGTAGCCATGGCTTGTCAATAGCGTTGCGTAGCGCGGGTCGAATCCACTTTCTCGTCGCCACTGTCGTGTCCGGTCGCTGTGTTGAATGCAGCGAAAGACGCACACGGTACTTTTAGACTTCGTTTATTTAAAGCCGATGAGGGTGCGACCAGCGTCGACCGAGGCAGGAGCCGAACTGGCCGCCCGAAGAAAGGGGGGAGCTGAGAAGCGTCCACGGGAGGGAGTGGCTTCCCAGAACAGGAGGAGGGTGCGGGGGCGCACCGTGGGGGGGCATCTGGTGACAGCGTGCGACGAGGGGCAAGTGTCGTTAGGAGGAGGATTGAGTGGTCGTTAGGAGGAGGATCGAGTGGTCGTTAGGAGGAGGACGCGGGGGCGCACACACACAAAAGCAATATGGGGACACAACAATATATATATATATATATATATATATATATATATATATATATCCCAACAAGCACAAGACCTCCCCATGTGCGCCTAGAAAGGATGGAATGTCCCAGTCCCAGTACGACGTTTCTCAAACGTTTCCAGACCATAGAGGCAAGACATAGAAACACAAGCAAAAAGGCACTGCTCCCACTAAAGGTCTAGAAACGTTTTTTCTGCAGTTTTAAGCAGCAACAAAAGCGAGTTAATGGATTTTGGTCCCAGAAAGGTAACTGGGCATAACGTTTTGGGACCAATGATTTTCAACAAGAAACAAAAATCGACTGCTCGCGTTCTTTTCTCTCTCCCTCGCGCCACAAGCTGCGGCGAGAGGAGGTTTTGCTCTTGCACGCGTCGTTTTGAGAGATGAAACGGCAGTTTCATTCGAACAGCAGAAGGAAGCAGTTAACCCCGCGTCTAGCTCTCTCGGCGCATGCGTTTCTTGCACGTGGGCCGTCGGCTCCATGCTGCAGGCAGGTGGCGGCGGTCTCCATTTTCATCGCGCCGCCGTAAGCGGGGGTCACCAACTTTCCCGTCTTCTAGCGTTTCCCCTGCTGCCGTCCAACTGCAACATTGTGTGGTGGCCCCTCCAGGCATCTCCGGCTATCGGCGCCTGCGCCGCTGTCTAGCAGAAGTGCAGTAATGGCCTCCCGTCGCTCGCCCGGCTTCCTCGCTGGACGGAAGCCATTTTGCGCGCTGTTGTTCGCGCTGCCTCAGCCGTTCGAGCACAAGCCCAAGCGCGCGGCAGTTCTTGCTCTTATCACTACGCCAACTGGGCTGTCGTGGACTTCGTAGCTACGGATTCACGGCAGTTTTCCCGCGCATCTCGGCGTGCCCATACCATTCCTTTTGGAACTGATGCAGCGGCGGCGCATCGCAAGTCCTTTGCGCAGCTTCACGGCCCTACTGATGCCGCTGTTCGAGGCGGCGGAGTTCGTGGCAATAGGCGACTCCTCATACGCACCTGCATTCCTCAGCGCCTCCGACGACTGCAGCGCGTTGGTGGTGGAAGCGTGGCTCTCAACTACGGTCATAGGCGGGAAGGACCTTCGGAGACCCACCACTCTCTTTCTGCGAGTGCCCATGGATTAGCCTGCTCTACCTACTTCGCCACCGCCCAGCCATCCTGTCGCAGCGGTGTAGTTTGTGCAGTGTTCGCGTGGCTATACTGACTCTCCCGCACCGGATTAATCGTGCCTTGATCTCGACTCTCACGCCGGACTGTGCCGCATGCGCGGTCTGCCGCACCATGGATGCAGCGCGCCACTGCACCAGCCTCGAGACGTCCCCCCTCCCGCCTAGCTTCAAGCAGTCTTATCCCCACACTTAGTCACAAGAAAATAAAACTCCCAGGATCGTTACGAGGGTGTAACGCGTATGTTTGAGCGTTCGCTGTGCTATGAGAAGGCGCAGGACCGAAGGCTGCGTTTAATTCATGGTTTCAGCTGTTGCAGCCTCCTATTTCATCCCTGGGTTTCCGTAGGCAAAGTTGTCAAGGTATGTTGGTTTATTTTATTTATTTATTTAAACATACTGCAGGGCCTTTTCGCACTTTTTTTTATTTTCGCCTGGTAGAACTATTTTTTTTTCTGTTTTGATAACATGTCGCTGAAGCTTGTTCCGAGAGAGGGGGGTTTCAACTTGAAGAAAATCCATGACCTGAAACTGCGTGTCTGCAGCGTACGCTCATCTCGCCTTTTGTTTTGTCATCCAAGTTGCTCTTTACGTACGTTTGCTTTTGCGTGTGCATATCTGCTTTTGTAGCCCTTAGAATACTTGTTTAAGGTGCATCAACTTCCAGCCCATGTTCTGTTTTACTTTCTTCAGTTTGCAGATTTCTCAGAGCTAGAGAAAAAGTGGCCATCATAGCACTACGGCATGGCGCCGTAGTGCTATGTACAAATTGTGTATTAAAAGGTGCCTACGTTTGCGTCTGCTGTTTGTATTCATTCAAATTTGCGCCGTTGACCGGAAGTTTTGTTCAGCACGGACTTTCAATTCGTCTGTATTGTTTTTCTTTGACTTGCATTTTGATTGTGGTGGTGTATAGTGCTGTCGCCGGTATGGACAATAGGCTACAAGTCCGTGCTAAGAGTACAGCTAGTAAACTGAAATGACTTCTGTGTAGTGCTGCTATTTGTTCTTATATATGGGCAAGATGGGGTGACTTTTTGAATTCATATTTCCTTTGTGTGTAAAATGCTAGGACATTTCACAGTGCGAAACGGCCGAGCCAGCACGCATTCACACAAGTGGACAGGTGAATTACATCACCTGTAAAGTAAGTATGCATCTGAAATTTGGCACATATGTGCGCTTGGATGCCTGCAGGCTGCATGAAAAAGGAGGAATAATTTTATTGAACCAGAGCTGAGAAATCTAGCATTAACCTTTTGGGGCTTTCCATGGGACGCACAACTTTTTGGACATCGCTAGTTGTGGGGACGTTTTTTGGATGTGTTCGGGAAAAATGAGCACCTCCTGGGGAGATTCCAAATGTCCCGATGGGTTATTTTTGGGAGATTTAGAGGAGGTTTTGTGTTTGTTGGGTATATATATATATATATATATATATACACAGTTGAGCCCACTTATAACGAACTTGATCGTCACGCGGCATTTGTTCGTTGTATCCAAAGTTCGTAGTAAGTGGACCACCTATAATACGGGCAAAAAGAGCAAGCGAGACGAAAGTTAACTTTATTTTTGAAAAGAGTCCGTGATGGATGTCTGCTTCTTCAAAGCTGATCGCATCACTGCCGTTTCTAATTTTTCCAGCGCGGTAATATGTTCATCGCCAAGGCCTCTGCTGCACACGAGTTCCTTAAGCCACGCGATGTAACCGATCGCGGTTCAAGCGTTCACAGCAACCGGCGGTAGAGCAGCATCCTCGTCATCGTCCTCGTCGGTCTCTGGGCAGTCAGGAAGGGCTCGCACTTCACGCACAATAGCTGCGTCAGTGCATGGCTCCGCAATGTCGGCGTCGTCATCAGCAGAAACGAAATCGTCCCAGGCAACGTCAGGTCCGGCCAGCTGCGTGTCAACGACGCTTGCCACAAGTCCTCGTGCGACCGGCCTTCCGGTGGGTGATATATGGCGTCCTCGGTGCCTGGGCCCATGAAACCCGCCTTGCGGAAGCAATTTGCTATGCACTCCGCGGTGAGTTCCATCCACGCCGCTTTCAACATCTCCACGGCGGCAAGCAAGCTTATGCGAACTGCCATGGCAGCATCAATCGCGATCAACAAGCGTTGGATGACGCGCCGCCGGTAGCACACCTTGAACGCATGAATGATGCCCATATCCAGCGGCTGAATTTTGCAGGTTGCATTGGGAAGCAAGAAGAGCACTGTCACCGCACTCAAGGAAGACTGCACATGGTGCGCCGCACAGTTATCCAGCACGAGCAGGGCCTTCCTGTTTTTTCGTGCCATGTCGCGGTCGAACTCGGCAAGCCATCCGCAAAGGAGCGCCGGGGGACGATTTGTGCGCTCTGTGTTCGCGTCGTGTCAGGGGAACACAAAGTGCGCGAAATTCGCCTGCCGCGGGTTCACAGTCGAGCGAAACCGCGCCAAACACCGCCGGCTTGGTCAACTACGGGGGCCCGACAGCTTCGCGTTCGCTCTAACCGAGTGTTGAGGCCACAACAATGTGAGACACTGTGCCATTGCCCCAATATATATTTTGACGGTAGCACCGCCCTCGTTCGTACTAAGCGAGCGTTCGTTATATCTGCGGCTGTTATAAGTGGGCTCGACTGTATATATATATATATATATATATCGGAAGGGGATGAGGGGCTCGTTATAAATATGACAGAAGCCAACAGCCACAGAAACCAAGGGGCACAGGGGATTTTTTTTTAAGTTATTTATTTTGTGGTGTTGATCAATTTACAATATTACTGAATATGTTATCGTTTAAAGATAACTGATTAGAAAAGCAGAAGAAAAAACAACCACCTGCCGCCGGTGGGATCCGAACCCACGACCTCCGAATTACGCGTCCGGTGCTCTACCTCTGAGCTACGGCGACGGCTGTCAATTCTTCTGCTTTCGGGGGTAGTAATGTTTACAAGTAATCTAACCTTGAGAGTGTTCATCAGCGCCACCCACGTTCACAAGCGGCGGACGTAGAACGTCCTGAGTTACCGCAGGTGTGACGTAGAACGTCATCGAACGGAGAGGGTGGAAGCTGCGTGAGAACCCTCTTATGCTTCCTAAGGCGTCAAGGCTGCCAGAATCGAGGCCCTCGCTAAGCAATTAAGCAAACAAGGGAAGGGGATGAGGGGCTCGTTATAAATATGACAGAAGCCAACAGCCACAGAAACCAAGGGGCACAGGGGATTTTTTTTAAGTTATTTATTTTGTGGTGTTGATCAATTTACAATATTACTGAATATGTTATCGTTTAAAGATAACTGATTAGAAAAGCAGAAGAAAAAACAACCACCTGCCGCCGCTTGTGAACGTGGGTGGCGCTGATGAACACTCTCAAGGTTAGGTTACTTGTAAACATTACTACCCCCGAAAGCAGAAGAATTGACAGCCGTCGCCGTAGCTCAGAGGTAGAGCACCGGACGCGTAATTCGGAGGTCGGGGGTTCGGATCCCACCGGCGGCAGGTGGTTGTTTTTTCTTCTGCTTTTCTAATCAGTTATCTTTAAACGATAACATATTCAGTAATATTGTAAATTGATCAACACCACAAAATAAATAACTTAAAAAAAATCCCCTGTGCCCCTTGGTTTCTGTGGCTGTTGGCTTCTGTCATATATATATATATATATATATATATATATATATATATATATATATATATATATATATATATATAAAACTATTTACAGAGCACACAGGTAGGCCCACGTGGCACAAACATGATATTGGCCAAGACACAGGCGGCAACTGATAGGTGCACAAAATCTATCCTGCTGCGTGTCAATCGCTCCATCACGTTCCCATGCTTCTTCTTCAAGGCGTACAACATGGGCACAGTCCCGCGACCAATTCTCTTTTGTAACGCGGGAGACCCCTTCGTGAACGAGTTTCTCGACTGCGGACAGAGTGAACGTGGTGTTGTTGGCAGCGACGTAGCCTTTCACTTGACTCCACACCAGTTCAATTGGGTTTAATTCACAGTGATAAGGAGGCAGCCGTACTACGTCGTGGCCAGCACTCTTTGCCAGGTGGTGGTGGTGGAAAACATTTATGTACAGGTATAATACAGGAGGTTATGCATGAGCTGACCCAGAGGGGGCCAGCCCTTACAAATACTAGGTGGAGGTCCCTAGTTCGGGACCCCAGTGGCATCGGCCGCCGCCCAGGCTCGCGCGACCAAGGCCCGTTGGGCCTGCAGGTCAGAGCAGCCGAGCAGGGTCGCCTCCCAGTCCTCCCGGGTTGGGTTGGGGTGAGGGGGGATAGCAGGGTTGGAGGGGCAGGCCCACACCATGTGGTAGATGTCCGAAGACTTCTCCGCACAGTGCGGACAGCTGCCCGAGAAAGAAGGGTCGAAGTGTTTCAGAGCTGCCGGGCACAGCAAAGTATTAGTATACAGGCGGAGCAGCTAGAAGCCGCTCCTCCGCCTTTGACAGACCTTTACACGGGCGGGGATAAAGACCATGGCCAGATTGATAGAGTAAAACGATGTCTTTGAAGGTGTAAGCTGGAATAAATTCGAGTTCCTGATCGTCAGGGTCGGAGGGGAATGTCCGGTGAGAGAGCGCGCGGGCGGCGGCGTCAGCTGCCTCATTTCCCTCAAGGCCCATGTGAGCGGGAGCCCAAACGATACGCCGGTGCGCGGGGTCACCGGTGTAGACGCTGTTTTGAAGAATGCGGTAGGCTAGATACGGTACCCAGCCCTGCTCGACGTTCCGACATGCCCCTCGCGAGTCGGAAATAATTGTTTTTGAATTGGAATCAGATGCAGCCAACGCAATGGCGACCTCCTCCGCGTGTGTTATGTCACGGGCTCGGAAAGTAAGGCCGTTCACTGTTTTGGATTGGTGGATGACTGCGGCTGTGTACCATCCCCCATGGTGGGGGCCTCAGGCATCCACGTAGAATACGCCGGGTTTCGATCCATAGTGGCGGGCCAGGGCTTCCGCCCGCGCCAGGCGCCGGCCATTATGGTCCTCACGGTTCATGTTCGCGGGAAGAGGGCGCACGTGGAGGGCGCATCTCCACTGGGATGGAATAAGTACGCGCTCTTCCATGAGAGTGGTATGTTGGATGTGTAGCCGGGCAAGGAGGCGGCGACCCGACGATGTCTTCGAGAGACGTGTGTATTGGTTAGTCAAGTGGGCTTCCCGGAGCTCCCGAAATGTGTTCACCATGCCTAGGCCCAGGAGGCGCTTGTTGGAGGTGGTCACGGGGAGGCCTAGAGCCCGCTTAATAATTTTGCGGAGGATGACTTCGAGTGAATCCTCGTCTTGCTTCCGCAGGTGGAGGTATGGAGTCGAATATAGAATTCGACTGGTTACAAATGCATGCGCCAGCCGCAAGGCGTCCTTACATCGTAACCCCCCGCGCTTGTTAGAAACCCGGCGGACCAAGCGGCCCACCTGGTCCCCCACCTGACGGAGTTTGGCCAATGTTGTTTCTGACCGTCTGTCTTGATGTATAAAGAGCCCCAGTACCCGGACTTCGATATTTTCAGGGATTGGACCTGTCTCAAGAGACAATGAAATTTTGGCTGTGCACTTTGGTGAGGGGCGTATGTGCACAAATTCAGACTTTTGGGTGGAGCATTGGAGGCCGCAGCGGCGAGCATAACGGTCCACTATGGTCGCCGCCTCCTGCAGGTTAGCCTCAATGTCTGCAAGGGAACCGTGCGTGGCCCACAGGGTGATGTCATCAGCATACAGCGCATGCTGCACACCGGCGACAGCATCCAGCTAGGCCGGTAGGCGCATCATAGCCAAATTGAATAAGAGAGGAGAGAGCACCGCGCCCTGGGGTGTACCCCTGGTTCCTAAATGAAAAGGGCCATGTTCTTTATCCTGGATCCGAATGTAAGATTGTCTGTCGGTTAAAAATTGCCGAATGTATTGAAAGGCATTTCTGCCGCAGTTAGTTTGAGAGAGGTGGTGTCGGATGCACCCTTCAAATCCAAGGCGAGTACGACCTTGTCATTATGAGGGCATTCCACGGGGTCGAGGACAGCCCGATTGAGTTGTAGCAGGACATCTTGTGCAGATCTCTGTGGGCGAAATCCGAACATGGTGTCTGCGAAAAGGTGTTTGGATTCCATGAACTCGGACAACCTGTCACGTACCATCGTCTCCATGAGTTTGCCTACACAGGAAGTCAGAGAGATCGGGCGGAGGTTGTCCGTGTTGATGGCCTTGCCAGCTTTAGGAATGAAGGTGACCAGGGCGGTCTTCCACTCGATGGGTAGTGGCACTTCCCCAAGCCAGATTGAGTTAATGTAATTCAATAAAGACATGTATGCTGGGTCGGGGAGGTTGGCTAACAATTTGACTGTAATTTTGTCCCGACCCGGAGCGGTGCCGCGTTTCATTTTTTCCAGGGCCGCCTTCAGGTCGTGGAGCTGGAACGGTTGATCCAGCTCAACGTTCTCAGAACCTGCATAAGAGTACGCCGGCCCGCGGGAGTCCTGGGTGGTGCACAAGTACTGGTCCCGGAGCTTGTGCGCCAATTGATTTGTGTTGCCCTGAAAGCTGTGTATTGCTCTTTGGAGGTGTTTTTGAGTTTCCGTGCGTGTTTGCGTTGGGTCAATTAGGGCGCGAAAGAGTCGCCACGTGTTCCGGCTGGACATTTGCCGCGCGTCCGTATTGCATCGGGCCACCCAGTTGGAGTCGGCGAGTTGGGCCGCATACTCAGCCGCTCGTTGAGTGAGCTCGGCGATGCGAGCTTTAAGTTTCCGGTTGTGCTTTTGCCGGCGCCACCGACGGACGAGGCAATGCCGGGCCTCCCAGAGATGGAGCAGGTGGTTGTCCACATCCGAGACCGCCTCTGAGAGCTGAATTTGAGTTTCGGAGGAGCGAAGGCCAGAGACCAATTGTTGTGACCAAGACTGGTAGCCCTGCTCATGTATGGGTGTGACAATGTTATAATTCTGCCTGAACTTGGTCCAATCTGGGAGTCGGGCTTGTGTTGTTGGTCGCGCGAAAGGAAGGGTCCTAATCGTAGTATTCAGGAGGCAGTGGTCGCTGCCGAGGGTTTCCTCGGTGTTGACCCAGTCTGCATATTGAATGTTGCGGGTGAAGGTCAAGTCCGGACATGTATCCCTAGTCACGGAGTTGCCTATACGAGTTGGGTGGACTGGGTCAGTGTGAAGAGTGAGGCCCAGCGTTGACGCAAGCTCCGCCAACTTGCGTCCCCGCTTCTCTTCACGGCAGTAACCCCACATCCGAGCGGGAGCGTTGAAATCGCCCACAATCAGGAGGGGGTCTCGACCCGCAACTCTCAGTGCGCGGCTAAAGAGGTCCGCAAATGATACATTCGGCAATTTCGGATTGCAGTATACATTGAGTATGTGTAGCGGTGGGTCCTGTTTGCGGAGTGGGAGGAGGGTCACCATTACATAGGAGTATTCAAGTTGAATGTCTAAGTCGACCTGGTTGGCTGTATAATTTCTATGGACTAATAGACAAGACGAGGGGTCCTGCTGGAACGTCGTATAATTTGTTAGTACGGCGCCTTTCCCTGGCTCTTGGAGGGCAACTACGGCAGGCAAATGCTGAAAGGTTGAAAGGAAAAGTCGGAGGTCGGCCCGCTTGGAACGGGACCGGAGCCCCCGACAGTTCCATTGAGTAATCGTAATGCGGGAAGCCGATTTGGAAAGAGGGGAGCGCCTACACCGGTGGTGTCCCGCCATGCTCAGATTTAGAGGTGAGAGGTGGAAGTGAGGTTGCCCCCGAGCCAGATACCAGGGGCTGAAGCTCAGCAACTGGAAGGGGGCAGCTATCTTCGTCATCGTCAAGGTCATTTACTCGGCGGGACAATCTGGAGGGCCGACCAGATACGTCCTTAAGAGGACCGGTTCTTCGAGAAAGGCGGGTGTTAGTCGCGACGTGTTGAGCGATCATAGAGGGGATGGCCTCCATGACTCTAGCGATGAGGCGTTCCATCGCAGTTTCCAACAGGGTGTCAAATTTGGCATTAAGACGGGCTTCGAGTTCCGCAAGGGAAGGTTCCAGAGCCGGCGCCACCGCCGTCTCGCCGTCCATAGCGTCCGTGTCGGGGGTACTAGGGGGAGGGGGAGTTGTTTTAGCTTCTAAGGCTTCGATTTTGGCAAGTAGCATCTCGTTTTGTGCCCGGAGAGAAGCTACAAGGTTGTGGAGCTCAGCGTCAGCCGCCGAGCGAGGGGGAGGGGAGAGGGGGTGGGAGGAGGAGGGAACCCTGCCTGAACCGCTCACCTGTTTGCCATTTTTGACAGCGTTGGCCCAGGAACCGGCCGCGCCACTCTTGTCTTGGGAGCGGGCTTGCTTCTCCTGGCCGCCGTGTGGGGGCGGGGGTGGCACTTGACAGCCCTTGACGTCCTTCCCGCTGGTAGTCGTCTGTCGTTTTGAAGCGTCGCTGCCGACGCTACCAGGGTGATGTGGCTGCCTGCCCGTCACGCTGGATTTCCCGCCCTTAGGGGCGGCTGGCTTGGTATGCCGATATTTAGCACTGCAGTCCCGCGAGTTCGTGGCATGGCCACCACCACAAACCGCACATTTTGGCATACACTGGTGAGGGGCCCGCACCCCCTCTTTTATGGGTGCCTGCGATCCACACAGGCCACACTTGTCTTGTGTTGGGTTGGGACAAGAGTCCGCCCGATGGCCGACAGTTCCACACAAACTGCAGGCCGGAATAGTGCGCAAATATTGGTGCACTGTGACAATCTCAGAATTGTAGTGTACGTACCGAGGCCTCACCGTGCCGGCAAAAGTGAGCCGAGCCTTGTTTGAGGAGCCGAATTTTCGGATATCGAGTAAAGTGCCGCTCCTCCACTGCACGCAAGGTTGGAGAGACTCAGACGTCTCTTCGTTGGCCACCGTAATGACCCCATAGCAGACGTCCGCTTCGTGTTCTTTGAGATGGCCGGCGAGAGGCACATCTCCTTTGGTCGATTTGATAGAAAAGTCGCCTAGCAGACGGTCTGCGACGTGAGCGTTCCGGGTGCTGGCGAGGATCAAATTTTGTTCCTTGCTTAAAAGGAGGCTCAACTCGGCTGCCTGAGGCGTCCCGAGGAAAGCGCCGAACGCGGCACCGAGCTCGCCGTGTTGAAAGGCGTCCCGGATGGCGAACGATTTCCGGGGCTTGATCACGATGACAAAGTCGTCCTTTTGAAACTTTGGTAAAGGCTTGGGCCTCCACTTCGTAACTGGGTTGCGGCCCTTACGGCCGGAGTCCTTCGCCGCTTGCGAGGCGGGAGCTTGGCGGGTAGCATTTTCGGCGGTTGCCGAGGCGTCCGCCGCTATTTTGGCCTCTCGTCTGGAGCGACGCTCAAGTAGACGGAGGAGAGATTCATTGCGGATCGGGTCCGCGGGTGCCGATTTGGGTTCCGCAGCAAGGGCGTCCGCAGAATTTTTTGCAGGGGGGGGGGGGCCCCATTGGTTGTTGGCGCCGGAGGGAGGGGGGGTATGTTCGTAGCAAAAAGGCACTATTTGCGGAGTAAATTTATTTGTTTATATACAAATAAAATAAATAAGTAAAATACACACATGAAAGAAAAATTACAAACAGCAAATTAAAGCGAGGCTAGGAGAGATACATTGGAGTTTATCAACGAAGAAACAATTAAAATTAATAAAAATGCAAAAAGATACTATCACTTCGTGGAGAAGAGTGCTCAGTCTTGCTGCATACGGGTTCTCGACACACCCGGATTGATGACCAGCACACAGCACAATATGTTCACAAACACGCAACGACAGTCACTCAGTCAGTCTTCCTTGAACAGAAACTGTAGACGCCTCGGATTTTTCTGGGCGAATTGCGTGATGACACTGGTGATAAATTCATTTCTGTGCTTCATTACACGCTCTCGGTGCACACTCATCATACAAAGGCCGTCCAGTCTGTCGTTTGTCATCGTTGAGCGTAGCCACGTTTTCACTCTCCTCATTGTACTGAAGGAGCGTTCGACCGTACAGGTAGTAACTGGCAAAGCCAGAGCCACCTCAATGGCTTTTGCAACACCAGGGAAGAATGTCTTGGCCTGGTGTAGAAGCTCGCAGTAAGTTATTTCTGATGGGTCCCCAGTTTTGTTGCACCACATCTCGTACCAAGAGATGGCCTCTTCCTTGAAGTTGTCGATGCCGTAAAAGCACTGGAGTTCTTCGGCGAGAACAGCGAACTCAACACGGCTCAAGTGCTTCATTTTTGATGGATGCAGCTGGAGAAGTTTGAAGCTCCTCTCATTGCTTTCAGAAAAGCGCCGAGCTAAAGAAGCAGTGAGGGAGTCCAAGTACGGCACATATATTGCCACACGGTAGTATTCCTCTGGCGACTGAATCCCGTAGTTGTCTCGGTGGGCCTGACGAGAGACTTGTCTTGGTACAGATATCACCACATTTAAGTGATTGGCTGCCTCCCTTGCTGCATTCATGATGTTAGAGAACTCCTCTACAGCGTTTGTCCGGTGGCCGCGAAAAATACGTTGTAGCTCAGTGATGTGGCCATGCACAGAATGGAAGTCCATGGATACACCTTGCAGAATGTTCGTAGCTGGTTCGAGCCGAGCGCTGTACTTCGCTACAATATGCAAGCAGACGATGAAAGATGAGCTTTTTGTTGCGCAGTAGAGGATGTGAGCTCGTTGTCTAGTTGCAGCGTTCGAGCATGATTCCGTGGACGCGAGCTGCTCGAGTGCTTCGACTATGGCCACGTAATGCTGAGAGAAGATCCTAATAGACTTGTACTTTGCAGACCATCTTGTCTCACACAGCATCGGAATGTTGGGCACCAATTTTCTCCGGAGCACGCTCTCGCGGAAGAAGTTTATGGTTTGTTTGATTATCCCAATTGTGTTTCGAATTTCAGAGACGTCGTTTAAATCGTTGATGACGAGATTTAGTTTGTGACTTGCACAGTGGAAAAATAGTGCCTTCGGGAACTGTTTTTGTATAATTTTGTTCACTCCAGCTTCTTTTCCAGCCATTGTAGAGCATCCATCGTACCCCTGTCCAACGAGGTTCGAAAGAATCAGTCCGACATTCGTCAAAAGCTTCAAGATTGCCGCGGCGATGCAAGCGGAGTTTAATTGCTCCAGCTCTACAAATCCCAAAAACTGCTCTCGAACGCACACTTCGACTTCCGCCTTGTCAATAAAGCGAACGCCTATAGACATCTGCTCTTTTCCTGAAATATCTGCAGTTTCGTCAGCAAGAACGGAAAAAGCAAACGCTTTGTTAGTTTCGGTAACTATCTGCTCTCTCAGGATGTCGCCACAGATTGTGATGATCTCGTTCTGGACGCGGACAGAAGTGTACTTGGCATTGCCAGCAGAAAAAGCGAAGTGCTCCTGAAGTAGAGTATCTCCAGCTTCTACACGAAAGTCAAGCAGATCATTGAAGACTCCACTATCGGACTGCTTGCCGCGAATCGGCAAGTCATGCGTCGCGCAAAAGACAATGGTGGAAACTATTGGAAATAGTTTCTCACGGTTCCTTTCAACTTGCGCGTGCAGTGCTCTGTTCAGCTGCTGTACAACGGGTAGCTGCTTGCCTTTCATCACATCCATAAAGTTCTGTAAGGCCGTCATTGCCTCCTGGTGCCATTGGGATTTTACGTGATCCCTGCACGCCTCGTGCATTTTTCTGTAGTTACTGAAAGCGCGCACGATAAAACTACCTTGAGTACCCCGGTGAACACGCGGAGGAAAAATGACGCAAAAACGACAAAAGGCGCCTTTCGCTGTCGCTGAGTACGCAAGCCAGGGGGCGTAATCTCCCAGCCACTGATGTCGAAAAGGCCTCTTTCCAGGTGTTACATCCTTCTTAAAATCATATGTGACATTTGGCGACCATGGCTTAGTAAGAAGACGTAACTTCAAAAAGTCCGGTATGCCAGTGAGTTTAGCTTTGCCTAGAAACTCTCCTAAGTCATATTCTTGAGGCAAGTTATTTGTTTTCTTGATGTTGTCTCCGGACTTCGATCCCAAGCAAGGAGAAAGGGAATCGTTTGGGCTTACTGCGTGACCGGAGCTCGCTGGTGGAGTTCCTTCCATGGAGACGACGACGCCGGCTACTGTCCGGTGATGAAAGGTTGCATCGCTCTGGTCAAATCCGGACTTGAATCCCAAGAAAGGAGAAATGGAATCATCTCGGCCTGCTGCATCACCTGAACTCACTGTTGACAGAGTCCCTTCCATGGAGTCGACGACATCAGCTACTGTCCGGTGATAAAAGCTTGCATCACTCTGTTCAAATGCTACACCGTTGTCACATGTCACACCAGAATCTGCAGGGGCGCATTTGGATAATGCTTCGTCAGACAACCGCTGACGCTTGAAGAAGCGTCGAATATCCATCATTCGGGACCGCGCGAGACAAAGCTGGCTATGGAGTTCCTCGGGGTTGATAGTGTTAAAAATATATACACATTGATTGGAAAAACGGTTGAATGCGTACGTTGAAAACAAAAAATGACTATGTATGCAGCGAAAACTTATTTACAAGATAAATGCACGCTCGCAGCTTCATACACCTCGCTCCATCTTGCTCGTGCAACCGCACAGTCGAGTATTTGCACACACACTACTCGCCGCTCGTCGTTTTCTCGTCCGCTGTCTTGGTTGTTCTCAGCTTCGTTGACAACCGGCCACTAAAAACACCGAAGCACAAACAAAGAGGCGCGCACACGCAAGGAACGCCGCGCGACTTCCGAGGGGAAGGGACACTCGCCACTCCGGTCGGAAAATTTGTTTTGTGTGTTTTTATGAGGTTCAGAGCCCCAAAACGACTCAGGCTATGAGGGACGGACGGTCTCTTTACCATGCACTGACATCGCACAGTACATGGGCGCTGTTGGGATTTGAGGCCCAGCCAGAGGTGACAGGCGAGCCAGGCAGGCGCCATCGGGCTGCCTTGACCAAAGGCGCTGGTTTCCGGAGAAGACGCAAGGAACGCTGGTGTGGGGGCGCCTCTGGAGACTGCGTCGCCGTGAACAAAAGCAGCTAATCCCCTTTGCCAAAAATTCTGAAAGCGGCGCTTGTACCGAACTGCGCTCTCCCGTGGATCGGAGGAGACAGCGAGCGGCGGCGGCGCCAACTCATCGCCCGCTTGCCCCTGAGCAGTCCGACAAAGCGGGGATGGACACGGCTGATTTGTCCCTCCCTCCTGAAGAATTCATCGGTGGTCGGGGTGTGCACTGTCTGTCTCCGTGTCGCTATCTCTCTAGAGATCAAAGAAACAGGCACACATCTCAAGACGGCTCGAAACACATGCTCGCCGGTGCCGCTGTATGTCTGCAACGACGCGTCCCCGGACGCGGCACTTTGCAGATGTGACCCAAAGCGTGGAAGCAGGGCCGCTTTTACTCTTTTGGCTGAGCGCACCGCCGCCCCTGACGTGCGGCCATCACTCACGGTTCGAGTGAGTGATTTTCCAGGGGGGTGCAGCCGCCCCCCCTTGCCCCCCCCTCCGGACGCCCATGTTCCGCAGTGACGGGAACGGTCGACCAAGACATGGCGTCCGGGTCATAACCGCGTTGAACGGGCGTTTCCGTCATCTTGCAGAAAGCAGGAGCTCCCTCGCAGCCGAACGCCGGCGCAGCCGTTAGGCTTATCGTCGGCACCGGAGGCGGGAAGGAAAACCCGCTTTAAAATTTGAAAAACTGGGCCCACCTGAATGAAATTGGTGTCCACGGATGCCGATCAGCTTGCCGAATCCAAAGTGAGCAAAATTGATGAGGTCCGACGACTTGAGTCGTGGCTCCTGTCAAAAAATGACGGAGCCGAAGCGCCACACGTCTGACAGACGCGATACGCTGCCGCGTTCCCTCTTTGCCAGAGCATCAATGCGGTACCCAGAATATCGATGTTTGTGTTGGTTCACAACCTGCAGCAGCTCCGCCTTTAGTTGGTCGCCCGAAAACGGAATGTTTTTTTCTGTCAACCATGACTCAATATCACCTTTTCGAGTACGCGAAGTTGGTACTTTTTCGAGTTGCACACTGTGGTACGGAGCGTTATCCATCACTATTACACTGTTTTGATCAATGTTGGACAGTAATTGTTCCATGAACCACTTTTCGAATCGAGCACCATCCATTTCGGTGTGGTAATCGGCAGTTCATTTGGTAGCACGAAAGATCAGGCACGCGTTTTCAACGAATCCATTCTCACTGCCGGCGTGCACCATGATCAGTCTGCCGCCTTTGCCGCTTGGTGCACGAAGTCCAGTTGTTAGGCCTTGGCGAAAGGCATCTTCCCTTGACGCCGCTGTAGTGTCTGTCCAAATTTTCTCTTTAACGTGGCCTGCATTAACCCAGGTCTCATCAAGGTAATAAATGGTCCTGCAAAAAGGGAAGGTGAATTTATGTGGCGCGCGGTTTTGTGCTCTCATTGCAAGATGAAAGCCAAATAAAAAAAAAAGCAATGAGCCCAAAGTGACTCTGACGCACTCTTCGATTTATGAGGGGCAGCGGTTGAAAGAAAGGACACCAAACTAACCACATCCGAACAAATAACCAGCAACGAAGATTGGGCGGCTTCCATTCTCGACCTTAAAGAAAAGCTCACAAAGTCTCTTGCCACCACGGAGGACCACCGAGCTGTTGACAACCAGCTCCTACACCTTTGGGAAGCAAGACGTAGTCTTATAAAACGGTGGAAAAAACAAAGACACAATCGGAAACTAAGACTTCGAATAGCCAAGCTTACTATTCAAGCAGACCAATACGCATGGGACCTCGCTCGCACCAATTGGCTAACGAATTGCGAATCCCTCAAAGGCCGCCTAGACACCAAGGCTACATGGAACCTTCTGCGATGCCTAATTGACCCTCCGAAAGCGAAGAGTGAACAACACAGAAATTTGCATCGAGCCCTACACAGCTTTCAAGGCACGGATCATGAACTCGTGGATGAACTCACGCGTCGCTATATCTGCACCGCGCGAGCCCCACACCCCTACAATAAGGAGTACCGTGGAGAGCCGAACGAAGACCTAGACAGAGATTTCACTTCAGAGGAAATCATTGCAGCACTAGCAGATATGCGCCGAGGCACAGCCCCGGGACAAGACAAAATTACTGTCGGACTTCTCGCCAACCTCGGCACGGAGGCTCTGCAGGAACTCACGGATTACATAAACGAATGTTGGCGTACCGGCACCATTCCACAAGCATGGAAAACAGCCAATGTACACTTTATTCCCAAACCCGGCAAGAAAATCAGCATCGAAAACCTGCGCCCCATATCCCTCACGTCGTGCGCAGGCAAACTCATGGAAAAGGCAGTCCACACGCGTCTCTCCAATTATCTTGAGGACAATGAGCTACTGCCACACACGATGTTTGGATTCCGGGCACACTTGTCCACCCATGATGTGCTTCTGCAAATCAAACGCGAAGTCATTGATCCCGCACGCACAAACAGTAACCGAGCGCTAGACCTCAAGGGAGCGTTTGACAATGTCAAACACTCCACAATCCTCAACAACATCCACAGCATGAACTGCGGACAGCGAGTCTGCACGTACATCTGCGATTTCCTTACGGACAGAACCGTCAACATCAGCACCGGCTCAAAACACACAACGCAAGTGAAGATGGGCACGAGAGGCACTCCGCAAGGGGCAGTACTATCCCCACTTCTCTTCAACATTACACTCCTAAATCTCCCACCTCTTCTCAATCAGGTACAGGGTTATACGCCACGCCCTGTACGCTGATGATATAACCATCTGGACAACCACGGGAAGTATGGGAATGATTGAAGAACAACTACAAACCGCGGCGACAACAGTTCAAAATTATGCCCGGGCGTGTGGACTAACGTGCTCACCCGAAAAATCCGAACTCATAGTCTTCCGTCAACGCAAGAATCAAGACACCATCAATATCCGCGTAGACAACTCACCCATCAATGAAGTTCAGACCCTGAGGATACTGGGTCTGTACATAAATAACAACGGCAACAACCTTCTTGCCCTCCCACACACGAGGTTAATGAGATGGGTCTCAAGTTGTCCGTAGTCATGGTAAAGCCGTGACTACGGACAACTTGAGACCCATCTCATTAACCTCGTGTGTGGGAAAGCTCATGGAGACGATGGTTCGGGATCGCCTCTCTCCATACATGGAGGGTAAGGGCCTCTTTGCAGACACTATGTTCGGGTTCCGCCCGCACATGTCTGCACAGGATGTCCTACTCCAACTACACAGGGACATAATACGACCCACAGCCATGCAACAAAACGACAAGGCCATTCTCGCCCTCGATCTTAAGGGGGCGTTTGACAATGTTAAACATGCCACCATACTCTCTAACTTGAACACCACTAACTGCGGGGCGAAGGTCTTCGCCTATGTCAGAGACTTCCTCTCTGCGCGTCAGGCACTCCTCCGGATCGAGGACGAGGAGTACGGCCCGTACTCTATGGGTACACGAGGTACACCACAGGGGGCGGTGTTATCACCGCTCCTTTTCAACATCGCCATGATGCACCTGCCCGGCCGACTGGCTCAGGTAGATGGCATAAAACACGCACTCTACGCAGACGACATTACAATCTGGACCACCGAGGGGAGCCTTGGGGAGATAGAGGACCGCCTTCAGCAGGCCGCCACCATAGTCGAAGCATATGCTGCCGACTGTGGTCTCCAATGTGCTCCCGCCAAATCAGAGCTTCTACACGTCAGGACAAACCACAAGGACAACACGTCTCTACACATATCTCTGTCAGGCGGTCCCATCAGAGAAGTGGCGGAGCTCCGGATCCTGGGTCTGTTCATCAATAACAAACTTAGGCCGGACTCTACTATAGCGAAACTCAAGAGCATAGGTGAACAGGTAGGGCGCATGATCCGCCGTGTTTCCAACAAGCGGGGTGGTCTGCGGGGCAGGGACGCGCTACGGCTCGCCTATGCCTTCGTGACCAGCCGGATCCTCTACGCCGTGCCGTACCTACGCACCACCAAACAACAAGACGAGCGCATTGACGCCATCATCAGGAAGGCAACAAAGCGAGCACTGGACCTTCCGGTGGCTACCTCCAACGCCAAACTGAAGGCGTTGGGAGTGGTAAACTCCTATCAGGAGTTGCGGGAGGCCCACCTCTTGAACCAATATACGCGGCTATCGCAGACGGTGCCTGGGCGCCGCCTGCTAAACCGCTTACACATCCAACACACATGCATACCAGAGGGGACGGAGAACATCCCGGTGCTGTGGCGCCACATGCTCTTGGTCGCTCCGCTCCCGCGTAACATGGACATGGCTTCACATGAAGGCAGACGACAAGCGCGGGTTCGCACGCTTGAGAGGCAATATGGGTATAAAGAGGGCGTCTATTACGTGGACATCACAGGGCCGTAGCCCGCAGGATTCTTCACGGCTGCCGTAGTCCACCGGGGAATGAATGTCGATGGGCTATCTTTTCGGGCCCCAAATTCAACACGAGCGGAGGAAGTCGCAATAGCTCTCGCTGCCGCCGATCCAAAATCGAAAACGGTTATTACAGACTCTCGCCGGGCCTGTGAACATTATCTTGCAGGCGAAATATCACCTCTGGCCTCGCAAATTCTAAGACGCGCTCTCGCCGATCCAACTCGCACAAAAGTGATCTGGGCTCCTGGCCACCAGGGTCTACGAGGCAATGAGGCCGCTGATGCGGCCGCCCGAGCGCTCACACACCGGGCTCCTCATCCTAGCTCTCATGGCTCAGAAGCTCATAAACCGCTTGTGCGGTTCCACGAAATCCTAATTTATTATTGCGACAGCCACCGTCTCTACCCGGCACCTGCCAAGGGGCTGAGTAAGGCGGAGGAGCGAACTCTGCGGCGCCTGCAGACAGGAACCCTTCTCTGTCCTGCAATAGCAAAACACTTCGATCCGAACACAGATGGGCGCTGCCCGCACTGTGGAGAGATCTGCGATATCTTTCACATGGTGTGGGCATGTACTCAGAATCCTCACCTTCCCCCCTCTCCCACCCCCACCCGAGAGGCATGGGAGACTGCCCTCCTCAACTGCTCCACACTGGAGTCCCAAAGGGCTCTGGTCAAGCGGGCGCGAGACGGGGCCTCGTCATGCGGTGTCCCGGACTAAGGATACCGACCATGCAGCAGGGTTATTTATTATTATTTTTTTTAACCCTCAAGCTCTCTTGATTAAAGTTTTTCACCACCACCACCAGAAACTACGGCTCGTGAGCGAGCAAGTCGCCAGGATGATCGCCAGGATAACGACGCGCAAATCGGGAATGCGAGAAGACGATACTCTGCGACTGGTGCAGGCTTTCGTTGTAAGCCGCGTCGTCTACGTAGCGCCCTACCTCCACCTTAAGAAGCGTGACATCAAAAACCTCGACATCATAATCAGAACTGCCTACAAGAAGGCCCTGGGACTCCCTCTTGCGACATCGACGGACCGGCTCTTGCGACTGGGTGTGCACAACACGATCGATGAGCTGATAAAGGCACACCTTACGGCGCAGGTGGTGCGGCTCTCCACAACTCGAACTGGCCGACAAGTCCTGAGTGATTTAAACATCAATTGCCCCCGACAGCTAGACACCAAAACCGACATCCCAGCCTCATGGAGAGGACAACTCAAGGCAGCTCCACTACCCAGGAATATGCACCCTGATTTTCACCAGTCAAGACGACAAGCACGAGCCGAAGCCATGAAAAGGCACTACGGCGGGCGCGAGGGCGTGTTCTATGTCGATGCTGCGGGACCCGAGCAGGGAATGACAGCCGTCGCGGTAGTGCACCAAAATACAACAGTCGACGGACTAGTACTGGGTAGCCAGGACATACTGGCGGCGGAAGAAGTGGCGATTGCTCTAGCTGCAACACACACTACCTCAATACACATTCTCACAGATTCACAGACAGCGTATCGCAATTACCTCAGGGGCAGGGTCCAACCGCTAGCAGCTAAAATCCTGCTAGAAAGCTACATCCGTGGCTACCAACCCACACACAAACACTTAATATGGGTACCAGGTCACCAGGGCATCCCAGGGAACGAGAGCGCACATGCCTCAGCCCGAGCATTTCTCCCCCGGGCACCCAGTGCGGATGCCGTGGAACCTCCTACCCCACTACTAACTTACAATGACATACTTCAGCACTTAAGATTATCCCGTCGGGTCTACCCTCCGCCGGCTAAGACACTAGACAAAGGGGAGGAACACCACCTCCGAAAGCTACAGACCAACACTTACAACAACGCACGAAGACTACATGCCATAGACCCGGAGTCATTTGACTCACAATGCAAATTCTGCGGGGAGAAGGCGGACATGTACCATATGGTATGGGCCTGCCAACGAAATCAGGATATCACTGTTAATAACCAGCCAACGCAGGAGGGGTGGGAGGCAGCTCTGTCCAGCTCGGACGAAAAGAGTCAAAAGCAACTCATCGAAAGAGCCCGGACAGCAGCCTACGCCAATGGGGTTCCGGACTGAGAGCTCCAACCACCGCTACAACCTCCTAAACCATGTCATTAAAATATTTTCACCACCACTTCGGAGTGCGAGACGAGCATGCTATCCACTCCGCCATGCCAGCTCGATGGTTTGGAATGAACAAAGGCGCGTCTAGTGAATATGGTGTCTTCGCTCACTGCCACCCTCCTCCCTTCCCTTCCGGCGAGGTTTAGGTGTCCACCGAGATATGAGAGACAGATACATTTCCTTTCCTCAAAAACCAATTTACCGACGAGCGAGGCGTAGAACCGAATGGAACCGAATGGGCGATGGCGGTCTATGGACTCCCTGGCAGCGTTGCAAGACGCTGTCGCGTTCCACTCTTAGAGGCGAAGCTTAACATCTTAACCACACATCAGTGACCGCACTTTATGTCAAAAAAGTGCACCCCCCCCCTGAATTTTGACGGGTGTCCACCGAGATATGTGAGACAGTTACTGCGTAATTTCCTTTCCTCAAATACAATTTCCATTTTCTTCATTACGGGCCATCTTTGTCTTTCTTCTTTTACTCCCACTTCCTCCCTTCCTCTACGGTGTGGTTCAGGTGTCCACCGAGATGACAGAGAATTACTGCGCCATTTCCTTTCCTCAAAAAGCATTGCGTTCAAACGGCAAGGCATCGCGCCGAACGGGTGGTGGCGTTCCGTGGACTCCATGCCAGCGCTACAACACGCTGTCGCGTTCCACTCCTACAGGCGAAGCTTAAGCGTCATTAATTAGCATTTAGTTAGTATTCAGACATTAATGAGTAATTAAACATTAATTAGTGATTTGTCATCACTTAGTGATTAGTACTCAATTACATGTGACGCCACCAGTGCCACAGAAGCAGTCAAAGTGGTGCCGAAAACGCTTTCGCCTCTACGCACTTTAGACAGTCAAAGTGCCCCTGAATTTTTTATTGGTTGTCGTGTGCTCCAAAAGGGGGCGTCAGGCATCCATGGATGACCTCATTACTTCAAATCCGCGCACTCTGACGTCATAACCATTTCGACCATCCGAAAAGCGCGGCACCTCTGCTGACAATCTTCTGTCGACAACGATGAGGCATTAAAGGCTTTCGCCTTAAAATGACCGTAGTGTAAACGTTGCTAATGCCAATGAACCCAATGAACGCCGAAGACATATATATGTTTTAAGCGCCGCGTTTCTGGCACAACGTTGTCAATGCCAACGCATGAGGCGCGCATTTGTCACTACCGCCATGCTACATAGATTAAAGCACTATTGAGGCTACCACTGTTCTAAGAGGGCAGTTATTGGCCTTCCCTCTGGTTCAGGTGTCCATCTAGATTTGTGAGACAGATAATGCTCCATTTTCTTTCCTCAAAAACCAAGTCGCCCATTTTGCCCTCTGCTTTGCAAGCTACCGCTCCATTGGTTTCGCAGCTTAAAGCGCGACTACGGTGTCCACTGCTGGTTACAACGGACAACGGCGACGGCGACGCCCCGAAACGGAGCAACGGGCGCCGAAGAACTGCGCTCTATAAAATTAGGTGCGGTTCAACTACTCTTGAGCCTGGTCATAGAGTGAAAGCTATGGCACATCGGGCAACTATATGCGGCATGGCGTCTGTAACGTTGAGTGCGTTCCGGACACTGGATAGTCAGCGCGCCCACCCTGCCACCCTGGCAGGTGGAAGTTAACGGTTGACCTACGAGATGCTCACCCAAAGAACGCAGCAGTAGGACGCAGCGTTGTTTGGGTGAGTGCCGCGTGTCTGCCACAACGTTGTCAGCGCTAACGTATGCAGCTAACATATCTCTCTCTCTCACCATCCAACGTACCTCAAAGCGTTATTTAGGCGTCCACTCACCCAGGGAGGCAGTTATGCACCTAAAACGTCAACGCGAACGCCAATGAACACAATGAACGCAGACGCCCTATGGTTTGGCTTATTGGGGTTTAACGTCCCGAAGCAACTCAGGCTATGAGGGACGCCGTAGTGAAGGACTCCGGAAATTTCGACCACCTGGGTATCTTTAACGTGCACTGACATCGCACAGTACACGGGCCTCTAGAATATCGCCTTCATCGAAGTTCAGCCGCCGCGGCCGGGATCGAACCCGCGTCTTTCGGGTCAGCAGCCGAGCGCTGTAACCACTGAGCCACCGCGGCGGGGCGCAGACGCCCTATGGCTTCAATGCCGCGTTTCTGCCACACCGTTGTCAGTGCTACCTCATGCAGCGCACATCTGTCACTACCGCCACGCAGCTCAAAGCACAACTAAGTTGTCCACTGTTCCAAGAGGCCAGTTATGCGCCTTTGCTTGCGAAGCTGCCGCTCTTCATCAGTTTTCGTAGCTTAAAGCGCGACTAAGGAGTACACCGTCCCAGGGCCCCTATCGACGAAGCCTGACTTCTGCAGTGCCGCCGACTGTCCATATCTGCCAACGAATCGTTGTTGTGACTGGGAGAAGGATGAAAAGGAAATTGCACGGGCCTGCCTACTGGCTCGAGCCGAGCCACCACCGCTGCCGCGTGCAGATAGAGGAGAATTAAAAGGCCAGAGGAAAGAGAAAAAGGAAAGAAAAGACGCGCGTCGCAGCAACAACCGCGTCCGCCGAAGCGGACGCTGCTGAAAAAAAAATGGCTGAGGCTTAGCTAAGGTTAAGCCTAGTCAGATGCGAAGCATATTGATGGCTAGGCTTGGTAATACATGGCTTTCCTTGGTTGAATACTTGGTCATTTTAAGACAACCACTAGAAGTGTAGCAATGATTGCCGTGGCAGCTATATACGGGATCATCGGTGAATTCAATGCAGAGTGTACAACCGCTGCCCCAGCACCGGCTACAACAGCATTCTTGGCACCCATGGAAAGTACATTGGGAAGCTGTTGTTGTTGTTGTTGTGACTGAGAGAAGGATGAAAAGGAAATTGCACGGGCCTTCCTACTGGCTCGATCCGAGCCACCACCGCTGCCACGTGCAGACAGAGGAGAGTTAAAAGATCAAAGGAAAGAGAAAAAAAAAGAAAAGACGCGCGTCGCAGCAACAACTGCGTCCGCCGGAGCGGACGCTGCTCAAAAAACAGATAAGCGGCCGAAGCCGCGCTCGCCGAAGCGAGAACAGATACTCCATACATTGGAAAGCTGAGGCAAGCTCAGCTTTATACCGCTGCTGTAGCGTCACGTGGTCAGCTGCAGCGCCTCTGATGTGGAGCCTCCACCGCCGCGGCCGACCGCGCGAGCCGGCAGCCCATCTCTCTTCTGCTGTGACGTCATGTTGTCACGTGGTCAGCCGCCGCGCCTCTGATGTGGAGCCTCCACCGCCGCGGCCAGCCGCGCGAGCCGGCAGCCCATCATCATCATCATCAAAACGTTTATTTCCACCGAAATGAGACTCCTTTTTGGACCCCCCGGCACGCAGGCCTAAGGGAGCCCTACTTAGGAGCCTCGCAAACTAAGGTCTGGTGAAGACACATTGTCTCTTCACGGCCTCAGCCGCCAGGCGGATGGCTTGTTGCTGCTTAGCGGGGTCCTCGCTCCGCAGCAAGGTCTCCCAGGCTTCTCTATCTTCTATCTTTTGCTCGGCGCCCGGGCTTCCAGCACATTCCCATATGACATGGTCGAGAGTGCCCCTCTCCCCGCACGTTATACAATATTGGTCTTTCTCCTCTTTGGAGATTGTTATGTATACCCAGAAGGGGCTTATATGATTCCCCCCTTGCAATCTTCTCCACGCAATTGCCTCCTCTTTTGCGAGGGAACGGTCGGGCGGCGGATAGACCCTCCTGCTCAGCTTATAATGTTCCGTGATCTCATGGTATGAAATTAGGCTATCTTTCATGTCTATGCGGGAGGGCTGCTCTGCGGCCGCCCGGTGATAGAGAGCTCGGGCAAGCTCGTGTGCAGCCTCATTTCCTGCAATAGACTCATGCGCTGGGATCCATATTATCTCTATGTTACGTTCTATCGGCCTCGCCTCGAGGACGTGTTTGGCCTCTTCCGAGATTCTTCCTTTCGCGAAGTTTCTTACTGCAGTTTTGCTGTCACTTAAAATCGTCGTGGCCTTGGTACCGACGCAAGCGAGCGCTATCGCCAACTCTTCCGCCGCATTGGCATCTCTCGTGCGGCTCGAAGCCGCTACCGTTGGTACTCCTGCCCCGTCGACCACAGCGGATACAGCCGCCCCGTGCTGTCCGCACGCCGCGTCTACGTACGCCACCTGGTCTGCCGGTCGCTCCTTCATCTTCCTCTCGTAGGCCTTAGCCCTATGTTCTCGCCTTTCCTTGTTATACACGGGGTGCATGTTCCGCGGCATAGGTGGGACGCATATCTTGGCCCTGATTCCTACCGGGATGTTTACCATCTTGTGCGTGCTACTTTCTGGCCGGATTCCTACCCATTCGAGTATTGTCCTGCCCGTTTCAGACTGGCCGAGCCGTTCTAATTGGGATATCCTCACCCCCTCTGCCAGCTCAACCCATCTGTTGTGTACCCCCATTTTTTCAAGCCGCTCCGTCGACGTAGATATCGGAAGTCCCAGAGCTCGCTTGGCGCATTTCCTCAATATTCTGTCTACCTTCTCTATTTCTGCCTTGTTCATGTTTAGGTACGGCGTCGCGTAGCAGATTCGACTTATTACGTACGCCTGCGACATTCTCAGGAGATTCCTTTCTTTTAGTCCTCGCCCTTTTACCGCTACCCTCCTGAATATGCCTACCACTTGGTCTGCATATGTGGCTAATTTCTTTATGGTATTGGTGTTGTTGCCTTTCTTGTTGATAAACATGCCTAGGATCCTCATTTCCTCGACCCTGGGCACTTCCAGGCCTCCCACCACCACTTTAATTTCTACGTCTCTCTTGTTCCTGCTGTTGCTATTGTACACGAAGAGCTCCGACTTCTGCGGTGAGCACGCCAGACCTCTTTTGGCCGCGTACTTCACCACTACGTCTGCTGCCCTTTGAAGACTCCACTCAATTTCCGCGTCGCTTCCGTTATTCATCCACATGTTTTTGTCGTCCGCGTACATGCTGAATTTTAGATCAGGGATCTTGTTCAGCATGGCCGGGAGACCTCTCATCGCTATGTTGAATAAGAACGGGGACAGTACGGCGCCTTGCGGGGTACCTTTGCTGCCCAGCCTTATGCCGGGGGACTCTGCGTCGTGGAATTTAATCGCCGCCTTCCTCCCTTGGAGAAAGTCCTTGATGTAGTCGTATGTTCTCTTGCCCACGTTTACCTCCTCCAGACCTCTGAGCACCGCCTCGTGTCGGACGTTGTCGAAGGCCTTCGTGAGGTCAAGACCTAGGACCACCTTGGCATCTAATCCTTTCTTGTCTACAATGTCATGTTTGAGTCTGAGCATTACATCCTGCGTGCTGAGCTTAGGTCTAAAGCCCACCATCTCGTGCGGCCATAGGTTTCCATCTTCCATGTATCTCGTTAACCTCGTTTGCACTACGTGCTCCATGAGTTTCCCCACGCAAGACGTTAGCGAGATCGGTCTTAGGTTTTCCAATTTTGGTTCTTTTCCCGGCTTGGGGATGAGAACAACCTCTGCCTGCTTCCATTCCTCTGGCAATTTACCTTCCGTCCATACTTTGTTCATGTACCGCGCAATTGCATCTATCGAGTCGTTGTCTAGATTCCTGAGCATGACATTGGATATTTTATCCGGGCCAGGGGCCGAGCGATTTTTTAGCTCAGCGATAGCTGCTCTGATCTCCGCTACCGTAATGTCCGCGTCTAGATCTTCATTTTCTGCTCCTCCATATTCTGCCTGTCGTACTTCTGTCGCGTCCCCTATGTAAATGTCCCTGAGTCTGTCCATCAGCTGTTTGTCCGTCCCCTGGAAAGCGTGTCTCGCTTTCACTTGGTTAGCGCTCGCTGCCTGTTTAGATTTTCCCAGGTCGAGGAGATGCCGCAATATATTCCACGTCTTTGCTAGGCTCATGCCCCTTTCCATTTCGTCGCACCTGGCGTACCAATTTTGCTCGTTTAGTTTAATAGCATACGTTTCGATTTCCTTGTTGTGTCTGGCTAACGAACGCCTTAAATTTCGGTTCCATTTTTGAGACTTGAGTCTCTTCTCGAGCCTTTCCTTCTCCTTCCACATGCTCATTAGCTTGCTATCCATTATCTCCGGTGCATCTTCCCCTTCAGCTACTGCTTCCGCGTGCCTGGCATCTTCCCTCAGCTGTTTTGTCCAGTCTCCTATGTCTCCAATTTCATTAGCTTTGTGGCTTCTGCGAATCTCCCGGAATTTGTCCCATTCCACTATTCTCGCCTGTTTGAGTTTCCGTAGCTTGATTCCTTCTCCCAGCTTCGTAGCTACGATGAAGTGGTCACTACCCAGATTTTCTCTGGTGTTTGCCCATTCTACCCTGCCTGCATTTTTACTGAAGGTGAGGTCCGGCGCGGTGTCTCTACTTACACTGCTACCTACTCTAGTGGGCGCACATGGGTCGGTATGCAAGGTAAGTCCGAGATTTTGGGACTCCTCAAGGAGATGTCTGCCCTTCGGATCTTGCCTCGCGTACCCCCATTCTTGGTGTGCCGCGTTAAAGTCCCCCACGATCACCAACGGGCTCTGGCCGGCCAGTTTGATGGCTTTTCTAAATATCGTTCCGAATTTCATTTTCTTCTGCTTCGGGTTGCTGTAGATGTTAAGCAGAAATATGCTTTTTGCTCTCTTGCGTCCCGTAATCATTTCTAGCATTACCGCTTCTATGTCCCCCGTACTCACTTCGTGCTCTAGGGTTGCTATATTCCTTTTCACCAGCGTGGCCACCCTGCATTTTTCACCCCTATCGCTATAGAAACTTTGGTATCCGGCCAGTTTTACCTGATTTCCCCCAGTTTCCTGCAGCGCTATAGCAATTGGTTTGTCTTCTACATGTTGCACGTGGTGCTGTAATAGCGCTCGCTTCCGTCGGTACCCTCGGCAATTCCATTGCCAAATGGTGGCGTTCTCTTTCTTACTTTGATTCCTGTCCATTGTTGGAAAAAACTACACTCTCCGTATTCGCCATCCTCTCAGTGAGGCCGTTTAATGCCGCTAGGATCTTGTCCATTGAACCCTTAATGTCCCCTAGAGCGTTTAACCTTACATTCACTTCCTGCATCTGGGTTTCCAGCCTATCAATGTTGCTTCCAAATTTACTCGTTAGCTTCCTCTCCAGCGTCACAAGGGGGTCGGTCTCGGGCGCCTTTCGCTTTATCGAAGAGGGTCTAACCGCCTCCGTATCCATTTTCTCGTCTGCTTCTTCTATCTCCGGTTTCGCCTCCGGCAATTTTCGCGCTGCCGCTTGCGTGGGAGGCGCCACCGACCTCGGCTTATTGTTCACTAATTCTGCTATCATTTTCCTCAGCTCCGCAATTTCCGTTCCTTGCCTCTTTAATTCTGCCTCTTGTTTCCCTATCTTCGCCTTCAACTCTGCATTTTCCTTCCTCAGCGCTACTGTTTCTGGGTTAGCCTGGGTGACCTTGCTCGCGAAGCTTACCGTTTCCTCGGGCCCCGTCTTGGGTAGTCTCGGGTCCTCCCTGGACGGCAGGCTCGGGAACTCCTTCTTGTCCGTGAGTCTCGCCCCGGGCTCGGATCTCGAGGGCGTCCCGGATCTGGACCTTCCCTTGGGCCCGTCCTTGGCCTGCGCTGCTCCGTCTTTCCCATCTTCTCGTCTAGTTGCGTCTTTCGTCGCCACAACCGGCTTCCTATACATCTTCCTACACTTGCTGTCGCCCAGCATGTGGGCTCCCCCGCACAGCTGGCATACGGGGATGCACGTGTGTCCCTGCTCCGGATTCTCCTTGCCGCAGCCTCGGCACTTCAATTTTTTCGGGTCTGGGCATACATCAGCTCTGTGTCCCAGCAGGCCGCATGTCACGCACACTTCTAGCTTCTTCTTGTACAACCAGCATTTCTTGAAAGATCCCAGACACTTCACCCGCCAAGGCACCTCGCTTCCCTCGAAGAGAATCAGCAGGGAGCCGGAGTCCCCGAGTCTCCGTACGCCCAATATCGGCGGGTTCGCGTCACAGTCCAATGTTTCCCTGATTAGCTCCATACTCATGGTCATAGGAATTCCGTGTATGACTCCCTTGCCCGCGCCGTCCGGCATCGGTGCATGGTTGTTTACTTTCACAGTCTTCCCTCTGATTGTCAGTTTCTTGGCGTCTTGGTACTTCACAGCCCTGTCCTCGCTTGCTGATGCAACGAAGATGGTTTGTTGTGTCATGTTTATCGAGACCACGTCTTCCTTCATAAGCACCTTCGGATCCACCCCTGCTTCTTGCGCTAGCGCGTTCGCAACTTCAAATTCTTCCACGTTCCCCCACGTCGCCGTTATGCCGCCGCTCGGTCTGAGGAGCAGCTTTATAGCGCCTTTTGGTAGGTCTATTATTTTCTTTTCCACCGCTTTCTCCGCCAGCTTCTTCCCTAGTTTGGGCTTGAATTTTCCTAGGCTAGGTTGCTGCTGCGCATTTCTGTTGCCGCCATCTTCATCCGGTATATACCTTTTGCCTTCTCGTTTAAACCAGCCGGTTTGAAAACCTGACTTTTCTGCTTCATCTTCTGGCGCCGTCATCTCGACGCAATCCTCCTCTCGTTCCTTCTCATCAATTGCCACCTCGGCCAGCTCCGGTATCTTGCGTGCGTCGGGGAGTCCCCGACCACGTTGCGATGGTTGGTCGAACGCTAGGCTTAGCGCTCGGCTCCTACGAGGCCGCACAGAAATGGCGATAAAATCATGAAAACGGGCCTACCATCAAAAACTTGTATCCCTTCGAAGCTCCGTTGCTCCGGCAAACGGCTCTTGAAGTCTCAGAGTCCTCCGCCTTCAATATTTTCCGTTCTCGATCAAGTTCGCGGGAGCTCATGCGGAGCACACCCGCCACACCACCAGACGCCGCGTTTTCCCCCCCGGCAGCCCATCTCTCCTCTGCTGTGACGTCATGTTGTCACGTGGTGTCACGTGGTCACGCTAAAGGTCAATGGTAGCTCCACCGCCGCGCTCGACGGGCTGTAGTGTAGCTCTAGTAATATGCTTCGCATAACAACATAAGCAGCCGAAGCCGCGATTGCACCACCACCACCTCCCTCGCCAACGAATTGGTTGGTTGGTTGCGACTCAGAGAAGGATGGAAAGGAAAAGTGCACGGGCCTGCCAACTGGCTCAAGCCGAGCCACCACCGCTGCCACGTGCAGATAGAAGAGAGTTGAAAGATGAGAGGACAGAGTAAAAGAGAGAGTAAAGACGCGCGTCGCAACAACCGCGTCCGCTGGAGCGGACGCTGGCTGATAAAACAGATACACGGCCGCAGCCCGGAGGCTGCAAACCGAATCGTCAGCACATCCCCAACGAATCCCAGCAGGCCGACCCTTCTATATATGCGATGCAACGCCGGCTCCTCCTCTGTTGCTGCAACGCGGTTTCACCGGCTCCTTCTCTGACATCATGCCAGATGGCGCGGTGAACGACGCTGCAAGCTGCGGTGGTTGCTAGGGAAATGCTCAGCTCGCGGTGTGGCCGCCGGCCACAGCGAAACGGCGAGAATGCGGCCAATGTAGCTCTCCCTACAATACCCCCACGTACCAGAAATTAATTTGGAGAGCTCCACTACGGGTGCGTCTTTCGTTCTTTCGTGTTTCACTACCTCCTTTCCCCTACCCTTATGGCGCGGTTGAGATGTCCATCGAGAAGTGAGCTAGGGCGTCTTGTCTCTGCTTGTGGTTAATAATCTCTATTCATATACGCACTCTATGTGGTTTTCGGGAAACTGATGCTGCTCGGATCTATGAGATTCTTATAATAAACTTCGGCGCACCGCCATGTTGAGCTTTCCAGGCTAACGTTAATTATTAGCGATGTTAAACGTGCTCGAAAGCCATCGCGGATGATGAATTCGACGGCCAGGAGATGCTAGACAGTCTTTGTTAGGACAGCGGTTTTAGAAAACTTCTGCCGTGTTTGAGCATTGCCCAGAGAGGAAGGTTCACAGATTTGTGCAATCAGTGGAAAGAAGAGTTGCTTTCCTGTTCAGGCTTTATTTGCTAAATGCAATGCGCCCATTTACCGATACAATCTAGGATTTCCTAATGCGGGTGCGCCTGTTTTAGAAAGTAATAACCCGGTCGTACAACGCGCTCGCTGATATTTTGTTCAACATTGCAGTTCCAGCTGAAAGGAGTTCTGTTTTTTCTCCCAGTGTTTCAATATCAAATTATTGCCTTTTCATTCTTTTGTGAATGGGTATGCTATCCTGTTTTACATCACCCACGAGCAATTCCTGTTAGTTACTTAGAGATGTTTATGGTACCTCTAATTATCTCGCTTTACATGCTTAGTGTCATGCGTTCTTGTAAATGTCAATGTATCTGGCAACCTTGGCATGTGTACATATGTGAATAAAAAAAAAATTCTGAACAGTTTTCCCCGAACTTGTCTGGGTGTATTTTTGGCAGCCGCGCTAACATTGGTTTGGTATGGTTTTATGGGGTTTAACGTCCCAAAGCGACTAAAGCTATGAGAGACGCCGTAGTGGAGGGCTCCGGAAATTTCGACCACCTGGGGTTCTTTAACGTGCACTGACATCGCACAGTACACGGGCCTCTAGAATTTCTTCTCCAAAGAAATTCAACCGCCGCGGCCGGGATTGAACCCGCGTCTTTCCGGTCAGCAGCCGAGCACCATAACCACTGGTGGTGGTGGTGAAAACATTTACTAATCATAGAGAGAGGTGTTGGGGGTCGTGACCTGAAGGGTCACGCCCTTACAACCACTAGGTGGGATGCTATAGTCAGGCACACCATTGGCGTTTGCCGCAGCCCGGGCGCGCTGCGTTAAGGCCCTTTGGGCCTCGAGGGTGCAGCAACCGGACAGGGTCGCCTCCCAGTCCTCTCGGGTGGGGTTCCGGATAGGGGGTAGGTATGGGTTCTGCTGGCAGGCCCACACCATGTGGTAGGTGTCAGACACCTCCCCACAGTGTGAGCACCGCCCGTCGAATTTAGGATCGAAATGCTGTAGAATTGCCGGGCACAACATCGTGTTGGTGAGCAGGCGCAGGAGTACCCGCTCGTTGACCTTCCCCAGCCCTTTGCATGGGGTGGGAAGAGTTTGGTGCGTGGATTTGTAATAATCGCATATTTCCTTAAAAGTGTAAATCGGATTGAAATGGAAGTCCTGGTCGGCGTCGGGTGCCGTGGGAAATGCCCGGAGAGAGAGCGCGCGGGCGGCGGCGTCGGCTGCCTCATTTCCGTGGACGCCTTGGTGACCTGGAGCCCAAACGATAGATCGGTGCGCGGGATCCGAGTCTCGGCTACAATTTTGGTAAATACGATAAGCTAGGGGAGTAACCCACCCTTGCGTGACGTTTCGACAAGCCCCTCGTGAGTCGGTGATTATGTATTTGGAGGAGGTGTCAGAGGCTGCCAAAGCGATGGCAACCTCTTCTGCGTGAATTGCTGACTGGGCCTTGAAAGTAAGGGCGTCTACTGTTTTACCCTCGTGGACGACCGCAGCCGTGTACCATCCCCTGGAGTCCGGGCCGGACGCGTCCACGTAGAAGACTCCTGGTTTGCTCCGAAAATGGCGATCCAAGACTTCCGCCCGCGCCAGGCGCCTGCCATTATGATCCTCTTTGGACATATTGGTGGGGAGAGGCCGCACGTGGAGGGCGCGTCCCAGGATCCAAGTGCGGGCAATCGAGCGGGCCAACGAGGTCGCCGCTAGCCATGGGCTAGCGGCCATCTAGTACGTGCGTCCGCAACCTGCTCTCGACGCAATAAATGTTTTACAATCTAATCCAATCTCCAGTGTACGGGAAGGCGGCATCTCTCCTCTGTGAATTGAGTGTGCTGGATGTGTAGTCGGGCAAAAAGGCGGCGACCCGACCCTGTCGTTGTGAGACGAGTGTATTGCTTGTTGAGGTGGGCCTCCCGAAGCTCCCTAAAAGTGTTCACCATCCCCAGTGCCATAAGGTGGCTGGTAGAGGTAGAAACTGGGAGGTCCAGCGCTCGTTTCATGATTTTGCGGAGGATGACCTCGAGGGAATCCTCCTCCTGTTTCCGCAGGTGGAGGTAGGGAGTCGAATGCAAGATTCGACTTGTCACGAATGCGTTCGCCAGCCGCAAGGCGTCTTTGCATCGTAACCCACCGCGCTTGTTGGAAACCCGGCGGACCATGCGGCCCACCTGGTCCCCCACCTGCCGGAGCTTGGCGAGTGTTGTGTCGCAGCGTCGCTGGTTGTGTATGAAGAGTCCAAGGACTCTGATTTCCTTGGATTCGCGAATGGGACCGCTTTGCAACGAGAGATTGATTTGGGTCGAGCATGTGCGCGAGGGACGTAAATGCACGAATTCCGATTTCTGCGGGGAGCATTGCAGACCACAGTCTCGAGCATAGCGATCCACTATGCTGGCGGCCGTTTGCAGGCTGGTCTCCATATCCCCCAGCCGTCCTTGCGTAGCCCAGATGGTGATGTCGTCGGCGTACAGCGCGTGCTGGACCCCTTCGACCACACCAAGCAGGGCGGGTAGGCGCATCATGGCAATGTTGAATAGCAGAGGGGACAGCACCGCGCCTTGTGGAGTCCCCCTCGTGCCGAGCAGGAAAGGTCCGTGCTCTTCGTCCTGTATTCGGATGTAGGACAGTCTGTCCGTGAGAAATTGTTTAACGTAATTGAAGGTATTGGTGCCGCAGTGAGTTTGACTCAAATGTGTGAGTATGACCTCGTGAGTTACGTTATCGAACGCTCCTTTCAGGTCGAGCGCAAGGACAATTTTATCGTTTTGGGGGTGTGTAATGGGGTTCAAGATTTCGCGGTCGAGTTGGAGCAGGACATCCTGTGCGCATCTATGTGGGCGAAATCCGAACATGGTGTCCGCGAAGGTGTTGTGTTGTTCGAGGTACTCGGACAGCCGATCCCGCACCATCGTCTCCATCAATTTTCCCACACACGAGGTGAGAGAAATGGGGCGGGGGTTGTCCGTGCCGATCGGTTTCCCGGCCTTCGGGATGAAGGTGACAAGAGCCGTCTTCCCGTCAATGGGGAGCGGGGTTTCCCCCGTCCAGATCGCATTGATGTATTCTAGAAGGCACATGGTACGCTGAATCAGGAAGGTTCGCCAAAAGTTTGACGGTGACCTTGTCCCGGCCCGGCGTGGTGCCCCTCTTCATTTTGGCCAGACCCGCCCGCAGATCGTGAAGCTGGAAAGGCTTGTCCAACTCCGAGTTTTCCCTGCCGGCGTAGGAGTAGGCCGATCTGCGGGCGTCCTGCGTTGTGCACATGTAGCGATCCCGGAGCGCCTGTGCCAACTGCGTTGTATTTCCTTGGAATGCGTGCATGGCTTTGTGTAGTTGCTTCTGCGTTTCTGTGCGGGTATGTGTTGGGTTGATGAGGGCTCGGAAGAGCTGCCACGTGTTGCGGCTCGACATCTGCCTCACCGCCGTGTTGCAGCGATCTACCCAGTTGGAGTCAGCGAGTTGGGCCGCGTACTCTGCTGCCTGCCGGGTGAGGTCCGCAATGCGCGCTTTGAGCTTCTTGTTGTGTTTCTGGCGCTTCCAGCGGCGCGTGAGGCCGCGGCGCGCTTCCCAGAGGTGGAGGAGGTGGTTGTCCGCGTTCGTGACCACCTCTGTAAGCTGTATCTGCTTCTCGTGGGAGAGAAGGTGCGATATGACTGACCGGGACCAGTTTGCGTATCCTTGCTCTGTGATATTCGTGTTGGTGTCGGATGGGAAATTTTTGCGAAAGGTGGTCCAATTGGGGATGCGTGCTAGTGTGGTAGGGCGCTTTAGGGGGCGTGTATAAACAGTGGTGTTGATGATGCAGTGGTCGCTGCCGAGGGTATCCTCGGTGTTGATCCAGTCTGCGTGTCTTATGTTACGAGTGAAGGTGAGGTCCGGGCATGTGTCTCGGGTCACCGAGTTGCCTACGCGGTTATGAAATGCCGGGTCGGTGTGGAGGGTGAGGCCCAGTGTGGACGCCAGCTCCGCCAGCATGCGTCCGCGCACTTCCTCCTTACGATAGCCCCATAGCTGACTAGGGGCGTTGAAGTCGTCCACAATCAGTAGGGGGTCGCGACCCGCCTCTTTAAGTGCACGGCTAAAGAGGTCCGCGAAGGTCACTCGCTTCAGTTTCGGGGAGCAGTATACATTAAGTACGTGCAGGGGAGGATCCGATCGGCGAAGGGGAAGGATCCTTACCATAGCGTACGAGTACGGTATGTTGAGATCGAGGTCGATTTCGGTGGCTGTGTACGACTTGTGTACGAGGAGACACGACGAGGGGTCTCGCTGGAACGTCACGTAGTTAGTCAATTTTGCCGCCGCGACCACGGCGGGTAAAGCCTCGAAAGTTTCTAGGTACAGGCGCAGGTTCGCGCGTTTCTGCCGAGCCTTGAAGCCTCTACAATTCCACTGCGTTACGGTTACCAATGTGTGTGTTTTCGGAGGAGGGGAACGCTTGTTAGGCCGTGCCGCCGTCATTAGGATTAGAGGTGAGAGACGGGGGCTGATTGGACTCTGGCCTAAAGCCAGCACTGGGTGGGGGTGCGGCGTTGGAGTCCTGCGATACCGCGTCTCTGGGATTGCAGATAATTTTCTTGTGCGTATTGAAGGCTCGGATCCCCTCGAACCACCGACTGGTCCGGGTGGTTTTTGATTTCATGCAGCGGCTTATGGCTGCAGGGACCGATGCCGAGCATTTGGACTCCATGCAGTTCATAGCCGTTTCCACCATTTTCTCAAGCTGGGAAGTGAGACGCGCCTCCATCGCGGCCATTGCCGACGCGAACGCGGGCGGCAGTTCGGGCTCACTCTCCATGGCGTCGGAACTCGGGATACCCGTCGCGGCAGCTGACTTTTCTTCTAAATTTTGAATTTTGGCGAGCAGTTGCCCGATCTGTGCTCTAAGCTGCTCATTTTGCCGGCGGCTTTTGACATCTACGCCGTAAGCCGAGGAGGGGGAAGTGGACGAGGGGGAGGGAGGGGAGGAAGCGACCCCTGCCCAGCTGCTCACCTGAGTGTGTTGTTGCTGCGCCGGGGCCCAGGCTCCGGCAGCGCCACTTGGTTTGAGGGTGGGAAAGTTCTTGGCGTAGTCTCCGCTAGAGGGCGGTGGCGGTGCCTGCTTTTTCTTCTTGTTTTTTCTTCTTTCTCTTCTTCTCTCCCGTTGACTTCAGTCCAGGAGATGAGGAAGCCGCGTTGACGTTTTCCTCGAGCGAGCCGGTGGCGTTATTGCCACGTACCGCGCCGCCATTGGCTCCGCCGGTGGTGGGATCTTGTCTGTTTCCAGACTCTGGCTTTTCGAATCCTCCATGTCGAGAGGGCTTGACACCGGCAAGATGAAGTCGGCGGAATTTCGCCGTGCAATCTTTCGAGCCCGTGGGGTGGGCTAGTCCACAGATTGCACATGTTGGGTTGCACTCATGTGGCGCAGGGCCATCCTGCGTCACAGTAACATTTTGGCCGCAAAGGCCACACTTAGATGAATTCGGAGTGGGGCAAGTGTCCGTGCGGTGTCCCACAGTACCACACTTTACACAGGCGGGCATGGTTCGCTTGTATTCACGGACGGGGGTAAGTTCCCCGTTGTAGTGGACGTACCGCGGGACCACATTACCCACAAAGGTGATCACCGCGATGGACGATTTTCCAAGGCGGCGAATGCTGGCAATCTGCCCGCCTCGCCAGGCAATTTGGGCTGTGAGCGTTGCGCTGGTGTCCTCGTCGGCGATGCCTCCGATGACGCCGCGGCATACGTCTCCGGTTTGTTTGAAATGCCCGTGTACGGGCCGGGTGCCTTTGCTCGTGGTCAAACTGATATCGCCGATCAGGCGATCGGCGAGGTGCGGATTCCGTACGCCTACAACGAGCAGATTCTGCTCCCAGGCGGGGACGATGTTGAGAATGTTCTCGGCAACAGAGATGCCGAGGTGCGAGTTCAGAGCTTTGCCCAACTCATCACGTCGGAAGGTGTTCCGTAGGTCGGCGGTGACTGTGGGCTTGAGGATGACAACGTAGTCTTCAGGGTGCATCTGTGGCATAGGACGCGGCTTCCACTGACACGACTGGGCTTGTTTTCTAAGTGATGAGGCAGGCCCGTGCTTGAGGCCTTGCTGCGTAGCTTGGGAGGCCATCGATGTGGCAACCTGCTTGTTGGAGCCGGCTCTGCCCCGCCGGTTGACGAGTTGGAAGAGCTCCTCGTGCTCGAAACGGGCAGGTTCCGCAGGAGCTTCAGGTTGGGTAGCTGGAACAGTCGTCCAGGCCATTTCGGAAGGGTCGTAGCCCCTGAGAGGGGCTTGAGAAGCCATCTTGAGAAGTAGCGAGGGTGTCACCGCCGCGGGAGCGACGCAGCCGTTAGGCTTAGCGCCCACTCCTCGCGGCAAAATGGAAATCTCCCCTCACAATGCGAAAATTGGGCCCATCTGGTGAAATTTGGTGGCTCCAGAGTCCTGGTGATGTTAGGAATCCACTCGTTCAAATTTCAAGAGAGGCCGAATTGATGCGCCGCAAGAAATAGCGACACATGACGGAGCCGATATGGCATGCGTCCCTTCGCGTTCTAGCGTCTCTAGCAAGCCCACCATAACCACTGAGCCACCGCGGCGCTAACGTAATATTAGTTTGCAATGCAGTCTCTCAAAGTGCGCTTATTGTGTGTGCGCGGTCATATACAAGAATAATATTAATGCTTCTGATAACAATAATGTCAAGTGGTTCATGCCTGCTTTCTCTGGGCTTCCTCTGTCGGTGTAATTTTGGAGGCAAAGATAGGTATTATTAAAAGCGTTAGCTCTTACTACTTGCGTTTCTCAATGACGCGTCTGTCTACGCAAAGGTCAAATGGACCAAGACATTAACCACGTGACCACACTACATCACATAAAAATGTGGGCGCGTTGCACATCAACTGATTCCTGTACTTTTGGATCCTTAATATAAGCGCCAGTACAGCGGCCATCGAAGTGGGACACCCCCCACCTCCGGGACCACCACTTGCATAAAATTTGGGGGCGACTCGTTTGGCGCAATATGTTCCAAGTAGCTTAAAATGACTTGGCATCTTCCTGAGGATTAAATTACTAATTGCGATGAAGCCCAAAGTATGTGTGGGATCTGCAACGACCACCTTTCGCCCCTCAACCGTGCATTCACCCGACGTTCAGACGACCATTACGGCCGCACCATTGACTCGTTTCTCGAAGGGGTTACCGAACGGTGAGAGCGAGAGAAAAACTTTATTGTAACAGGAATTCGGGGCACGCCCCAGGGTGCCCGCACGACCCCACTGCACTCAAGTGTTTATTCCAAGCGATAAGTCCTTTGCCACCATAAACAAATCCCCATAAAACATCTAACCCATCTTTGGGACAAACCCCCATAAAACATCTAAGCCCCTATAATAAGGGAGTAATTACTCATTGACATCCACCGGAGCGCAGCTTTACGGCTACAAAGGAAAGCTATACAGCTTTCTCAACCCCTCCATTCTAAACCCCTAAACCCCATTCTAAACCTCTTTCTAATCTAAACCCCTCCATTCGCGGCACGCTTCATGCGTGCAGTGCGGTGAGAGCGCACGTTAAATATCCTCAGGTAGCCGAAATGAATTTTGAGAGCTCCACTAGGGGTTCCTCTTTGGTTTTTCCATCTTTCACTCCCTCCTTCCTCCCTTCACTTCTGGCGCGGTTGAGGTGTCCACCGAGAAATGATTTAAGGACTCTTGTCTCCGCTTGCGGCCTGTAACCTCTACGCATACACGCACTCTGTGTGCTTTCGGCAGAGTGATGCGGCGAGGACGTACGTATAAGATTAATAAACTGCGGTGCACCACCATGTCGACCTTTCCAAGCTAATGTTAACGATGTGAAACTTGTGCTCAAAAGCGGTCGCGGCGACAAATTCGACGTTTGCTTTGGTTTAAGGGGGTTTAACGTCCGAGAGCGACTCAGGCTATGAGAGACACCGCAGTGAAGGGCTCGGAAATTTCGAGCACCTGGGGTTCTTCAACCTCCATCGAAATTCGACCGCCGCGGCAGGGACGCGGTAGGTGCATAAACCTTCGACATTTACTTTAACAAAACGCTGATCATTCGAAATAAACCAGGCGGAGCATTTGCTCCATTCACTTTAGGAATTCGTTTCCTTTGGAAATTTTGTTCGTCCTTTCGGATTCAAAGCAAATTTCCGAAGTGTATTTGCACTCGATAACAGACAGAGGACATTCAAAATGCCGCGCGCTCGACGGACGAAATACACTCCAAGCGCGTCACAAACGCGGTTTTTGCCTTGAAATAGCAATTCAAAAGAAATAGGGCACGCATATGAAGTTACAGTCGGTATGTCACGCTGCATACCATCAAAATACTCCAAACGCGACGATTTTCCAATTGTTTCCAGCATGTTTACAGCAGTCAAAAGCTGCACTGCATGCCGCCATCTTCCCACGGACTACGTTGCCAGGTTCCAACTCCGTTCTTTGACTAGATTTAGCAAGTGTCTATACAGCTGGCAACACACGCAAACCGTTGGATCATGGCGGCGTTCGTGCTTTGCCCGCTGGCTTGTATGGGCTCAATGCGCAGCTTTCCCTCTACAGTCAGGAACTAACTCTATTCCGTGGTAGGAAGAATGCTACTAGCGCCATCTCTCCCCCTCGAGGGCAGTTGCGCTCTGTTGTAATTTGCTAAAAGGCTACGGTGAAATAGAGAGGGCGCTACCATAACTACCTTTGTTATTCTCTCTGTCGCGAGGAGTGGTGGGGAAAGGCAAGCATTGTGTTTTGGCCGCTGGGTTTGACGTGCGAACGGCTGACTGCAGCACAATGCTTGGAATATGCACATGGAACTACAGTCACGACAAAGCAGGCAGCCGTAGCCTTCGTGCAACCTCCTCGTAAACCAGCGTTTTAAGCCGAGCAATGAGCATGTCGTAAACGGAAGCGAGCCAACGCTGTTTTATGGCGGTCCATATAAACTGAGCAGAACATGAAATGGAAGAAACTCAAACAGAACGCTGCAAGCGAATACCCGAGAGAGGAGTCATAACGGTGGCAATAACGGCAAGGATGCGCTGTCAACAGTGCCATCAGCGTTGGAGCTTGGAACAAAACAAGCGTCCTTACTTCTGTGCACACAAGAGTGGCTCAGTATTACTAGTCTGATGACAACAGGTGCCAAGACTGCTTTCATTTACTTTATATATAATGGTTCGCCGGAATGTATGGCCAGGTCAGACGGAGGACTTAGAACAGACTGAACGAGGGACAACTGTCGAGCGGCCTTATGCGCAAACCGTTTCAAATAGATCATTAGCGATCTCTTTTAGGTTTATACGTCTAGGCTGCCAAGCACGGTGCCGAGGGCGACAGAGCTCATCGCAGCTCTTGCAGGGGGCTAAATATTTCGAGGTACATCTGAATTCTTTAACTGCAAATGCGTGAAAAGCAGCATACCCCAATCCTTTGAAGACGTTCTTGGTTTCCTCTGCGTCACTAATGAACAAGGCTCTCAGGCTTGCAGAGGCTGGTCAGAAATTTGACGGACATCTCATCGTCAACGTAGCTGGTGAAGATTCCACCATGCCGCTGTGTGGGTACGCCAAGACATTGCTCGGCGCCGGCAGTTGGGTCTTAAAATATCTTCGAAGTTGTCCTTCAATGCAAACAAGACCGTAAAGCCCTGTTCATGATTTTGCACCAGAGGTTCGGAATGTAGGTCAAGTGATACGTCACGTTGCTCAGCTTCATGACACAGCCGTATTGGGTACGAGCCTATATGCGTTCGTAGGAGAAAGTCAGCCAGGAGTCCACATAGTTGTCCTCGCTGCCGCTGAAGATAGCAGGGTCGCTCTGGCAGAACACGACAGGTTAAACAATGAAGACGGTGCAGAGGAGTGGGGGGAGCGTCGCTAGCCATGGATGTTGTGAGGGTCCGGTTTTGAAGCTCTACGATGCTCTCGGAGAAGTACATTTCCTTCCGCCTGAGCCAAGAGAGCAGTTTTATTTGCAGCGAGGGGGAGGGGGTATTGCCGTAGAGGCAAACATAATTGTCAATATTTACGCTACCAGGTAAAATGTGTGAAAACTAGGTCCACACAGCGCTGGCGCGCAGCGCTCCCTGAAGTCTACGCTGCCTTACATTGCTCCTTTTATTTGTATTTTTGTGTCGCAGGGCTTACATCCGCACCGCCATGTTCATGAAGCGTACACCTGCAGAGCTTGTACACGCACCTATGAAAAGTCGTTTGCCTAACGCAAGGAGCTGAGAAAAAATTTAAAAGGATGTCTGGTCGAACGCAGGAGCCCCTATAACTTTGGGGCGGTCCCTCGTAACTTGCTGAGAAAAGGAGTGGTCGGGTTTGTATGACTGACACGTGCAATGATGACATTTGTTAGCCCTGTTGGCACATCTTTGTTATGCATATTCCGTGTGAGTGAAAATATCGTCGTGTTGTGGAGCTCAGGAATATTAGTCGCTGTTCATCGTATTGTTGGGAATCTGATGTATCGCTGCGGGTGTGCTGGTTCGGAACCGTAAGCCCTCTCCGTCAGCATTGAGTAGAAATTACTCCGACATTCTGGAAAAATTGACGACATGCGCTGACGTAATACCCTTGGCGTCGCGCCGGCGAGCGACGGTGGAGACGGTAGCAATACACAGATGGCTAGGCGCTGTCCGTGGTTTCCCTCTCCCCTGTTCTGACGCAGGCTGGTGAGACCGCGTAGGCGCGGCTCTGGTATATATTTTTTTTTCTAAAATGCGCCGATTATTGTGACACTGCCCCTTCCTATAAGAACATTGTGCAACAATATTCACAAAACAAAAAATTCGCCACCACATGCACGCGCTCAAAGACTCAATGGTGAATCCCAAATTACATATATCAATACAATGATGTTTCCACATGTATAACACAATGCAAAGGTCAAAATCCACTTAAAAACACGCCGCAATTCGGCAGTACATTGGCACAACATTACAAACAGGAAGCACACAAGTAGAAGGCATACTTTCGTCTAGACTACTTCTAAGTTTGGCCTACACAGTGGGCTCGGAACAGGAGTGTTCCTCTCAGGCTTTCAGACGCGCTTTTAATTCTATTTCGCAAGCGACTGCTGGTTTTCTTCCTGTCTCGGGTTCAGCTCTTCTTCCGCCTTTTACTGAGGCTTCTCTTTCGAAGGCTGTTCTAGCCCAGATTCCTACTCGTACTCCTGTCTGATTTGGCGCCCAGACTTCGAGCCCCTCTTTCCTGTGGCCAGCGCGTCTGTTGCGAACAAATTCAACGCCAGTTCCCTCATGACGGTTCTCGTGTCTTCTTTATTCTCGGTGTGCACTCTTCTGTTTGCACTTTCGTCTCCAGATTGCGGGCTTACTGAACGCTGGACTCATTCGTCTCAGCTTCTTCCTCACTTTGCTGCGATGTTGGTGAAGCTCGCTTGCACTCGACTCAGCTGTCTTCAACTCAGTTCGCTTTTGTACCAGTTTCTTCCTGACTATTCTCTGAGGCTCGTCCGGTTCGATTCCAGCTTTAACGGCGGTAGAACAGAAAACTGGGCGAGTTGGTGAACATAATGCTGTACATAATGTTTAACGGCGGTGCTGGATTCGCTTCACTCTTTTTTTTTTACTTTCCTTCGAGCTCTACTTCGGGGAGAGCCCGATTCGTTTTCACGTGCATCTTCTGAGATGGGTTCTCGCGATAGAGCCGCTGGTTCAGTAGTCTCTTGTCGTTTTTCGTAGACTGAACTTTCTCCTTGTTCTGACTTTTTCTTCTTTCTCCTCTTCCTGGCCTTGCTTCGTGCACAGTGCTCGAAGCACGGCTGAGGACTCATTGGAGAATCATTCTCCTCAGCTCTGCTCAGTACTACTTCCTCAATTCCTTGCCTTAGTTCATCACTTTCAGTGCAGTCGTAAAAGGACTTTTCATCAGCCTGCTCATTTCCTCCCACTGCACATGCTCCTTCCTCGTAGGTGAAAATTTCCTGGCTTTCACGAGGGTTCACTCGGAACGGCTTCCGTTTTTTCACTGATTGTACTCTCCTCAGCTGCAGTTGCGTCGGAGATTTCGTTCTTTGTTACATTTCACCGCTCTTCCTCACAGTCCCTACTGCAAATCTAAGGCATTCAGCACTGAGATTTGTCGCTAGAGCTCCAACTTCTTCACTCTTCTTCAGACGACTTCTTTAAGGTGCACTCTGACTGACGCGTCAGAATGGCCTTCTCCTCAGTGTGTGCTATCTGAGCAGCGAGGAAGCGACACGAGGAAGCTTCCTGACGAAATAGCTTCCCGAGGAACCGACACTCCGGTCTGGACTTCATTCGTTATAATCTCACTTGTCGAAACGGGCTGTTCCACAACAAAGCTCTGACCTGTGGAGCTAGCTAGAACCTCGTCTGTGGTTGCCGAGGAATTAATTTCTTCTCTCTTCCACCCAGCCTCTCTGGGGGAAACCTCCACTGGCTCCCTGACGTTCCCCAAACGCCGAAATTCAGCAAGCTTCCTCAGAAGGATTTCTTTCTCTATTTCAAAATACCTTTCGGCCTCTTCGCTATTTTTTCGTTCTCTATTTTCTTTTTAACGCTTCCTCTGCTTTTCTTTCTCACCGGCTTCTCTAGCGCGCTGTCTTTCTTCTTGTTTCCTCTGACATTCTCTCTCCCTTTCTTCTCGAGCCCTCTCTCTTTCTTTTTCAGCCCTGTCTCTCTCCTAGTCCACCCATTTACGCAGTTCGGCTTCGGAAACCCCTTTCAGGATGCCAACCTCTACTAACTCCTTTAAGCTCATATTTGGAGACCGAACTCTTACTAACTCCTTACAGCTCATATTTGGAGACCGAACTCTTCAAGGCAAAGGATGCGTCTACGCGGTAAACTTCACTAAGCGCTTCATTGTGACACCTCAGAATATCGCTATGCTGCTCACACTCGTTTACGACCTCTTCGCAAACACCTTCTGACTCATTCTCCGTTCACTGCGCTTACAAAGCACCAAACGTCCTGTCGTGGACGCCAGAATAATGTCACCACTTCGCGCACTTTAGCCTGCGTTCCCGGACACCCTTAGAGCGTGTGGGCATAGCGGTCTCGGTCGCAAAGGAGATGCCCTCTACCCAGCGTGGCAAGCTCAGCCAGAGACCAGCTACCAGGTGAGAAGAGGTTTGGTCGTTTGGTGCCCAGCTTTGGCCTGTCGCGAAACCAAAGAATGGGTCGGAGCCAAAGGTTCACAAACAAAACAAAGTTTATACAGAAAACAGACGATACAGAGGATTTAACAATCACTCGTACGAGCACATACAAAGTGATTAACAATACATCGCAACTCGTGCAATGTTACAATCGCGAGAGATTACAACACAATAAAGATATTGCCCCTAAAGTGCACTAGCACAAGAGAGAGGCAAAGAAACAAAACACAATTGGGTCACCGGGCACTGCGACAGTCCGACAACCAGGGGTTCACGGTGACGCCGTGCTGCCTCCACAGAGGTTTCAAATCTCTGGATCGCCGCCAGACACCGTGGACGACGGATTTGCTAGTTTGCCTTCATGGCAGCTTATCAACGCAACATTGGATGTCCGTGATCTCCGGCCTCGGCAAAAACAGCTACAGCTGCGCTGGTTCTTTTCAGGTAAACCCATGGCCAGTGTCGCTGCACAGGAGACTAAGGTGTAAAGTGACGAGGGCAAAGAGAGGGCCCTGTGACCTTTCACAGCTGATTACAATGTCTGCGCGTCACTCAGTGGGCTTTTCGGCAGGATTTTAAGAGCTTGAGCTCATATTAGAGCGAGAGTTATATCGCTCATAAGGAGGAAAATCCGGCGTTGTCGTAGTTGTGAACGCCAGATGATCCGAAAACCCACGTGACCCCATGACGTTGTCGGCAGTACCTACATCATGAGGAATGAAAGAAAAATAAAATTTATTTAGTAAAATTCCTCCCGAACTGTGTTTTGAATCCAGGCCAGCCCGAAAAGATCAGCTTGGATGGCCACTGGAGCACTCCGCCACCACTGCATTTTTTTCCAACATGGTATTTACTACAGGAGGTTACGTATGTACAGAAAGGCCTATATACGGAATATTTACGAATCAGTCAGTTAGAGGATGCCCTCCACTAAGCTTGACCAAAAACAACAGGACACCACTCTGCGCTCTTAACTGATGATGATGATGTCTTAATGGCACAATTAATGGCACATATAATAATGGCACATGTAATAATGGCACATAATGGCACATGTCTCGGTGGCACATAATGACACACATTAATGCCACTTAATGGCCCATAATGGCTTAATGGCACATACCCACGGCGGGGGATTGGCCAGGGTGCAGAGCGGATACAAACGCACTCATGTACGAGGAGTGGAGTATTTGGCTAATTTTGGGACTTAACTGCTAGTCTCTCGCACTGGGTTTGGATATCTTCGTCTTCATCAACTTCCATCCGGGCGGCGCGAGCAGATCAGCATCGCTGGCCACTGCATTAGAGTGGTACACCATCGCTACAGCCGGACACCCTGCGTGCATGCTTTCGCATTAACAGCTCGTCACTAGTTTCAAGTGCTCTCCGTAATTTTAACTGATTGCTCAATTTTGGGTCATAGTCATGGATGGATGGATGGATGGATGGATGGATGGATGGATGGATGGATGGATAGGAGCGCCCCCTTTGAAACGGGGCGGTGGAAACCGCCACCATGCTCAGCTTTTTTTTTTTTACTGTGTTGGCGATTCTCATTAAGAATCGCCATCATCTTTACCTACGGTTTCCTACAATTCTAACCTTATGCCACATCTCTGCTTGTCAGCCACCAATCCTCCAATCGCTTTTTGCGAACTTCCACTGCAGATTTATTTACATGACCATTGTTATCTTTAAACCCTAGGGCCTCTGGAAGAGTGACTGTGCCTGCATCGACATCCGGATGGATACCATCACATTTGATTATGAGGTATTCAATTGTTTCCACAGATCTACCACACATGCACATGTGTCATCTTCTTCGTTAAATTTCTTTTTGTAGCTGCGCGTTCTAAGACACCCTGACCTATCTTCAAAAAGTAGGGCACTGCTTCTTGAGTTATCATAGAAAAATTCTTTCCTGATCTGCCTTTTCCAGTATCGATATAGTTCTACACTATGTTTCTTTTCCATTGAATTCATCCAATTTTTAACTTCCGCGTTTTTAACCTGTCGTTTAATGCTCTTTCTTTCTCCGTCTTCATGACCTGCATACTTACTAGTTAGTTTTCTAGTTCTTTTCCGCCACTGTTAGTCAACGCTCTTTCTGTATAGTATTTAAATACCTTAGCTGCCCACCTGTTATCGTCCAATTTCCTCAGGCGTTCTTCATATACTATTTTACTCCTAGCTTCCCGTGCTTCATCAGCGTGTCCGCAGCGCCACCTACCGCGTGCCTTGGTTGGCAGGTGGCCCAGTGGAGAGGAGTAGCCCCTCTCTACATTTAGGGCTCAGGGGAACCAAATCTTTCGCTGTCTCTTGTTTAATTACGTGCGTAAATGCGAAATGGCGCAGGATGTTTACAAACATTTTTTTCCTCAAGGAGAAACGGTGTGGATTGCGACTAATTTTGCGTAAAAGACATTTATGGCAAGATGAAATCTCCGACTACAAAATCTGTTCGCAATCTGATCGGAAAGAATCTGTTCTGAAGGTTTCTATTGATTTATATAACTGTGTTGTCGTATTACTAGGGATTCCTGCGACTTTTTCCTTTTCGCAAGCTGTCACTTTACAGACAGCTTCGTGGCACTAAACTGGAATTTCAAGCTTGGAAAAAGATACTTTATTAGGAATAAATATAGAACAACGCCCTCTATGACACGTCGTGCCCATTCTGAAGCACGGTTAGTTTGCTAAAGGCAACTCTGCTGTCGCCGACAGCAAGATCCAGCCGTTAGTCTGAGACCAGAAATGCCACGGATTGGGGGCTTACTGTGTTCCCAAATTCACAAGAGTGTTTCTAATGCTTCAACAGGTAAGGAAAAAAAAAGTTATGTTGAATACTGAAGCGAGCGCCCATGCAATGTCCTTCCAACAATTTGGCACAGGTCTCCGCCGTACACGTACTTAGAGTCTTTCAAGTCGAGCACTTAACCCTTTGAATTTAGAGGAGTGTCTTCGGTCTTATGCAACTTTAAAATTTGCTAGAGGAGTTTTTTTGTTCGGCATGATATGCTTGGAATGATCTTCCGAAGTGATGCCGGTTTTTCAGTTGAAGTGCGCGTTTAGGGCCTCTTCATCTTTTTGAACACAGAAGAATTAGCGACGGTGGCCTTGCATTTTCCTACTCGGTGGGTGCTTTTCGTGCGCGCTGTTTGAAAATCCACCATCTTTAAAGCATTTTTCTTTGTCATTTTGACGAAGTTGCGAGAAATACATGGGCCCCCATGTAACGTAAACCGTCCTATATCAGACTTCAACGTCGACTTCTCGTTTGCAAAACACTATTCTTTTGTAATACCTAATTTCTTCGCCTCTTTAGTAAAGTCACAGGTCCTGAAAATTCGAGTTTCTTTGAACTGATCATTTACACCTTGAAAAACCAAAATCTATTACCCTGATTTTGTAAGTTTATTTTAGTGCCAACACAATTCATACTCGACAAATGTTTTTTGCCACGATGAAGCTAAGTTCTTTCACATCTTTTAAAATTTGCCTCAAGCAAACACCTCCTCAGGAGGAAGGCAACTGCAGCCGAGCCCTAGTATCATTGCTGATGTGAGTCCGGTTTTCGAATATCGCCACCAGGATAGATTGCGCCATACATATAAAGAGATGTTGCCTAAAGAACTGCCGCAGATGCCGTCCAAACATGCTTTCTCGTGCAGCACAATGCACCATTGTTGCGGAAGAAAGACAGACTCCCTAAACTAACTGTATTGAACGAAAAAAAAAAAGCATGGAATATCATGCACTGTGCGTCATCTGCAATCCTTTCCTTAGCTTCCAATATGAGTGTTTAAAACCTTGTACTGGGATCCTGAACAAGTCTTGACGCATGTTTCTTACAATTCAAAGTTACGGCTCTGCTTACCTCAACGGCAAAAATGTGCGCTGCGCGATACTATTGTTCAGCAAAATCTGGATTAGAGGGTTACCTTGCACACGCGCTCAAAAAGACGTTGTTTCCACACAGCGCTACCGACTATGAACACAAAGACCTGGGAGGAGGTATCCTTGGGAAAGTGGCTCCTGCGGCTACGTGGCTGAGGAGAGTGCTGTAGAGTTCACGCTTGAGGACACAGGGGCAGATAGGGGAATGGCGCTGCTGTCTCTATCACTTTGCCGTGAAGGCGGGTAAGAAATTGTGAGATCGCTGCTTCCTCTTGACCCGAAAGCAAGCACTGCGAACCAGCGATTACGATAGCGGGATATCGCGCAAAATAAAAAAAATATTCCAACTAGCGTTCATCTCCTCATGAACCGAATATGAGCTCTTGCTATTCACGTTATTGAATCATTTTGCCCAGCCAGCTCCTTGGAGACCACAGGCACCTCACTGTTAGCTGTGCTTGCTAGCACGAGCTGCGAAATATTGATGAGGTTGCCGTTTCTGATATGCGATGCGTTCCTGCCTTGCGTACTTTTCACGTTGAAGGCAGGACAGCGACAACGAATAGCCTGGTAACTGACCTCCACACGCAGCGGTTTTCTAGACTGGTGCATGTCGCTTGTATCCGCGTTTCGGACACCGGTGTCAGCACGACGCCGCTGCTCTCTTCCATAGCACTGCTTTCAGCGCGGCTGATCATCCGAGTAGGCACGCCGCACAGCAGCCCCTCTTTCTCCGCCAGCGCCTCACGCCTGTGATTTGTCGTCAACTGTGTTACGTTCGAGGTGTGCTGTGGCGTGCGCCCTGTTATTTTTCATTTTGAGCCGGAACTTAGATCTTCGTTTCATCTTGTATTATGAGAAAAGGACGCGTGGGTATCCGGATTCTGATGCGGGTATCGTCGCTTCTGAGCTGATGGCGGCGGCGCTCGCCTCTTTATGTCGTCAATTCTCTTCTGTATGCGCGAAGCGTGACTATGATCCGTTTAGTGTCAGTCAACCGGTCTGTGCGAATTCCTTTCGTTCCTTCATGCAGACACTACGCAACACACACATACCCACACGCGCTCACACACGCTGCTCCTTTGCTGCTCCCCTCTTCTGCTTCGCCAACCATCATTAGCAGTCACACACGCACCTCCTCTGCAGCTCCCCTCTTCTGCTTCACCAGCCATCATTAGCAGGCACAAACCCACCTCCTCTGCTGCTACCTTCTTCTGCTTCGCCAACGATCATTAGCAGGCACAAACGCACCTCCTCTGCTGCTCCCCTCTTCTGCTTCGCCAATCATCATTAGCAGGCACAAACGCACCTCCTCTTCTGCTCCCCTCTTCTGCTTCGCCAACCATCATTAGCAGGCACAAACGCACCTCCTCTGCTGCTCCCCTCTTCTGCTTCGCCAATCATCATGAGCAGGCACAAACGCACCTCCTCTTCTGCTCCCCTCTTCTGCTTCGCCAACCATCATTAGCAGGCACAAACGCACCTCCTCTCCTGCTCCCCTCTTCTGCTTCGCCAATCATCATTAGCAGGCACAAACGCACCTCCTCTGCTGCTCCCCTCTTCTGCTTCGCCAAGCATCATTAGCAGGCACAAACGCACCTCCTCTCCTGCTCCCCTCTTCTGCTTCGCCAACCATCATTATCAGGCACAAACACACCTCCTCTCCTGCTGCCCTCTTCTGCTTCGCCAAGCATCATTAGCAGGCACAAACGCACCTCCTCTCCTGCTCCCCTCTTCTGCTTCGCCAACCATCATTAGCAGGCACAAACGCACCCCCTCTCCCGCTCCCCTCTTCTGCTTCGCCAACCATCATTAGCAGGCACAAACACACCTCCTCTGCTGCTCCCCTCTTCTGCTTCGCCAAGCATCATTAGCAGGCACAAACGCACCTCCTCTCCTGCTCCCCTCTTCTGCTTCGCCAACCATCATTAGCAGGCACAAACGCACCTCCTCTGCTGCTCCCCTCTTCTGCTTCGCCAACCATCATTAGCAGGCACAAACGCACCTCCTCTGCTGCTCCCCTCTTCTGCTTCGCCAAGCATCATTAGCAGGCACAAACGCACCTCCTCTGCTTCTCCCCTCTTCTGCTTCGCCAAGCATCATTAGCAGGCACAAACGCACCTCCTCTCCTGCTCCCCTCTTCTGCTTCGCCAACCATCATTAGCAGGCACAAACGCACCTCCTCTCCTGCTCACCTCTTCTACTTCGCCAATCATTAGCAGGCACAAACGCACCTCCTCTTCTGCTCCCCTCTTCTGCTTCGCCAACCATCATTAGCAGGCACAAACGCACCTCCTCTCCTGCTCCCCTCTTCTGCTTCGCCAAGCATCATTAGCAGTCACGTGATCACAGACACCACGCAATGGTACTGACGCAGGAGCGGGCTTCGCAAAATAAGGTGCAGTTGCGTAGCACCGCAGTGCTCTAAGAACCTTGGAACTGCACAACTAGTATTATCGCTCCCTACAACAACGAAACTTTATTTTAGAGCGACCACATCGCACCTATCGCTTCCTTTTTAATAATGCAGAAACGCAATGATGGCATGGGCACGATGCTTTCAGCGTATGCGCCGTTCCATTCCAATTATTTTTTTGTGACGCCATTACTTTCCGCCTCCTCCATGCCGTCCTGCTCTTCCTAGGCGGGTTTGCTACCAGTGCCCCGAGCCCTTCTCTTACAGCCGGGTTCACACCAGATTGTCTGTCCCTCCGTCCTACCTTATTTCTCTGCTCCCCGACTTAACTGAATTCGAAATAGTCAGCACTCGCTTGCTGCCTGGCTCCTCTCTGCCTCCAGAATATTTTCACCCTCTACTCCTCGAATGTTTGCCTTGCTTAGGCGTTCTTAGCGGCTGGGCTTGGGAGGAATGGCGTCTTTGGTTTGGTGTATCACAGCTCGTTTTTTGCTGCTGTTTTTTTTCTTGGTGTTGTACTGTATGCATTAACACTCTTTGTCGCCCTATCCTTTTCTGTGCCTCTGTATTGAAGGTATATAATTGAGTAGAAAGTCAGCGTTTCTCGGTGTCTCTCGTTTAGCAGCACAGGAACAAAATATACAGAGGTGGCCAAAGAGAAGAATTGCCTCCGTGGAAAAAGATATAGGCACAGAGCGTTACTATGACGCCTAAATCTTTGTGAGGCATGAAATATTCTAAGTTTCACTCACGCACATATGGTGAAGTTAAACTCTGAACGGCTTTAGATTTTGAATGGCATCGCTTTCAAGCCATTCGCACCGTTTTATAATAACAAAAGGAAGTACACATTTGTAACACTGACTTCGGAAAGATAAGTCAAATATGGCATGTATTTGTGAAAACGCCCATGTGACTGAGCGATGCTAGTGCGTGATAAAAACCCAACGTGCTAGAACTGATCCCGAGGTACCAAGTACAGCGTCTATAATAACCAATTATTGCATTTAATGTTGTGGCATTAGGTAAGTCTCATACGGGAACCACACCGATATTGATACTGAATTGCGCGTCTAATGCCTCACTCCCCGTGACTATTTACATTTGGTGGGAACATAAAGGCAACAGTGAACCACATTTCTGCTATTTATCGCTCGTCAATAAGCACTCTGACTCCGTGAATGATCCGTCCAAACAGTTTCACGCGCATCTCGTCCAGAGCCAGCCTGGTTCATCGCACCGCTCAGAAGGCGGTGACTCCGTGCTCCCACCTGAAGAATCAAAGATTCTGCAAGGATTTGCACATTATTTACTACTTTGTAACACCGTATTAAAGTTTTTGTATTGTGCACCTTGCGGTCTTCTAGCCGAACACAATTGTCTTTTTTTAAGTTGCACAAGCATTTTTTAAGGCGAAAGCCTTTAATGGCTCACACTGTCGTCCGTTAAAGGGCAACTCCGGTGATTTTGCGATGTGCATAGATTGAAATGAAATTTTAAGTATGTATTCTTTATGATAGTCTGATGCCCCATGTAAAATTTCGCACCTGAAACCGGCGTACTTTTTCCGCAAGCGAATTTTGAAGACAAGCGCTCCTCGACGCGAGCTGACGCGAGCGGCACCCACTGATCGAGCAACTTCTACAGGCCACCCTGTTCTGTGACGTCACTGGCGGGGCTGCGTGTCAAGCTGGTTGGGCGCGCGCTGGCGCCGGCAGTGCAGGGGAAAACTGAAAATTGGTTTTGAGGAAAGTAAATGACGCAGCAATGGACACCCGAACCGCGACGTACGGGAGGAGTGAAAGAAGAAAGGAAGGAAGAGGTCCGTAGTGGAGCTCTCCGGAATTATTTCGACCACCTGGGCAACTTCGCGCCATCTCAACGTGCCTGATGTTATGTGTACGCCAGAGTGATGGGTCACGGCAACTTCTGTTGTGCTGTGGGGTGCACAAATTCTTGATCTGTGACAACGGGCGTGATGTAGCGTAGGTTTCCTAGCGATAAGAACCTTCGCGACAAGTTTGTGAGAGCTGTCCTCCGTGTAAACTGGCCTCCGAGGAAGCATTCCCGCTTGTGCTCGGAACATTTCGCGCCAGATTGCTATGAAGACAGCGTGTACTTCAAAGAGAGCTTTTGACTCGCTAAGGCTTCGTTCAACTGGCGGTTGAAGGCATATTCTGTGCCAACGTTATTCTAGTGCAACCGTATATCGCAGCTGCCAGCTGAACGAAGTGCGGCCGTCAAGAGGAATGTTGGATTGTAGAACTGTAGCTGGCGTGAACTGAGTTCCAAAAGCTCGCCGTCGAGATAAAGCTTCGCAGAGAGGACTGTTAGTGATGCATGCCCCTCTATGGACGGTTCTGCACCGCGGCAACGTTCCGGCAGCAGATTCTTTCATCAGGCTGGGTGACGCGTGCCGGCTTTCTGCGCGAGCAGCGTGAGACGTGTGCCGGCTTTTCGTGTCTACCGAGTGAGACGCGTGATGACGCGCCAAGTGACGTCAGCAGTGGCTCTACAAAAGCGAGCGCCTGCATGAGCGCCGCGGGAGAACGCATCTCAGCTGTTGCCCAATAAAGTGCTACGCAGCGTTCTTATCGCTTCTTACTTGCCGGGACCCGCGAACACCACACACTGGGTCGGCCGGCATTGGCCACACGAACAGCTGCCGGCGGGAGCATCTCATTAACTTTTGTTCTGACGACTCTGTCACAAATGCACGCACGAGAAATGACTCAAGTAGTCACTTCTCCGAGTTCAGAACGTCTCCGTGCTGCAGGTGACGCGGCCTGTGGCGTGACTCGGCTGGCTCGCGCGGCGGTGGATCATAACTAAAAGGCGACTCGTCCAGTCCAATATCGTCGAATGAGTCGTCTTCTAAAGACTAGCTGGTCTCGGAAAAGCTGTCCTCCGCGCTTTCAGTGATGTCGACAGCGCGGCTCAGGGTAGTTGTGATATCTTCGGGGACTTCACAGCGCGGCGAACCCGATCGTGACGTCACAGTCAATACCGCACGAAGGCACCTCCCCGGTTTCGGTTTTGCGGTTCCGGTTTCGAGTTTTGCGTTTTTTGCTGTTTAAAAATTAATGTACTGCTTTTGAAAACCTTGCATTTTACACATTACAGGAGGTTCTTAGGAACACAAAACAGCCATTAACTTAAAATGGCTGAAAAATCGCCGGAGTTGCCCTTTAACAAAGCGTGTCACAGGGGTTTAACTCGGGAACTAAAAAAGATAGGAGAAAACCAATGGTTGCTTAAAATAGAGGAGGAAAATATTGACCAAGAAGCAAAGTTTGATGACGGAAGATTAATTAATTAATTAATTTTTGGCGAAAAGGTCCAAAATTGCGTCGAAATAGCGCGGACGTCCATATAGCCACGAGAACACTGTGACGTCACATCCACCGGAAGTCGTCCTAGCATAGTGAAAATTATCACAGATTGGTCGGAAAAACGTCGGATTTGTGTCAAATTAGATGGAAAAATGTGTAATTAGGCGTAATTAGCACTTAAGATCCACTCAAGATTTATAACTTAAGTACCGCTATAGCCACGGGAACGATGTGACGTCACATCCACCGGAAGTCGTCATGGCATAGTGTCCTCAGCTTTCGCCTCTAAACACTTTAGTTGCCAAAGTGTCCTCGCAAATTTTTGTGTGATGCCTGCTGAGCTGCAGGGAATGATCCCATCACTGTTTATGTTAAAAACCTGCACCGGACATTTCACTATGGAAAAAGGTGTAAGGATGTAATGCGCAAAAAACACTAGAGCTGGTAAAACGTAGCAAAATTTTTAGTATTTATTTAGGCATCCTCATCTATCATTACATACCGTTTTATACCCTAAGACAATCAACATCGCATTAAAAAAAACCATAGTGCCATCGTGCGGACAGGTGCAAACATAGTGCCATCGTGCGGGCAGGTGCCAGGTGTTTGTAAAACACTACCCGCTTCGCGTACCTATCTCTTGCGGATAAAAGTGGCTCGGCGTGGAAAGGCCTGGCGAATAGAATTGCCACACTTTCACATCGGTTTTGGTTTTCAACGTCAAGCAGACTTCGCCACAAATGTCGGCGAAATCGTTAAGTGGGGGCCTTTGTGCTAGTGAACTAGAATTGGAGGGTACGGCGCGATGACTTTAAGGCGTTAATGCGCATATATGCGTAAATGGTTGTTATCTACTTTACATTCATATGTCCCTTGTAGTCCCCGTACTACTTCTGACGAAATGGTGGAGCGGTTAGGCGATGCGCCATGGCCCTTGGATGGCCGGTGCTGCCACCGCAGCGTAAACGGTGAGTGCGGACCTTAGTGGTAGCCCACTAAAAAGAACATCTTCTACATTCTTCGCGCAAATGATGATAATTTCGCGAAGGAATTCCATATTTATCAGGTCAGTGCCGCGTGCAGCGTGGAGGTCTCCGGAAATTTCGACCACCTGGGGTTCTTTAACGTGCACATACATCGCACAGCACACGGGCGCCTCTAGAATTTCGCCTCCACCGAAATTCGACCACCGCAGCCGGAAACGAACCCGCGTTTTTCAGGTCAGCAGCCGAGCACCACAACCTCCAATCCACCGCAAAGGCCACCTGCCCGGCAGAGATCTCTATTGCAATCGTAGGTTGAACGTCACTAAAGCTTTTTTTTTTTATCGGCCTTACGAAAGCGTATGAATGCATGATGTATATATTATTTTTTATCGTGTTCTTATCTGCTGTGGAAAATTGTAGAGCTCTTTATTTCTCATTGATTTGAAATATTAAAAAAAGTGTGCAACCACAGCAACTAGTTTATTAACGTGTATTAGTAAGAAAATAGAATAGAATGAAGTGCAAGTCGCAGGTACTCTACGATTTCGAATACCACGTTGGCAGCATCAGTATGAACGCATGTGACTGTTGTATATTGCTAATGCCCACCTATATATCTGGTGAGAAGTTCGATGATGGCTAAAAGGCTTGAACGTAAATTTAGCGGGTTGATCTATCTAGCGCGCTGAAATTCACAAAATCTTCAATGTACCAAGGTCTGCAATGTAGTCCAGTTTGAGCCTAAGAAATGCAGCCAGGCACTGTACTGGATGTTTCGCGAATTTAGTACAACGGAGAGTAAGAGGGAGAAAGGGAAATGCGCCTCAGCATTGACTATTCTTGTAACCAGCGTATACAGAAACCCACCTGCAATGGCAACGACGCAGAAGAGAACAACGGTTCCTTTAGCCGGCGTGCCAGCCTGGGAGCATTTGATCAACTGAGTACGTTCCATCCTAAGCTTAAATCTACAAATTGTTTGACTCATGTATGTAAAAAAAAGAAAAAGGCAACCTTGATTATCTAAAGCAATGTTGATTCGAATAAGGGAGTAATTACTCATTGGCATCCACCCAAGCGCAGCCATACGGCTACAAAGGAAAGCTATAAAGCTTTCTCAGAAACGTCGTAGTTAAGAAAAATTCGTCCTGGTCGGGGATTCGAACCCGGGACCACCGCTTCACCGGAGCAGTCGCTCTACCAATTGAGCTAACCGGGACTTTTTTTCTTCTTTATTGCCTTCAAAGGCGTGGGAATACAGTGCATTACAACATATGTGACTATTTACATGGCTATTTACATGGCTACAGCACTCCTCGCTTCCAGCGACCATTCCAACTTCTTCAGTTGGGATAGACTCTGGAAAAGGGATACAATTTCTTCGTCAAAACCTCGGTCTTTTAACACATCGTCAATTTTCAGGACACTCTCAACAAAATATTGATACACGGGACGGCAAGCTTATGGTAGGGCGAGAGCGAATTGATCAGTAACTCGAAGTGGGAAGTGTGTTGGTCAAATGTTTAGGGGAATCCCCCAAGGTGGGGTAGATTTGTAATAAGGCAGTAATTACTCATTGGCATCCACCCAAGCGCAGCCATACGGCTACAAAGGAAAGCTATACAGCTTTCTCAGAAACTTCGTAGTTAAAGAAAAATTCGTCCTGGTCCGGGGTTCGAACCTGGGACCACCGCTTCACCGGAGCAGTCGCTCTACCAATTGAGCTAACCGGGACGGCAAGCTTCCTACGAAGTTTCTGAGAAAGCTTTGTAGCTTTCCTTTGCAGCCGTATGGCTGCGCTTGGGTGGATGCCAATGAGTAATTACTCCCTTATTACAAATCTACTCCACCTTGGGGGATTCCCCTAAACATTTGACCAATGTTGATTCGAGTTGCATCGTACATGAAGTCCGACTTTAGGTACGCCAGCTTTTAAAGTAAGAGAACTTGCTCAACATTACAAGTTCGTTGCGTATGCCAAAGAGTAACGCTCCCCCTCTCCAGTCCCGGTAAGCTTTAGACGTCGCAATCATATCGGAAATTTTTTTGATGAGTTCCGAGATCGCACCCTTCGGGTGTAACTACCGCTCCATTCTGGAAAGTGGCTATAATGTTCAAATGCAATATTCCAGACACAGCCCCTTTAGTGGTCTCATCAGAGCAACGCGAGGTGGATAGCTACCGTGCAAACACTGGATATTTCTTCCTAGTCCTTGTAACCCCCCTCCACCCCCCCCCCAACCCATGTCCATGCGCCTTCCCTAATAAAAGACTTTCAACTCAACTAAAGGCGTCTTAGTCAGTCGATATGTCCTTGTAGTCAGTATGTCTTTGTGTGAGCAAAAAAAAAAAACCACGCAGCTGTGGACGTCACTGCGTGTGCAGACGTTCTCATACCTGTCTAAAGCGCTCTATTGACGCAGCCAGGAGAATAGTGGCGTGATTTACGAGTGGCCAAGGGCTGGAAACAAGGCAGTACCGCGCACGCACATTGTTATGGATCGTGTATAACTCCCTATGCCTTCTAACGCTATACAATGCCCACCAAGGAGCGGCGACTGAGAAAAATGCATAATAGAGTTCGCCGCCGGAGCGCTCTAGACAGACCACTGTACTGCGGCTGAGCAGGTTATACAATGGGTGAACACCATTTTCGTTTAAGCGATGAGTCATCCAGCCTTGTGCGAAATCGTGACCATGTTTTCTGACTTTACTAAAGCTCCTTTGAGAGTACGGAGTTTGAATTATTCGAAAAGGCTTCTTCTTGTACCTTGGCGAAGAGACGGCGGCCCGCTCAGTACTTCGCTCCAGGGGGGAACACCTCTCTGCAAACTATTACCCATTGTATTACTTTTACATGGCGCGACAGCACAGTACCAGACAGCGAATGACTAAAACGGGTATGTCGACAGGCTTCTGTGGAAAAATCCAGAAGGCAGGAAAGTTGAGATCTTAGAGCTAAGTGGCTGGTATATTTATTTTAATGCCGATTACAGCGCACACACTTCCCCGAAACAATTTACTTGAACAGCCATCGCTCATATTCTCATGCTCATTCATGTGCAAGCAAACATTTTGACTATTAACTACTTTTTTTTTAAACTTCTTTTAGCCACATGAACATTGATCAATGAATAACTAGAGTAATGCCTAGTTCCCTAAATGTTACGATTCCGTGCAAAATTTTAGAAACTAAATGTGTCTGTATAAATGACGCGATATGTTTTCAGCTTTCATGGTCATGCGCTGAAAAGCAACGGCTTAGAATAAGCAGTCGCAAATGCAGTTGCAAGGTATTCAGGTATGATGCAAGCACGTTGCCGCTGTGTGCTTTTTATAAACACCACCGAGCAGCCGTACTGCAAAAAGCATCCATAGGAATGGAGAAAGCCGAGGAGCAAGACGACACGACAATAAATTTCTCTCTTTGAACGGCGCGGAATTCCAGCAGCAAATATCGGCAGCACCTCTTTCGTGCACCTGCGAGCCGGACGGTACGTGCGCACAATAAATGAGAGAGTGTCAGCGGTGCGAGCAGCACGCGTACCAGTCAAGGCGCTGGTGACTCAACCCGCACCGCCGGCGACGTGCCCGGACAAAACTGCCGAAATCACCGCCAGGGGGGAAGCGGCGCTGGTGCAGTGGGGGCAGACTTTAAGTGCGCCGACGCCACTTTATTCGGCGATTACGCCACGATTTCAAATGGCAGCGTAAAACGATTGCGTAGGCTTTACCTGCATGTTTCGCACATTCGGCCCTTTTAAACTCATAGAATTCTGAAACCACTCCAGTTGCCCTTTAAGGAGCTCATGTCGCACAAAATCTGGCCGCGACGTCGGTGTCGTTGACCATGAGGGATAAATCCATCAAAAATCCCAGAGAACAAACACAGAAGGCAGGTGGGACACTGAGGTGGCGTAACCTTGTTCTATCATCGCAACATGCCCGCTGCGCCACTGCGCAAAGATTGGTATCACGATTCCCAAGAAGCTATGAATGCTAAATAGAGAATGACAAATTCTGCATGCATGGGTATTAGCCCATTCATTCTATCGCGTCACACCCTTATGGCGGAGCTTATGTGTCCAGTCCATTTTTATATCCGGAAAATCCGGCATTTTTCCGCAATGTAGGCCTATCAGGGGCGCTTTTCTTGACGTCGTTCTTCGTGCATTCTGAATAGAACCATTTATAACTGCTCTAAACAGGGGGAAAATTTTTTTTAACGCGTGCAAAAAACGCTCAACAATACACAATACCTTTTCGCAGTTTGTTCAAGTTCAAAAGTGTTGAGTGTTCTTTTTTGCTGTTGCTGCCATAACTTCTGAATAAAAATCGTCCGTGAGTCTCAGGAATAGGCACATTGAATAAAGTGGGCATCACATTCTCCAACCAAGACTCCAGACATGAGGACCCTACTCGTCGTCCTCGCCTCGCTTCTCGTTCTTGACGTGGCCCTTGCGTCGAGTAAGTAAACTTCCTCTATCGGTGCTTCTTTACTGTGAAGTCCAGAAGCTAAGGGGGCATTTATTGAGGAAAGGCGCTCAGATACCAGTGCGCTAAAGTATGCAGTTAGAGTACATAAACTGCCGGCACTTATTTTTTGCAGCTACAGCTGATAAGCGACTGTTCCTGGGTTTCGCGTCGTCGTAGTAGTAGTAGTAGTAGTGGTTATAGTCGGCGTAACCGGGCAGTGTGATGCCTTTGAAACCTCTCGCAGGGTGGTTACTTTGGAAGGAGGAGGGCACGGCTAGAGCGCGGGAATGCGTAACAAGTTGGTGGTTAAAACCTACACCATCATGAAAGTGATTAGCTTGGCAAGAAGGAAGAAGTGGCGAGAGCAAATTTCCTCCAGCTGGAGAATTTTGTAGCGAAAGCCATACTACGCTAGCAGAAGCGCATTTTGAGGTGCCTGGCGCAGGCCACTACTGCGCATGCGCCGTTACTATGGCAACCAGTACCATGGCAATCATGGCGCCGCTGGGACTGTCAATCATAAGAAAAGAAAAGAAAGTTGGGGTGTGAGCGAGAATCGGCTTCATGCCGAGGAAAATGTTTTTCGAACAAGCTGTCCCATAATGAAACTCGAGCATCTAAATGTCAGCATCCAATCTAACTGAAAACTCGGCATCTAAAATAACCCTATATGGACTAAATAACATTTAGTGGCTACAAGATAGAGTGTTCTCGATTTTAGCGCAAACTAAGCGGCACAAGAGAAGGGTGCATTTGTTACAAGATGGTATAAAAAAAAATTCGAATTACCGACAGCCAAAGAGGGGATGTGTTCAGAATGCGAGCGCGTAGATACGCGCGCAAATAGGGTACTTTTTATTGACGCATAATGCAAGCGTTGAAAATGCGCTGTTGGGTTAGAGAGCTGTGTCGTAAATGCTCGACGTTCATTGTTTTATAAGTGACGCTAATGAAAAGCTAGCTGCCACTATTGCTAGGGCATAATCTCACTCGTAGCTTCCAGCCACAGACCTGTCACTCTGCTTTGGTTCTTGAACATTGCATTCCAAGTGAATGGCTAATCCATAAAGAGCAGCTCTGGCGGAAAGTTCCTGAACTACTCAGGAGAAAACGTCGAGCGTCAGGCTATATATATGTTGGGATTAGCCAGTAGGGTAAGGGTGCGGGCTAGTTGGTGATCCATAACATATAAATACCAGCGCAAAACAGCAGGACACACGACGAAGAACGAGGACACACATACACTGACTTCCAACTGACTTTTAATGGGTGAAAAAGGGCTTAAATACTGGTTACAAACAACAAAAAGAAAGAGACTATATTTGCTTGTCACTTCTTCAAGAAGCGCAACTCCGCATCCGACAAGGCGATTGAAGGCGCGCTGACACAATTGTCTTGCAGCTCGGCTATCTCAGCAGCCTCCTTGATCTCCCGCACTATCTGGTCCGAGTGCCTGCTGATTACCGAACAGCTGGTCAAGTCCGGACTGCACTGGTCTTCTTTCCCTGTAATTCGGTCTTTGATGATGCATTTCCGCCAGTGCAGCGCCAGATTGCCTGTACCTGTCTCCAATGTCCTGTAGCGATGTTCTTTCAGCCGCTCATTCAGGCAACGACCCGTCTGGCCGACGTAAACCCTGCAGCATGAAAGGGGAATGGAGTACACCACACCCTCCACACATTCGACGAAGGGGTTATGACGTGCCGTGTTACACCACCGACGCTCGCCATCTCCCTTGTTGACACGTGCTCATAGATTGCCTAATTTCATAGGGGCCGAAAAGACGACGTCAACCTCACCATGCCGACCAATCTTCTTGAGGCGATGTGACACATTGTGTATAACGGCACAACGACCACTATTCGTTTCCGCGGCGGTTCTGCGACCCCGTTGCTGGCTCGTGCTTCTTGTTTTACTTCCTTCAGAAGGCATTCACTAACGGAAGTCACAATGCCAGGAGTGTACCAAGCGTCAAGAAGACGGGCCACCTGACCGCTGAAAATTTCTTGCATGGAATGAGCGCAAGATTTTTGGATAGCGTTCTTCAGGCACAGGCCGGCGATCCCTCTCTTAGTCAGCTTGGAGTGGGCCGAACGGAACGGTAGCAGCTTCTTGCAGCTCCGAGGCTCATACTTCCAGCAAGTATGACCTACTGAAAACCTGAGCCTTAAATCTAAAAACCGAAACGAGCCTTCCAACGGGACCTCGTGTGTCACTTGCAACGGCTTCAGGCGTTGCTTAAAGATGTCAAAAACATTCGAGATCGCGGTCTCAGCCTCCGTATCCGTCGTATGGTCGAGGAGGACTAGGTAGTCCTCTACGAAACGAAACACCTTGACCACGGAAGACCCTGGTAAGTGTTCCAGCAAGCTTCTGTACTTCCTGGCAAGAAACAGGTCGCTGAGAACTGGGGCGCTGCAGGACCCGATGCAGATCCCCTGCTTTTGCGTATACAGGTTTCCGTCACACTGCACAATAGTTGATTTGAGGTACACAGTGAGCAACTCAAGGAAGCCGCCCACGGATATGCCTGCAGTGTTCTGCAAGCCAACCGCTCCGTAAGTTTCGATGCTTTCTTCCACGCATGTTAGGAATTCCTCCTGTGGAATCGAGTAGTACAGGTCTTTAACGTCTATGGAACATGCCCACCGTCCTTCATGGGGCCCCTTGAGATACTAGATTACGTCACTGGAACCTCGTACCTGAAAAGGGTCGTCGACAGCGAGCAAGTTGAGCTTTTGCTTGAGGAGTTCCTCACTGTGTACCTCAAATCAACTATTGCGCTGTGGGAAGGAAACCTGTATATGCAAAAGCGGGGTATCTGCATCGGGTCCTGCACCGCCCCAGTTCTCAGCGACCTGTTTCTTGCCAGGAAGGACAGAAGCTTGCTGGAACACTTACCAGGGTCTTCCGTGGTCAAGGTGTTTCGTTTCGTAGACGACTACCTAGTCCTCCTCGACCATACGACGGATACTGAGGCTGAGACCGCGATCTCGGATGTTTTTGACATCTTTAAGCAATGCCTGAAGCCGCTGCAAGTTACACACGAGGTCCCGTTGGAAGGCTCGTTTCGGTTTTTAGATTGAAGGCTCAGGTTTTCAATAGGCCATACTTGCTGGAAATATGAGCCTCGGAGCTGCAAGAAGCTGCTACCGTTCCGTTCGGCCCACTCCAAGCTGACTAAGAGAGGGATCGCCGGCCTGTGCCTGAAGAACGCTATCCAAAAATCTTGCGCTCATTCCATGCAAGAAATTTTCAGCGGTCAGGTGCCCTGTCCTCTTTACGCTTGGTACACTCCTGGCATTGTGACTTCCGTTAGTGAACGCCTTCTGAAGGAACTAAAACAAGAAGCACGAGCCAGCAGCGGGGTCGCAGAACCGCCGCGGAAACGAAGAGTGGTCGTTGTGCCGTATATACACAATGTGTCACATCGCCTCAAGAAGATTTGTCGGCATGGTGAGGTTGACGTCGACTTTTCGGTCCCTATGAAATTAGGCACTCTATGCGCACGTGTCCACAAGGGAGATGGCGAGCGTCGGCGGTGTAACACGGCACATCAGAACCCCTTCGTCGAATGTGTGGAGGGTGTGGTGTACTCCATTCCCCTTCCATGCGTCACGGTTTGCGTCGGCCAGACGGGTCGTTGCCTGAATGAGCGGCTGAAAGAACATCGCTACAGGACATTCGACACAGGTACAGGCAATCTGGCGCTGCACTGGCGGAAATGCATCATCAAAGACCGAATTACAGGGAAAGAAGAGCAGTGCACTCCGGACTTGACCAGCTGTTCGGTAATCAGCAGGCACTCGGACCAGATAGTGCGGGAGATCAAGGAGGCTGCTGAGATAGCCGAGCTGCAAGACAATTGTGTCAGCGCGCCTTCAATCGCCTTGTCGGATGCGGAGTTGCGCTTCTTAAAGAAGTGACAAGCAAAGATATTCTCTTTCTTTTTGTTGTTTGTAACCAGTATTTAAGCCCATTTGCATCCATTAAACGTGAGTTGGAAGTGAGCGCTTGTGTGTCCTCGTTCTTCGTCGTGTGTCCTGCTGTTTTGCGCTGGTATTTATATGTAAGGAATTAGCTAGTTTGAACATAGTTCGTAGAGCATGGCTTCACAATTATACCGAATTTAATATGGTTCTGAGTGATAGGTTATCAATAAAACGCTTAGTCAGGTTCCTTTTCCAAGAGCTGTGAATTTAGACAAACTCCGTCATATATGGGAAGGCTTCTTGCTCACTTATGTAGACTTTTTTTTTTCGCTTTGGTAACAGTATACTAATGGTAGTTCATGATGTGCAGAGAAACTATGCGAAACGCAAAAATAAATTTATCTGCATTTGTATTTGCTGGTGCAATTGCAGCAGCTACTCACATGTTTAGATAATTTTTATACATGTGTTGATGCAGTCGCTGGTAAGCGGCAGTCTAACTCAATTCTTCTACCCTCTAGATTAAAATGCCAATTTCTTCATCTTTTCTTCCTCCCCCCTCCCCACTGATGATCGCCACGCAGGTTATACACCAAAGGCTTGTGAACCATACTGGGGTGCCGCAGAAGGTGAGTTTAGTGTATTTTCGGGCGTTCGCAGTTCGGCCGAAACCAAATTCCTTCACTCAAAAAGGCCAATTCGGAAATCGACAGCTGATTTACTTCCGACAAGGTTGCACCTTTTATCTGGAAAATATGCAAAGAATATCTCTCTGCGAAGAATTACTAATCAGTTTGCAGAATAATTTTGTGCAATTAGTAAGGGTAATATTGCCCACGCGTCCAATTTTCTGTGGTTTACATTGCAAATGCTCTAGCGTTTTCTTGTGCCTGATTTATTGTCTTCAAAGACAGACAGATGTTAAGTCAAGCAGTTACGTTCAAGCAGCCTTCAATCAGCACTCGCATTCAGTCAAGATATACCTTGAGGTCTCCCTACTACTCAGTTACTCGTGACGTATAGACCGGTAAAGACGCCGTGATAATTTTTTTAAAGTGAGTAGTGATTTAACCTACAACAGGGGTCCGCGAAAAATTTGCTCTGACGCACCATAGTTTGCCTGCGAAGTTCGCCAATGATGCCGACATTTCAACTTTATTATTTCGGCTCTCCTCGCTCATAAAAGTGCTGTCTGCAGTGAAAGTGGCATCTTTGTTTCTATAATGCGGTAATCTATTGGGCCAAGTGCAGTTTCTCACCAATATTGATTGAGTACAAATATTTTAGCGGCTCATTTTTGTTGTCAAGAAAAATCAAAATTCGACACTGCGGAAGCCTGTTGCCCTATTTGGATTTGTTAGATTACAGCACATAGTCCAACGAAGCGGTAGTCACGGCTGCTCTAGGTTACCAACTTAGTGAGAATGTTCGCTGCATATCGATGACAAAAGAAACAGGCCGCAGCAAGTATCATTCTTGCAGATGAGAAGTATAGCTATAGTTTAGATTAGGAAGCAAGGTTTTATGCATCTCAGTGGTCACACAGCATGCAGTCTAAGTACAAGCGAACACTGCAGCATTATAACGCTCGCCATTTTCTACCGAACCAGCTAAAAAAAATGGAATAGGTACGGATACTACCAGAAAATCAGAGCCGCAATTTCGTTTGTAAAGAATCTGTATTCTGTGTTATTTGCAGTAAACTGTTCTGCGCCAGAGTTGATTGGGATATACGAGTACAAAAATAAATTATTAACTGCAGACACTTTTTAACTTAATGTTTTTTACACAATTTTGAAAAATATGCAGCAATGCTTTTACTTTCTCAGGTTGTTCTCTATTGAATAGTCAGAGGCAGAGGCTTCTTGTCGACCTTTATATCATTCAGTTGAGCGAAGAGCTTTCCTATTTACCGTAATTAGCTTGCCGAAGTCACCAGAGTTCGCATTTTGGAGGCAAGCATAAAGTATGGAATTCCTGAGTAAAACAGCACATACTATATATACAGTGACGTCCAAATGCTGACAACTATTGTATTCAAAGTGGAAATTAATTTGTAAACAAACAAGGCACATTTATGGAGTCTCCTACATCTGCGCACACAAAAGTATTAGACGAAGCTGTGCACAAGCGTTTTGTAGAATTTTACTTTATACGCCAGATACTTAACAAGTCACAATAGAGATTCATTGAGCACCTCCGAACAGAATTCTCACTGTTAGAGAAGAAGGAATATTTATAAGATGAAATCGACAAGAATAGTATATTCCAAGGAATATTCATTAATTTCACAAAAACATACTGTATTGTATTATAAGATATTTCTCCGGAAGCAACAACGCAGAATAAATGCGCTTATTTTACCTGACAATAATAAACAAGCCACTTTGACAAAACACTAATGTTTTAGATTTTGCCCGCTGGAAACTGTGTAGAGATCAAAACACTCCGCGTTTTGATTAATTCGCAAATTTGCGGGGACAATCCTTTGTCTCACATTATTTCTGAGTTGTGCAAATGGCTGGTCACCTTTATCGCAACCGTGAAATCTTGCCGTCCTGTGTTACGATGCTGGTTTATTTCAATTTATTTCATTTTCACTTTAGCTACTGCTTCGGAACTGCTCCGCGGGAAAATGTGACAAAAGTGCTACTACAATTGAAAGCTGCACATATTTTTTTAAATGTAACTACCAAAGCTACATAGCAAAAGAGAAACGTTTTTACAACATATAATTATTAAAGAAACAAAAATCTAGGGCTATCATCTCAGGCGAACATTTTTAACAGATAGCTTACTCTGTTACGCGAAGAAAACTAAGTGACCTTTATTTTAAAGCCTTCCGTTCCAAGAAAAATCAGGTTAAAATATATTGCAATCAATCACAATGATTTCTATTAAACAAGAATTTCTAAGAATATCAGCTTCTTTGAAGTATGGCATAACTTATGTAATTTTATTCGCAACAGGAAATTTTTAGATAATACTTGAAAAATAAAATGCCAAGATGTCATTGTTTGGAAACGTAAATTGCTTTAAATACGTTTCGGATTACGACAAATGTCTGCCTGTTGAACAGAAAAAAAATGTAAAAAGGATAAAAATACTAGCTCTTTTAGTTTTTTGTCTGTATTCCCTGCAGTTGAGCACACCATTAGGCGAAATAGCTGTGTGAACCCTTCGCGGGGCTGTTGCGGTATCGAATCGAGGAAAACGATGGGGACGCCCTACAAATACTACAAATAAAATCGGGAACGTAAAAACCTGTGCAAAACGGTCGCTGAGTGGAACTAAACTGACCCAAATAAGAAAGTAACAAAGGCACCGCCACCGGTGCTTGGGGCTTGCACTTCATGCATTGGTCAACTCCTCTAAACACAGTTGAATAATGAGGCGGCAGCCTGAAATTCGATGCTACCGTAGATAGAGGACAGAGTCAACCATGGACGCCGCTGACCCACAAGACCTGTCGCATTTCAGGGCGCCGACTACGCTGGCAAAGACTGCCATCATCTACGTCTGCAATCCGCTGTTTTCACAAAGCGGTCGATGAATCGTCGTCACGCTAAAAAAAAAACACTAAAAGCAAACTAAACTGTTTTTATAGCATCATATTAAATGGCGCAGCACGTTCACGAACAGCGTGAAAGCATTTGAATCTGGCGTTCGTCGTCTTCATTAATTGGTTAAAACCGGTCAATGAGCTCCATAGAGAAAGAGGTAATTAGGGCCGGGTGGCACAATGGAGGGCGCCTATGGGGTACACGCGTGAAGGCTAACGAAGAAGGTTCAGCTTAAGTTAAGGACAACGCAGCGAGCTCTGGAAAGAAAAATGATAGATGTAACGTTAAGAGATCGGAAGCGGGCGGAGTGAGTGAGGGAACAAACGCGGGTTAATGACATCCTAGTCGAAATCAAGAGGAAGAAATGGGCTTGGTCAGGGCATGTAATGCGAAGGCGCGATAACCGCTGGTCCTTAAGGGTAACGGAGTGGATTCCAAGAGAAGGCAAACGTAGCAGGGGGGCGCCAGAAAGTGAGATGGGCGGATGAGATTAAGAGGTTTGCGGGGATAGTGTGGCCGCAACTGGCAAAGGACAGGGTTAATTGGAGAGACATGGGAGAGGCCTTTTCCCTACAGTGGGCGTAGTCGGGCTGATGATGATGATGAGTGCCGGGCGATTAGCTTAAGAACTGGTGAGGGAGACCTGTTGTCAAGTGCGATTCAAGAAAAGGATAGCATTATAAAAACAACGAAGAAAATTATTTTCTGGATCCTTTAAACACCGGCGCCAGCTATTCCATGTTGCTCAGTCGGCCTCTGAACGAAAGTCTCCAGCTATTTTTCAGCAGGTGCATCAAAACTGCCTCCTTCGCTTATGTGAAGGGAATTTTCTTAATTCGGGAACATGCTTCAATTCTCTCGAGCATTTATCATGTGGCATAATAGAATATCGAGGTGCATGACTTCTATAGAAATTTGTCATGCTGCGACTCCGCTTTCATTTCCTCAAGAGCCTGTCATTTTTTTCTTCACAGGTGACTAAACTGATCCCATTGCATCTTCTGGAGAAAGAAACTTCATTGCATATTTTCGGGCATGTTTTCAGCAGACGAATGTTTTACATGACAAAAGCCAGCAAAAATGTCTTTAACCAAACAAAAACAAACTTCTCGAATGAGCTAGGAACTGCCGCAAACAGGTGCAAAAATTTTTACTCAGAACAAAATATTACAGTTCCTGTATGTTATCTGTGCTGTTGATAAAAGAGTTCGCATTTTTAGCTATCCTGACTAGTCTCGTCACAGAGTGCCTCCGATACCTCCCATGCAATTTCCAGTAATGATGAAGTTGATCCTTATTTAAATGCAGTTTTAATTTAGGGAGCCTGAAGTTGTCACTCATGTAATTATCCCCGAAACTACATTCGCACCAGGTTAGTGAGTTGCAATGAATAACTGAGCGTGGACAGTGAACCCATGCAGGAAATGTAAAATGCAAGAACGATGGAGGCCTAGTGATGCTTAAGGTGAAAGCCTTTAATAGCTCATATTGTCGTCCGTTAACAAAGCGTGTTACACGCATTTAACTCGGGAACTAAAAAAGACAGAAGAAAACCAATGGTTGCTTCAGAGAGAGGAGGAAAGAATGTAGCTAGAAGCCAAGTTTGATGACTGTACAATGATTAATTAACTATAGGCGAAAATGTCGAATTTGCGGCTAAATAGCGCGGTCGTCGATATAACCACGGGGAAGGTATGACGTCACATCCACCGGAAGTCGTCACGGCATAGTGAAAATTGTCACAGAGTGGTCGGAAAAACCTCGGATTTGTGTGAAATTAGATGGGAAAATATGTAGTTAAACGTAATTAACACTTAAGATCCCCGTAATATATACAATTTGGGTATCGATATAGCCACAGGAACGGTGTGACGTCACATCCACCGGAAGTTGTCACGGCATTGTGTCCTTGGCTTTCGCCCCTCAACAATTTAATTGCCAGTGTTCTCGCAATTTTTTTTGCTCCAAGTGAGACCTCTGATTAAAACTTTTGCATGAAATGGGTGTACTTCGCATATTTTGTGAGCACGGTTACATTCTTGCGACCCTTAACCAACACAGACTGTTTTTTGCATCATTTCTAGCACTTTCCGGCTGCAGAAGGTACGAAAAGTGCAAGCGAGGCAGGACAACCTGCGGCGAAAACACGTGTGCATCCATCGGATCTGAGAAGCCACGGATGTGCACGGCTGACTTTGGTTATAGGTGTTTCTGCAGAGACCATCTTTGGAGAAACCGCTTTGGAAGGTGTGTCCGAAAGGACAGATGCTCTTAATGCTAATGGCATTTTCGCATCAGAAGAGGCTATCTACAAGCCTCTCCGTCCTTGGCCATGAAATAAAGCACTAGTAGTGGTCAATGGGTTCTATGCGGACTTTTTCTTTCTGAATTTGTATTAACTTGCTTGAAATATCTATATCAGCTTGTAGAAGTTCTCAGCCTGAAAATTAAGGAAGCGATGCATGCTTACTCATTTTAATCGGTGTAATCGCCCTTCGTCCCTTTCCGCTGTGTTTTCGAAGATAAAAGGAATACCTACAAGGCGTCCTGCGTAATTCAGAAAGTTGCGCGAATTGGCGATCCAATATTTGAAACTTGGCACCAGTGTAGAAAACAAAGACACAGACGAGGCACACGGGAGAACACGTGGAGAACACGTGGACAACACATAAGTTAAGTAAAATTCCAGTTTGGGCGAGTTGGTTCATGTTGAAAAAAAAAAAAAACTGGTAATGGCGCAAGAAACGGGGACCCCCGTTGTGTCCTCGTTTCTTGCGCCATTACCAGTTCTTCTTTCGACAACACCTAGTTCTATGCTACTCGATACCAGTCGGCAAGTAACCATAGAAAGGCAAAATTAACCGCCACTGTCGCTCAGTGGTCATCATGCCCGGCTGCTGATCCGAAACACGCGGGTTCGATCCCGGTCGCGGTGGTCGCATTTCGATGGAGAGGAAATCTTGGTTCGGTACCTTGGTACCCTACCTATTAGGGGATGGTTGATCCTAGACAAGACGTAGGAGAAAGTCGGAAGTAATTCTTTGGTTGTGTAGTTACTGTAGATGCTATGGAAGTGAACAACCGAGCTAGAATTCCGATATATATAGCATATGCACTCCTATAAGGGCCGCTCATCCCCCCCCTCTCTTTCCTGGCACACCAGCAAATGGAGTAAACAAATGGTTTAAGGTGGAATTGACTTCAACGTTTTTACGACCTTTCTCGCGCGGCACATTCCGCGGGGATCTGTCAAACAACAAAATACTGTTACCGTGCATTAAAATAAAGACAAAATTGATTTCCACATAGCCTTCGCTACTAATCGAGCGAAAAAAGTGGCGATACGATGGCGACCTCCCGCCGACAGTCTGTAGGCTAGCGCACAATCCCTCGATCAGCCACCGTCATTCAGAATATTCGGAATAACTTCTGGCGACGAGGCCTCCACAAGTACAATAATAAAAATCAACTACAAACCAATTTTTTAGCGTGAGCTACATTGCCCACAGTCTCGCCGTTTCGCGTGCTCTCTTGCTCGACCATACTGCGCATGCGCGAGGAGCAAGCGGCGTCACTAGGCACAGCTGGCGTGCCTCGCCGCGCGGGCTCGCCGCTGCGGGCTACTGCACATACGCGAGGAGATTGCGCCGCGTGTATAAATGTGGAGGGATACACAGCTACTGCGCCGTGTTCCATGGAGGAAAACCGCCAACGGCAATGAACACAATGAACGCCGACGGCCTATGGCTTCAGTGCCGCGTTTCTGGCACAACCTTGTCAATGCCTGCAGCCCACGTATCTCTCTTATCACATCACCCCACGTACCTATAAGCACGATTCAGGCGTCCACTGACCCAGGGAGCCATTATGCGCACTGCTTTCCTTAAAATTATAGGAGTGTAAACGGTGTCAACGCCAACGCCAATGAACACAACCAACGCCGACGGCATATGGCTTCACCAACGAGAACAGAAGCCATAAGAAATAAATAAACGCTTCACAACTCGTACTGCACATTATCTCGTCTTTAATTTGGTCATAGTTACACGTACCGGCATTTCAAGGTTTAACATGAGGGAAACCAAGCTAATAACAACAAGCTTAACTAAGGTATACCAATACCTCACGCTACGTATATCCTCGGATAGCAGAGCTCAGCCACGGACAATTAATATTTTTTTTTTGGGGGGGGGGGGGGGGGCGGTCTCCGGCGGTAGTCGCTTTCTCCTTGCCTTCAGTGTGTTAGGTCTAGTAAGGAACCACCAGGTCCCCTCATATTAGTCCTAAAAAATCAGAGGGCACTTTGTTGACCTAAAGTGTGGTGAGGCGAAAGCCTTAAGCGTGGTGTTGCTGCTTGTGTCACTGATGTGTGGTTAAGGTGTTAAGCTTCCCCTCTAAGAGCGGAACGCGACAGCGTCTTGCAACGCTGCCAGGGAGTCCATTGAACGCCATCGCCCGTTCGGCTCTATGCCTTGCTCGTCGGTAAATTGGTTTTTGAGGAAAGGAAATGTATCTGTCTCTCATATCTCGGTGGACACCTAAACCTCGTCGTAACGGGAAGGGAGGAAGATGGGAATGAACGAAGACACCGTATTCACTAGACGCGCCTTTGTTCATTCCAAACCATTGAGCTGGCATGGCGGAGTGGTAGCGTGTTCGTCTCGCACTCCGGAGACCGGGGTTCGATTCCCGAACTCGGCCAATTTCCTACTCGGTTTATTTTCTGGTCTGAGTAGAAAGGTTAATTTGGCTAATTGGGTAAATAAGCAATTAACTAAACTCAGTAGACGATATGCGAAATGCGCAGCGCCATCTCTCGTCGCTCCGAGAACGAAGTCCTCCATGTTGGTACGGTACAGAAAACGAAACCGCTGCCCAGCGTTGCGTTAAAACGGCTGCGCTTCGTTTGAAAAGTAAAATGCCGATGCAGTGTTGCGCTACCCTCTCCACTGTGAAAAGACACTACGGTACGTGCCAGAACTAGGTGCGTTCCAGCTTTTCGCTTTTCTATTTTTTTACTACGTCCCAACGTTTTACTAACACAAAACGCCATGCCAGGTATCATGTGTCAGCACGCGGATCAGTGCGCAGCTTTCGCTTTCTGCGCTGATTTCTGACAAATCTCTCGAGGTGATTTGCGTTTAAATTAAGATAAGGACCACAGCCTATGTTGTCTCTTATCAAAATTAGAAGCCGATTTCGTGCATTTATCAACTCTCCGGTCGGGCGCGAATATATATAGACGCATACTTGAACAACGTAATAGAGAAGGTAATTTTTTTGAGCGGGCCAATCGCTCGTGCCGTGGCGAAATAAGTTCACTCGAAGAACCATATGCCGATTACTGCTCAGTTTGCTACGTGTTCAGTTAAGTTTTTCCGGTGTTCAATTAGTTTTAGAAGGGCGAGAAAACTCTCTGGGTCATACGCATATTTTATGCGTGTTAAGGAGTCTTTGTGAAGCAATACACCCTACGTATAAAAACTGAGGTGCGAATGCTTTATTTCTTGAGGATTTTTATACCTTCGATATCTGCGGCGACGAAAATCTAAAAAAAAGAGGCGAATAATATAGCTACTTTATTATGAAGTAGGGACGCATTTCTAAGCTAGAAAGTATACGTGCAACAGTGTTCTGAAAACACTTCAGGCCATCAGATTTTATTATCGTTGTGGCAAGCTCCAACAGCTTGCTTCGCAACAAAGCCATTTGTCCAAGTTTGGGAGTAAGCTAATTAAGTTTCGGAAGCAACCGAACATGCTAATTTCGCCCCTGCACACACAGCTTGACCAGCGTATCGAGTCCGTGCATGCACCTACCGCTGTAGTATCTTTGTCTAATCAAGCCGCCGCGGTGGCTGAGTGCTTATCTGAAAAAATAGCTACGTCTTTGCTTAAAATATTCTGAATTATATGTGCATGCCTACTTTCCTCTTTTTAATGTCGACTGACTGCGTCTTAAGCAGGACGCGGTTTCAACGAATTGTGGCGAAAATCAACCGACGCCGGGCTCTGAAACGGTGACGCTGAAAACCGCGGTGCGCATTGCACATTACAGTAAAGGAATCGAATTACGCAGCTGGTCGAGGGTCTTGTGTGATTATACTGCAATGAACGAAGCTCCTGGCGTCGGCGCGAACGAAAGTTCGCACTGTCACAGAAGTTTGTCAACACACGTGCGCACTCACCGCAAAATAACCGCTCGCTACCCTACCAGTTGAATTCGCGTCCACCTGGGAATAAAATAGCCATGATAATGCGTGATGCTAGAACTGGTGCTTTAATGCGAGCATTAAAACGACAACAGCACACGGTCACGGTTTGACTTTCCAACCCACTTTCGAGTGCCGATTATTGCGATCATCAGCGCCAGACTTCAGGCGAAGCTGAGGACGCGGTAGGGGTAAGCTGGCGCTTATTGAAAGCACCTACGTTTGGTCAAAGATCAGCTGTGAAAAGAACGCAGCAGCTGAAGCTTGCCTGTTGAAATTCCACTCGCAAGAAGAAAGTACGCATAGCAAACGATGCACCAGCTCGACGAGCTCGACCGAGCCAAGATGGAAACCGGAAGTTGTGGGCGCGGTGTTGCCAGACCGCCAAGCAATTTCGCATATCGTTTATTTGACTTCAATACCCAAAACACGGAACCCATGGATGTTACTGTTACGCAAAACACTCAAACAAAGCGGTTCCAGGTAAAGAGCAAAAAGCAGAGGAGACATCGGACAGCCTTGCTTCACGGAAGAGCGGATTGGCACAGGGTTCGAGAGCTGACCATTAGCGATTAATCGTGTTGAACAGTTGCTGTAGCAAAGTTGCACCCCTTTAAGTAAAGTAGAACCCACGTTTGCTCGCTCTAGAAATGAAAAGAGAAATGAATGGCGAACGCAGTCAAATGCTTTCTCAAGGTCAGTCTGAAGCAGAGCAAGCTGCTCATGACAGCTGGAGGAATATTCATGAATGGTACGCGAACATTGCTTTGAATGGAGCGGCCTCTCAAATTGCACGTCTGGTGAGATCCAATGGGTACCAACATTGAAAATTGCAGGCGATTTGAAAAGACTTCAGAAAAATTTTGCAATCCACATTTGCCAATGTAATGGGCCTGTAACCTTCTACGGAGCGCAGTTTTCCTTCATCAGTAGTTTTTAGGATTAGCACTGCGTGGCTTTTTGTAAAAGACTGAGGAAGGGCTCCAATATCGAGCCCCACCGTGAAGACCCGCAGCAGGACAGGAGTGAGAATAGGCGGCCGCAAGGTGCAACGATGCGGCAGTAAATCGCGAAAAAAAACGAGCTATCCGCCTTTTTTCGCTAAAATGCTTGTCGCACTAATCAATTTCAGCAACCAAGCTCTTGTTTACATGTAAAAGAGCAGCTCCAAAAGTTTGGTGCAGTATCCCTTTAAGCTTTCTCTTAAGGGCATGGCACGATAGTGTATTGGGGTAATTCCTATATTTGCAGAAGGTCATTATCTATTTTATAGATTCATAGATCCCTGGGAGTCCTCATACCCTTTCTGGCGCAGTGGTGCAGCGGTTAAGCGATGCGCCACTGCCCTGGGATAGATTTAAAAGCCTTCGCTTTAATTCGCTTCGATTTAAAAAAAAATCGCTTGAATTCCATCAGGACCAGGCGTTTTTGAGACAGGTAACTGATCAATTGCATGTTCCACCTGTTCCTGCGTGAAAGAGCCACTAATAACGGAACAATCGTCTTCTGTAATGGGCTCACTAAGGTGCTGAAATACGCCAAAACTTCCGAATCACGCGCATCAGATGAAGCACCAAACAAGTCTGTGTAATGATCCACAAATACGGTCATCACCTCATTAGTACTGGGCACTAGTTTGGCATTGGGCAACATCGTCGAAATAAACTTTGCAGTCGCATGACGGCGCTCATCAAGCAAAGGCTGTCGTATCGGGTGCTCACATTCCAGATCACGCTTGGCACGAGATCGAACACGGGTTCTCCTGTAGCGTTCTGCATAAAATCTTTGTAACTCACTTTTGATACTAGCAAATTCATGCGTATATAAACCAAGTGGTTCGCATTCTATTCCATACAGGTTGTACAAATTTTTGCCTAGTGCCTGCTCCTGATGTTTCCTGTAAAAGGACCTCACGGAACCAATTCGTGTAGCTGTAGCACGGACGTCCTGCTAAAACATTTCCCAAGCGGCGAACAACGGCATCTTGCCCGAGAGACAGGATTCCAGTTGCGAGCGGACACAAATGACAAACTCTTCATCGTTAATTACTGAAGAGTTCAGCTTCCAAAGTGCCCATTTCGGCCTAAATTTTGAACAAACACTGCCTCCGAGGCGAGCAACCACCATGCAGTGATCAGAGAACGAAATTGGTACAGTCTCACAGACCAATCCGCGGGAGACAAGTGCGAAAGATGCATAAATTCAATCTAGGCGATCGTGAGAATGGCCCTGAATGCGCGTGAATAAGCGGGAACTAGGACATGAACTTCCGGTATCAATGAGCCCTGCATCTTCCGTAACAAATTACAAAATTTCACCGCTCCTATCCCTGGGTGTATCGGAACCGGCACGATCAGCTGGGTCGCACACACAATTAAAGTCACCCATTAGCACAACGTGCCGGTCACAGTCCAGTACGCTGGCTATGCTTTCAAAAAGACTGATGCGCTCCGGTACAGGATTAAATGCAGAGACATTAATTAGTCGCCATGGCTTTCCATATACCCTAGTAGCACAAAATATCGCCAGAACGTTATGGCAATGTCGCCAATGTTTTATAATGTTGTGCAACATACTCCAACGTTACAGCAACATGTCCATAAGTTGGTCAGGATGACACTCTCTGCTAACATTGCAGCCAAATGCTCAGAAATTCGTTAGGACAAAATACCACCTGCCATCTTTGGAACAACATCGAGAAGCAACGTTGTGGCAATACAGCCTGATGAACCTTATTATAATGCTTGAATCATAACAATAAAGCAACATTACAAATATATTTCAACCACAGAGTTCCAGAAGTTTTCTGACTGTTGCTACAGTAAACATTTTTTTCAACTAGCAGTACTTTGCAACTAAACCTCTTCTGTTGCGCCTGCTATAAATTGCATGCACAGCTCGAATAATATGTCGCAAAGCTTTGTTTATTACCTATTCGCCACTGTCACTCTTGGGACACCCTTCAGGATTGGCTATATAAGCTTGACTCTATGTTATTCGCTCGGAGGTGAGTGTATGAGTTACATGTTGTACTGTATTGTGGAGCTCAAGTGTCGGTCGCTCTTGTTGATCCTCGAAAAGCGTTATGATATGTTGTGAAGCTTACCAATTGGCAGGCCTGCATGCTTGTACAGGGTTGCTAAAATTTTCAAGAATGTTACATTGATGTTTTGAAACATTGTGGCAACGTTGCAGCAATGTTGTACATATGTGGACACAACATCGTGGGAAATGTAGCAGCAATGTTTTTCACGTATGTTGTCTTGATATTGCCAAAGGAGGACACTAGACACGTTAATGCAGCCTAAATAGGTAACATTGCTGCAATGTTCCAGCAGCAATCTGTGCTACTAGGGTAGTAGAAAATCGCAGCATATCAACCGGCCCTCATTATCGACAATATAGGCCAAGCCCGAACAGGGAAGCGTCTTGCGCAGAAACGAACAGCAACCCGCCGACAAGCCCACAGCATGCGTCACGAGGACATTATATTGTGATAAAAAGGGCTGCAGGGCCACCTCGGTATCCTCCTCACTTGCAATTGAAAGTGAGGACTGCGCTACCGAGGCGGACAAAGTGCTGTCGCAAACGGTTCAGGCCTAGGATGGGAGCCTACTTCGTAACGCCCAATATAGTACGCGCAGTCCCCAAGCGTTACCAACGGTCGGTGGTGTGCGAAGGAAAAAAACGCACTCCGCCTTGCCCCGGGTGAGGATCGAACTCACGACCTTCAGATTATGAGACTGACGCGCTGCCTACTGCGCTACCGAGGCTTTTTTTTTTCTTTATTACCGACTTGGCCGGAAAAACGAAACACAAAAATACAATGACATGACAATACAAGCACTGGTCAGTTTCTAGCTAGTGCACGATGATAAAATGGGTTAAATGATTTTAGTTGGTCGAGGACAGGCAACCACTCAAGTTGTGGAGCTCGCTGTCCGAAAACTTCCTGTGTGTACATGATGCTTTCAATGAAATACTGATGTGCAGGATGCACAACAGCATGTTCATGCCTGACATCCATTCGCGTGCGCCATAGGCTATGCATGCAGAGCAACATTAGCAGGTCGCAAGACACTTCACCTGGTTCTGCACATGGTAGGAAGCGTATTCCAAAAGGCGTCAAGGGTAACTCTTTTTTCAGGGTGCGCTTCAAGACATCCCAAAGAAAGACAGCCTCATGACAATCGAGAAGGATATGCTCTGTAGTTTCCACTTTTTTGCAAATTAGACATTCCACTGACCAAGGTACAAAAACGCCTTTGCTCTGCAACCATGGCTTCACTGGGAGGGTTCCAGTATGGAATTGAAAAAAGAAAGAACGCACTGAAGGCTTCACCGGCATTCTTTTGACCCTTTTTAGCACATAGCGTTCGCGACCCAAAAGATATGCACTGCGATAAACAGGCACTGGCAGAAACACATCGAGCAGGTCCTTGTACATCTTTTTCCTTGTTACAATGGCTAGATACTCATCGGAAAATTACTGCTCTACCGAGGCGGTTGAAGTGTTGGCGCAAAGGGTTCAGGTCTAGGGTGGGAACCTACTTAGTAACGCCCCAATACACGCGCTCTCCCCAAGCGTTACCAACGGTCGGTGATGTGCGAAGGAAATAAAAAATGCACTCCGCCTTGCCCCGGGTGAGGATCGAACTCACGACCTTCAGATTATGAGACTGACGCGCTGCCTACTGCGCTACCGAGGCGGATGAAGTGCAGCCGGAAAGGGTTCAGGCCTAGGGTGGGAACCTACTTAGTAACGCCCAATACACGCGCTCTCCCCAAGCGTTACCAACGGTCGGTGATGTGCGAAGGAAATAAAAAATGCACTCCGCCTTGCCCCGGGTGAGGATCGAACTCACGACCTTCAGATTATGAGACTGACGCGCTGCCTACTGCGCTACCGAGGCGGATGAAGTGCAGCCGGAAAGGGTTCAGGCCTAGGGTGGGAACCTACTTAGTAACGCCCAATACACGCGCTCTCCCCAAGCGTTACCAACGGTCGGTGATGTGCGAAGGAAATAAAAAATGCACTCCGCCTTGCCCCGGGTGAGGATCGAACTCACGACCTTCAGATTATGAGACTGACGCGCTGCCTACTGCGCTACCGAGGCGGATGAAGTGCAGCCGGAAAGGGTTCAGGCCTAGGGTGGGAACCTACTTAGTAACGCCCAATACACGCGCTCTCCCCAAGCGTTACCAACGGTCGGTGATGTGCGAAGGAAATAAAAAATGCACTCCGCCTTGCCCCGGGTGAGGATCGAACTCACGACCTTCAGATTATGAGACTGACGCGCTGCCTACTGCGCTACCGAGGCTTTTTTTTTTCTTTATTGCCGATTTTGACGTACAAATCAAGAGGTTACAAGAAATAAAACATGGCGGCCACACTTCGGCCGACACGACTTTAAAATTTTTTGAGCGACATTAATCCATCTAGTACAGTTATCCATTGTGGTGGATCAGGCAGTGCGTTGTACACATTTCTTAAGCGCACAACGCTCTCAATGAAATGTTCGCGAACCGGGCGAACAACCAAGTCCGCGTGTTCAAACTGCATTCGTGTTTTCCACACCGCGTGGAGGCCCAGGACCATAATGAGGTCATAAGGTATTTCCTCTGAGGTATTCACAGGCAAGAAACGTATGCCGTACGGATCCAGGGGTAACTGTTTTTTTAAAGTGCTTTGGAGTACATCCCAATGAAAGATCGGGTCCCAGCAGTCTAGGAGTATATGTTTTATTGTTTTGGGTTTCTTGCATAAAAAGCAGTCAGTGTTCCAGGGAATGAAGAGTCCTTTATCCTGAAGCCAGGTCTTAACTGGGAGGGTGTTTGTACGTAACTTGAAAAAGAACGATTTGGCGGAGGGTAGTATAGGCATTTTCTTCACTCTTTTTAGGACGTCCTGTCCTGGGCCACCGCGATGTGGAGAACGGTACAAAGGTACAGGGAGCATGACATCTACAAGGTCACTGTAGAGTTTTTTCTTTGTAACGGTTGACAGGTACTGCTGGTAAAAACGTACATTCAACAGCCTATACGATAAGACAACTTCATGCAGGTATCCAGTCACCCTTCCGCGCATATTTTGAACAGACGAGACTACGAATCCAGGGAGAAGTCTACACAGTCTTACTTGTATAACGGTGCGCAGAAAGATATCATTCTGATCCCGTAAAAAAACAAAGCGTGCCACAATTTGTCGCAGAAACAAGTGAGCCAGGCCAAGACCTCCTTTCTTTACAGGCAAAAACAAATTCGTTCGACTGGACCGCTCCCAAGTCGAGGCCCAAATAAAAATAGCAAAAACCCGGTGCATTTTTTGAATGCCCATCCTCGCCGCACACAACGCGTTCATGACGTACCAGATTTTTGATATCAAAAAAAGGTTGCAGACAGTGGCTCTAGAAAACATCGACAGTTGCTTGCCTTGCCACCCGTTCGCCTTTTCTTTAGCCATCAAGGTTTGATCCCTCCAGTATGGTTCAGGGTCGCGATAATTTCCGAGAGGCACACCAAGGTACTGCGTTGGCACCATTGACCAGGTGAGCCGACAAAAGGCTTCTGGTGTGTCCACCCAATCGCCATGCCAGAAGCCATCACTTTTATCCCAGTTTATCTGGGCTCCAGTCGCCTCACAAAACTTTTCGACGACATTAGTTGCCTCTCTAATACTATCTTTGCTGGCGCAGAACACCGCGATGTCATCCGCGTACGCCAGAATTTTGACTTCCGCAGCCTGTAGTCTGTAACCTGTTATGCGCGCATTATGTTCCATCGCCAGACAGAGTGGCTCAAGATAAGCGGCAAACAGCAGTGGTGAAAGGGGGCATCCCTGTCTCACCGACGAGAGCACGCACAAGTTATCAGTGAGCTCACCGTTAACAATAATACGCGTTGTACATTTTTTGTACGCCATCGTGACGCCTTCTGTAATCACACTGCCCACATTCGTGTGTTCAAGTATGCAGAGCAATGCCTTGTGCGAGACACGGTCGAAGGCTTTTGCCAGGTCAAGCTGCATCATCGCGACGTGATCGCCCAGCGCATCGCAGCACTCGAGCACGCTTCGAGCCACGTGCACATTCGTCGCGATAGTACGGCCTTTAATGCCACAAGTCTGGTGTGGTCCAACCAACTTCTTAATAACGCCTTGCAGTCGCTTTGCTAGAACTTTGGTGAATATTTTGTAGTCGACGTTAGCAAGAGTTATTGGGCGATATGAGCCTGGCAACAAACGTTTCTGAGCATCATCACTCTTCGGGATTAGCACGATATGCGAGGTTGTGAAGGACAAGGGTAGTCTTTTCCGGTCATACGCTTCGCTAACAACGTGATAAAGAACTTGGGCAACCTCAGACCGGAAGGTTTTATAGAAAATGGCCCCTAATCCATCCGGCCCAGGTGCTTTCCCGACTGCCAGCTCATTTATTGCGCATTCTATCTCACTTGGTGTGATTGGTTGTTCTAGCTGTGTCCTTACTTCTTCGTCAAGCTTTGGCATCAACGGAAGGAATTCTTTTTGGAAACAATCTTTAAGGTCCCGTGGATGGCTTAGAATCTCTTTAAAGTGCTCGGCAATCGCTCGCTTAATTTCATTTCTGTTAGACGTGATGTTTTCACCTATAGCTAGTTGGCGGATTTCTTTTTGACATGCGTATCTCTTTTCATCTGAGAGAGCCCGCTTGGTTGGCATTTCTCCCGCCCAAAGCTTCTCGGACCTTGATCTCACTACTGCCGCCTTGTACTTCTCCGAATCTATCCGTTCAAGTTCAGTTTTAACTTCCTTTATTCCTCTAACACACAGACCAGGTTCGACATTCTCCATACTAACAAAGAACTGCAGTTGCTGGCGAAGCTTTGTCTCTGCTTCTTTCTGATTGCGTCGAATGACACTACTTCTTTCAATAGCCATTGTTTTTACTTTCTGCTTAAAATCTTCCCAACGAATGGCGTAACTTTCTGGCTCGCTTGCAGTCAAATTTTTCAGTTCTTTCGTTACAGCGTCGACAAAAGCTTCATCATCCAACAGCTGCGCATTCATTTTCCACAAGTCCCAGCTAAAGATTCGTTTCCTCTGCGTTTTTCCAAAGGCGGCCGTTACCAAGCAATGATCGCTGTATGCGATGGGTTTCACTTCGTACTCGCTACACAAGGGTATCAATTCGGCAGAGACATATAATCTGTCTAACCTTGCATGGCTGTCTTGCTGGAAGTGTGTAAACTGCCGACGAGTACCGCTGGCGAAAACGCTACCAATGTCTTCAAGGTCATATTCGTGCACAAGTGTATTAAGAAATTCTGCACTCTTGTCACGAACACGCGAATGTTTTGCGCGGTCATCAACATTGCAAACACAGTTAAAATCACCTAGCAGTATTATCACTTTCTGACAATTTAGGTACGCCTCAAGGCTTTCAAAGAATGCCCGCCGTTCCATGTCAATATTCGGCGCGTATACACAGATGACGCGACACTCCAATTCGCCAAAGACGATATCAGCGATTAAGAGGCGTCCACTGTCACATGAAAAAACTGACTGCACGCAGATTCCAAAGTTGTTGCATATGAATATGGCGCAACCACCTGATCCACCAATCGCGTGAGAAATACACACATCGAAATGAGCACGAAAATTGGACACCATTCGGTCGGTGAGCTCCTGGCTCTCAATTTTTGTCTCTTGGACTCCCACTATATATAAGTCATTATCTAAGAGAAGGCGACTAAGCTGACAATATCGTCGTCTTGCTCCGAGGCCCCGTACGTTTAACGTCGCTACCCGTAGCGCTCTTTCGATATTAACCGCCATGGCTACACGGTAGAATGGTGCCCATTACAATAGCCCAAGGGTCTGTGCTCATGATACTGTGGCGATAAGCGCGTCGAAGGCCAGGAAAAAAAAATAAAACTCTAACCAACAAAAAAGGACACTCCAAGTAAACTTGGCACCTTTTTCCAAGCCCGAACACGAAAAACGAACCGCTCAGGATGAGGGCCATGGCGTTTACGGAAACCCCTCCCAACCCACCTTAGCTAGACAAACTAAAATTACGGGGGCGGTTTACCCGCCTGCCGCGAATCGACCGGAATGGTCGGTCGCGGCTTCAAGGTAGACCTCCGCATACCTGGGGCTTTGGTGGGTGGCTCGTCTCCGCTCCCGCCGTCCTCCTTCGTCCCAACGCTAAGGGTCTTGTCGAGTGGTCGTTTCCCCGCCAGCAGGCTGGCTGAAGCGCTAAGGATGTCCATAACCTCGGGTTCTGAGGTGCTGGGAGACGCTTCATAATCAACTGAGGTTTTCAGCTCGGCGCTCGGAGCTGTCGAAGAATCCTGCGAAGGCGGTTGTTGCTGCTCTGCAGTAACCGCTTCGGTTCCGGGTTGCTCCTGCTGCGGCAGTGGAATCACCGTATTTTCGGCTACCTCCCTTCTTGCACTTGCCACCGATGCTGCATCCTCCATGTCCGCCTCGTCCATGAGCAGGTTTGAGGCGTCGTCGGTGGTTGTCAGTCCTGTTACGCTGGCATACGTCCGCTCGCACTGGCTGCTCTCATGACCAAAGCGTCGGCACGCACTGCACTTAGGGATGCGGCAGTCGCCACGAATGTGGCCCGTGCCACGGCACCGAAGGCAGAGCGGAGCCCTGCCTGGCACGACCACGAGTGCCAACTCTCCGGCGACGCTCACCTGGGGCGGCAGGTCGTCCAGCTTAACGCCCGGCTTCAACTTCAAGGTGACCAGTCTGGTAATTGAGCCCTTGTCTGCTAGGCCATGCACCCGCCACCGCTCTCGGCCGACGTCTGTTGACCTTCCCGTACGGCTCGAAGGCAAACCGTAAGTCGTCGTCGGGCACGCTGTGCAGCAACCAATGCACTTTCATGCGAACGTCCTGGTTGGCAGGATCAATTACGATACAGCGGCACTTTTTCACCAGCAGCTCACACATGCCGACAATCCTTTTCACCGCATCTTCGTCCTTGAAAGTCACCGCCCACACATGGCTCATGCGGTAGGCTCCGAGGGCAATCACTTCCGGCAGGAGCAATAACTCGGCGAGCGCATCTCCAAAATCTTCTGCCCGATACGGGCGGGCCCTAACATCACAGTGTAGAAAAACGGTGTTCAAAACAAAACGCCCTGTTGGCAAACTAGGCAAAACAACTTGGTAATCATTCTCTGAAGCAATATTCCTGTTACCGCGGCCCTGCTGGGCCGCTGAAGCCGCTCCTACGGAGCCCATGACACACACGTCCGTCACGCTCGGTGGCCGGAAATCTACTGCGCTACCGAGGCGGATGAAGTGCTGTCGCAAATGGTTCAGGCCAAGGGTGGGAGCCTACTTAGTAACGCACGGGCTGTCCCCAAGCGTTGCCAACGGTCGGTGTTTTGCGAAGGAAATAAAAAAATGCACTCCGCCTTGCCCCGGTTGAGGATCGAACTCACGACCTTCAGATTATGAGACTGACGCGCTGCCTACTGCGCTACCGAGGCGGATGAAGTGCTGTCGCAAACGGTTCAGGCCTAGGGTGGGAACCTACTTAGTAACGCCCAATACACGCGCTGTCCTCAAGCGTTGCCAACGGTCGGTGTTTTGCGAAGGAAATAAAAAAATGCACTCCGCCTTGCCCCGGGTGAGGATCGAACTCACGACCTTCAGATTATGAGACTGACGCGCTGCCTACTGCGCTACCGAGGCGGATGAAGTGCTGTCGCAAACGGTTCAGGCCTAGGGTGGGAACCTACTTAGTAACGCCCAATACACGCGCTGTCCTCAAGCGTTGCCAACGGTCGGTGTTTTGCGGAGGAAATAAAAAAATGCACTCCGCCTTGCCCCGGGTGAGGATCGAACTCACGACCTTCAGATTATGAGACTGACGCGCTGCCTACTGCGCTACCGAGGTTTTTTTTTTTTTTTCTTTATTTCCTGGCTTTGGAAAACAACACTTCACAAAAAAAAAGGAACAGACAAATCACAAAAGCAATAGTACAGGACAATGAACACACTGAAAGACATACTCAGCCAGCGTCAGGCTGGCTTCGTCACATTAAAACTCCCGCAAAGACAACAAAGGCTCTACCCTTGAGAGCCAGTCGGGAGGTTCCGCAACCGCTTTTTGTATAGCGACAAACCAGTCCATACACTCTCGGAAATAAATTCGGGCAGGGCGCGCTTCCCTGTCACAGTGATAGCCTGCCATTCTGGAGCGCCATATAGAGTGGAGACCCAGGAGCATAATTAAATCAAATGGAACCCCGTCGTCATTATCAATGCTTAAATATCGAATGCCATGCGAATCTAGGGGGAAATCTTTCTTCATAGTCCGTTGCAAAACATCCCAAAAATAAACCCCTTCCCAACAATGTAAAAAAACATGGTCTATTGTTTCCGGCTGCTTACAGATTAAACAATGCGAACCCCAAGGTAAAAATAAATCCTTTCCCTCGAAAAATTTCTTTACTGACAACGTTCCGGTGTGTAATTTAAAGAAAAAGGTCTTAGCGCCTGGTGGCACCTGCATTTTCTTTACTCTCTTTAAGACGTCCGAGCCTGGGCCTCCACTGTATAAGGCTCTATACAAAGGTTGTGGCAAAACAGTGTCACATAAATCTTGGTACAGCTTTTTCCGTTTTACACAACACAGATATTTATTAGAAAAACGCACTGAAAGAAATCTAACACTTGCGACGACCTCTCTGTAATAGCCGAATATACCACACGTAACTTCTTCGGTGGAGACAACAAACTCCGGCAGTAGGCGCCGCAGCCTAACTTGGCAGACAGTGCGCAAGAAAGGGTCGGAAACGTCGCGAAAAAACAAAAACCGATTGACCACTTGCCGCAAAAAGAGGTGTCCAAGTCCCAAGCCACCGTCTTTCACCCGACGGAAAAAGTTTGTTCTGCTGCAGCGTTCCCATTCTGCAGCCCAAACAAAGACGGCGAAAATCCTGTGGAGCTTCTGTATGTTTACACGCGAACAATGCAAAACTTGCATAACAAACCAAAGTTTACTAATAAAAAAAAGGTTACATACAGTAGCCCTGGCGAAAATCGATAAGTTGGCACCTTTCCACTTCTCCGCTTTCTCCCTTAGCGCTTTCGTCTGCTCTTGCCAATATTGCTCGCTTTGGCGGTAACCATCAAGCTCGACACCTAAGTACTTGGTTGGGGTTTTCGCCCACGTCACATTTGCAAAGTGGTCAGGCTGCGATGGCCACCGTCCATGCCAGAACCCAAGGCACTTGGCCCAGTTCACCCCGCTTCCGGTAACCTGAGAGAACTCACGGACACATTTGACCGCCTCGGTTATACTCTCATGGTCAACCGTACAAAGTGCAACATCGTCCGCGTACGCCAGCAGCTTCACCTCGGCTGCTTGTAACTTAAACCCTTTTACGTTATCATTGTTCAATATTTTAATACACAATGTCTCAATAAATATACAAAACAAAAGAGGGCTGAGAGGGCAGCCCTGTCGCACCGAACGCTGCACGCTAATGGGGGCCCCCAGACTCTTATTTACGATCAATCTCGTCGTGCAGTTTCGGTACGCCAGGGCCACGCCCTTGCGGATAACTGACCCAACATTCGCATGGTCCAAAATAGAAAACAAAATTTCGTGATCGACGCAGTCAAAAGCTTTCTCGAGGTCGACCTGGAGAATGGCCACCCGACCATTCGAGTCATCACAACACTCAAGCACACTTCGCATCTTATGAATATTGGACATTATTGACCTCCCTTTTATCCCACACGTCTGGTGTGGCCCAACTATATCCTTAATCACCGTCTGCAATCTCCGAGCCAAAACCTTCATAAAAATTTTATATTCAACGTTTGTAAGTGCTATGGGTCTGTAAGCTGTAACCAGTCGTAATTTATCTATTTGATCCGTTTTAGGAATAAGCACCGTGTGGGATGACCCATATGACGGAGGGAGTGCATTTACTGTGTAGGCAGCGTTAAAGATAACGTTCAGGATAGGGGCAATTTCGTGCTTGAAATCTTTGTAAAAACGCGCGCTGAGCCCATCTGGTCCCGGCGATTTACCGGGGTTTAAACTGGCGATTGCATGCTCCACTTCTGTTTCAGTGATAGCCACTTCTAATCTCTCTTTTACGTCATCACCAAGACGCGGCATCGCCGCCAGAAACTGATCTTTAAATGTGATAGTGTCTACCGTGTGGGATGCGAAGAGCGCTTGGTAATGCTCGTTGAAAGCTGCTTTTATGTGGTCGTTGTCCGCCGACAAGACACCGCCCCATTCTATTTTGTCGATGTGGTTCCTTTCAGCGTTTGCTTTTTCCAACCCCAGCGCTCGTTTTGATGGCGCCTCCCCTGCAGCTATGTCTTCTGCCCTTGCCCTCACTAACGCTCCCCGATACCGTTCTTCTTCCATCAATTCTAGTTTTTGCTTTGTTTTCCTTACATCTTCAGTCCATTTCCCCGGCGCTAGAGATTCCTGTTGAAGCAGCCCATGGAGCAGCTTCTTTAACTCTGTCTCTTTCTGTTTTTCTTGAAACCGTATACAGGAAGCCCTCTCTATTGCTTTAATTTTTATAGTTTCTTTACACAGCTCCCACTGTTGCCATATGTGCATATTTTTACCGGGGCCTATTTTTGCAATTTCATCTTTTACTATGCTGGTATACAGTTCGTCCTGCAAGAGTTTATTATTTAATTTCCACATTTCCCACGAAAAAGAATTCCCTCTCTTTACCATCCCAAAACAACATTTAACTAAACAATGGTCTGAAAAAGATACTGGCACAACATCGTAACTATGACATTCAGGTAAGACATCGACGGATGCATAAATGCGGTCCAGCCGTGCATGGCTTGAACCCTGGAAGTGTGTGAGCTTTACTGCACGCGTTCCCTCAAGACACTCTGCTACATCTTCCATGTTCCAGTTCTCAACCATTCGCGATAACACTTGTGTGCTTGCATCTCTAAACGGTCGAGGGCTTGTCTTATCTCGCGCACTAAGAACACAGTTAAAATCGCCTAGGACGATCAGCTGTCTGTCACAACGAAGGCGTTCCTCGATGCTGTAAAAAAACTGCGCCCTTTCTTCTGCTTCATTTGGCGCGTACACACAAATAATCCGCCACTCGACGTTATTCAATCGAAAGTCAAGAAAGACACACCGGCCCGACACACAAGAGAAATGAGCTTGCACTTCTAGCCCCGGCAACTTCTTTAGAAAGAGAACACAACCAGCCGATGTGCCTACAGCGTGGCTAACGACAGCAAAAAACGAGGACGTGAAACGTTGCACCATTCTCCCGGTCTCTTCTTCGCCGTCGACTTTCGTCTCCTGCACGGCCAGTACATCTATGCCGTGCTCCGTTAAAAGCCGAAAAAGCTGGCCTTGCTTTCTTTTTCCTGCCAGACCTCTAACATTTAGGGAGGCGACTTTCAGCGGAGATGCAGGAGCCATTTTTACATAAGAAGAAGAGACCGAAAGCATGGTGCTTACCTCTCGCGTCCAGCACATGGCTAGACGCCACCGCCGCCATCGCCGCCGGCGTCATCCTGAGCGTGCACCTGGCCCAGCTCGGGAGGCGCCTTGTCGCCGGCGCGCTTCTCGCTCGCAAGGTTAGGGCGCGGCCGAAAACTGGCCCGCCTTGCTTGAGGCGTCTTTGCTGGTGGTTCCTCTACGCTGGGCGCCGCCTCCTTGTCGCCGTTGGGGCTGGTGTCTCCATGGGGACGCTTCCCAGGCGTAGCCACAGTGGTCGCACGGCCACCGGTGTTCTGCCGATGACCCTCGGTAGGCTCCTTCGCTACAAAGTCCATGGGCACTGGTAGGCTTTTTGCATCCCCCGAAGTCGCCTCCTTTGACTGAGGCGAGTCTCCCGTTGGTGGCTGGAGTCCTGGTGCACTGGCAAGGGGGGCGTCGCCGCTTGAAGTCGCCGACGTGTCCAGCGACACAGGGAGGTTGCCCAACTCGTCGGTACCCCTCGCTGCGTCCTCAGCCTCCGCGACATCCATCAGCTCCGCGCTGTCTCCTTTACCTCCGAGCCCGGTCGCAGACGCGTAGGTACGGACGCAGTCCTCGTCCGCGTGTCCGTAGCGCCTGCACTTGGAGCACCTGGGAACCTTGCAGTCGCGACGAACGTGACCCGCGCCGTGGCAACGCAGGCACTGCATCGGCCGCCCGGGCACCACCACGAGAGCTAACTCGCCGGCGACTCGAACCTGGTGGGGCAGGTCGTCCACCTTCATACCTGGCTTCAACTTGAGCAGCACTGTTCTCGTGGTGGATCCCTTCTCTTTCATTCCTTGAACGCGCCAACGCTCCCGCGTCACCTCGGTCACGTTTCCGAACGCCGCGAAAGCAGTCCGGATGTCGTCATCGGCGACGCCGTGCAGCATCCAATGCAGGCGCAGCTTTACCTGCTGATCCTCCGGGTCGAAAACAATGCACCGGCGTCCCTTTACCTCAAGCTCCTTCAAGGCGGCTAATTTCTTCGCGGCTTCTGGGCTGCTGAAGGTTACCGCCCACACGTGGTTTACCTGGTACGCCCCCAACGCCACGACGTCGGGGAGCGCACCAGTGTTGGCGAGGGCGTCCCTGAAGTCTTCGACCCTGTAAGGTCTCACACGCACATCTCCGTGCAAAAAAACTGTGTTTAGAACAACACGTCCGGTGGGCAGGGTCGGCAAAAAGATCTCATACTCCTTGTCTTCGGCGCTGAACCTGTTTCCGCGGCCATCGATGGCCGCCGTCGCCGCTCCGTGGGAGCTCATGATCCTGCGTCCGTACACGCCAGTGGCCGGAAGTAGAATGACTGCGCTACCGAGGCGGATGAAGTGCTGTCGCAAACGGTTCAGGCCTAGGGTGGGAACCTACTTAGTAACGCCCAATACACGCGCTGTCCCCAAGCGTTGCCAACGGTCGGTGTTTTGCGAAGGAAATAAAAAAATGCACTCCGCCTTGCCCCGGGTGAGGATCGAACTCACGACCTTCAGATTATGAGACTGACGCGCTGCCTACTGCGCTACCGAGGCGGATGAAGTGCTGTCGCAAACGGTTCAGGCCTAGGGTGGGAACCTACTTAGTAACGCCCAATACACGCGCTGTCCCCAAGCGTTGCCAACGGTCGGTGTTTTGCGAAGGAAATAAAAAAATGCACTCCGCCTTGCCCCGGGTGAGGATCGAACTCACGACCTTCAGATTATGAGACTGACGCGCTGCCTACTGCGCTACCGAGTTTTTTTTTCTTTATTGCCGTCTGTGACATGAAAACAAAAATGTACAAATGATAAAAACATCAGCCTAATTCGGCTGACGTATCAGGGCTTAAAATCTTCTCAATGCGACCAGTTCATCAAATACAGTAATCCATTCAGGTGGGTCAGCTTGTGCTCGGTACATTTCTCTCAAGCTCGCAACACTTTCAATAAAGTTTTCGCGCACCGAGCGAACGTTAACATCCGCGTGTCGCACTTGCATCCGTGTCCTCCAGAGACTGTGGAGGCCCAGAAGCATGATTAAATCATATGGTACTCCTGCTTCATTCTGAATTGGCAGGAATCTGATGCCGTAGGGGTCCAGGGGAAAATCTTTTTTGACTGTTCGTTGTAGCACATCCCAATAGAAAATGGGGTCCCAACAGTCCAGAAATACATGTTCTACTGTCTCAGGTTTCTTGCATAAGAGACAGTTTGTGGTCCATGGGACAAAAATCCCCTTTTCGTGCAGCCACGTTTTAACAGGAAGTGTATTCGAGTGCAATTTAAAGAAAAAAGATTTCGTAGATGGGTTCACAGGCATATTTTTAACTCTCTTTAATACATCTGCCCTGGGCCTCCACGATAAGGTAACCGGTAGATTGGGGTCGGTAACATGGTGTCCACCAGATCCTTATACAGCTTTTGCTTTGACACTTTAGAAAAGTACTCAAGGGAAAATCGCACATGGAGCAGCCTAAAAGAGAGTACAACTTCTCGCATGTACCCATTGACAGTGCCACACATATTCGCACAAGATGAGACGACAAATTCAGGAAGAAGTCTCTGCAACCGCACTTGGATAACAGTCATAAGAAAATTATCCCTTTGATTTCGGAGAAAGAAAAAACGCGAAACAACTTGACGCAGAAATAAATGCGCAAGGCCGAGGCCTCCTTTTTTCACTGAAAGAAACAAATTGGTACGGCTGGTTCTCTCCCAGTTTGACGACCAAATAAAAACAGCAAACACTCGATGCATCTTTTGAATACTGGCCCGAGATGCGCACAGCACATTCATCAAATACCATATTTTGGATACAAGGAAAAGATTGCAGACGGAGGCTCGCGCAAACATTGATAACTGCCTCCCTTTCCAGGCATCTGCTTTCTCCCTCGCCCTTGACGTATCTTCATTCCAGTGTTCACTTGCATCGCGATAATGCACTAAGGGGACGCCGAGATATTGTGTCGGCAAAGACGACCATCGCATCCTGGAAAAGTGTTCAGGCATCGCTTCCCAGTCGCCATGCCAAAAGCCAGAGCTTTTGTCCCAGTTTATGAGACACCCCGTTTGTTTGCAGAATTTATCCACCGTGCTGATCACCTCAGTAATGCTGCCTCTGTCTGAACAGAATACCGCAATATCGTCCGCATAAGCAAGGATTTTGACGTGAGTCGACTGCAATCGAAAGCCCGTGATGCTCTCACTTTTGATGATAGCTAAGCACAGTGGCTCCAAGTAGGCCGCAAACAGCAGAGGCGATAGCGGGCATCCCTGCCTTACTGACGAATGAACTGCTATCCTGTCTGTGAGGTCACCATTAACAATGATGCGCGTGGTGCAGTTTGCATATGCCATCTTAACACCTTCTGCAATAAGACGGCCTACATTAGCGTGCTCCAAAATGCTGAAAATGACATCATGGGAAACGCGATCGAAGGCTTTTGCCAGATCTAGCTGCATCATAGCGATGCGGTCCCCGAGCACATCGCAACATTCCAGCACGGTCCGTGCGACGTGCACATTTGTGGCGATACTCGTACCTTTGATTCCGCAAGTCTGGTGCGGCCCAACCAATTTCGTAATTATGCTCTGCAATCTCTTTGCTAAAATCTTCATGTACAATTTATAGTCCACGTTGGTGAGGCTTATCGGGCGATAATTTCCCACCAACAACCTCTTTTCTGGGACATCTGATTTCGGAATCAGCACTATGTACGACGTGGTGAATGAGAGTGGCACTTGTTTTCTTTCGTAAGCTTCATCTAGAACTCGTAGCAGTAACTGAGCGACTGTGGGCTTAAATGCTTTGTAAAATTCGGCCCCTATTCCATCAGGTCCTGGAGCTTTTCCCGCTTGCAGGTCTTCGATTGCAATCTCTATTTCTTTTGCAGTTATGGGCTGCTCAAGACGCTCCTTTACTTCGTCCTGAAGTCTCGGCAGGAGAGGCAAAAAGTCAACCAGGAAGGCCTCATTCATGTCACGCGTATGTCCAAAAAGCTCAATGTACTGCTCTTCAAATAGCTGCTTGATTGTAAAAGCGTCATTCGTGACTTCATCTCCGTTCCTTATCTGCCTGATTTCGTTTTGGCAAGCATAACGCTTTTCGTCACACAAAGCTCGCTTCGTCGGCGTTTCACCAGCCCACAGTTTCTGTGTCCTTGCGCGTATAACGGCAGCTTTATACCTTTCAGTGTCTAAGCGTTCGAGCAGGCTTTTCACCTCCCTTAGGTCCTTAGAAAACTTCCCAGGCTCGGAGCTTTCCATGCCTATTAAAAATTGCAGTTGCTCGCGAGCTGCTTTTTCTTCCCGTTTTTCTTCGTATCGCTTCAAGCAACTTTTTTCAATGGCCCTTCTTTTTATCCACTCCTTGAAATCTTCCCACTGAACCGCAACAACGCTGGGTCGCTCCTCAAGCAGCTTCTGCATTTCATCCGCAATATCAGTTACGAATTCCTCGTCCTCTAAAAGCTTTACATTAAATTTCCAGAGATTCCAGTTAAATTTTGTTTTTCTTTGCTTTATGCCGAAACTTGCGATCACTAGGCAATGATCACTAAAAGCTACAGGTATAACTTTGCAACTCGTGCAAAGAGACACGAGATCAATGGATGCATAAATTCTATCTAACCTGGCATGACTATTACGCTGAAAATGAGTGAACTGAGGTTGATTCCCTTCGGTAAATATACTGCCAATATCCTCTAAGCTATTATCATAAGCCAGAGATTGAAGCAATTGAGCACTCTTGTCACGCACAGGCGTACCCTTCACTCGATCATTAGCGGCACACACACAATTAAAATCTCCCAACAGCAACAACACTCGGTCGCAAACAAGGTAGGGCTCCAAACGGGTAAAGAGATCAAAACGCTCAGATTCAACATTTGGAGCATACACACATATAATGCGCCAACATAAATTGGAAAAAGAAAAATCAACAACAATAAGCCGTCCACTAGGGCAAGAAAAAACCGACTCGACAGTGATGCCTAAATTATTTCGGACAAATAATACGCACCCACCCGAGGTGCCAACGGAATGGCAAACACAAACGTTAAAGGCTGCACGAAAGGTGGACACCATGCGATCAGTGGATTCCTCACTTTCGATCTTAGTCTCTTGGACTGCAACTATGTCAAGCGCGTTTTCAGCAAGCAGGCGGTTAAGCTGGCACTGACGCCGTCGTGCACCAAGGCCTCTCACATTCAAAGTTGCTACATGTAAAGCTGTGTCTAGTTTCATCGCCATGCCCTATGAAAAGGAGACTTGAGTCCCACAGTACCCCTCATAGTCAGCCGAGCAGTCTTCTTAAACTCACTGTGCATGTACGGTGTCGCCTTTCCAGATATCCGCGTGCAGGCGTCGGGAACCCATGGGTAATTCCTTTGCCAGCAGATCCAGATCCGTGCACACAGTCGATGGGTACCACTCCCCACCAAAAAAAAAGACAACAAGGAAAAAAAAGAAAAGCAAGAAAAAAAACAGCACAAATGCACATTGCAGAACTACGGAGGCGGTTTCCCCGCCTGCCTTGTCTCGGCCATGACGTTCGGCCGCGGCTTGAACATCGGACGCCGGATTCCCGGGGCCTTCGACGGCGGTTCGTCGCTGCCACCATCAAGATGCGTCTTTTCGCCGGCGCTTTCCTCGCGGGAGCGTTTTCCAGCCGTTAGGGTGCCAGCCTCCTCAGTGAAGTCCATGCCTTCGGTGTTGGCAGGTTCAGCGCTGTCCAGAGCTTCGGCCGCGGCTTCTGGCGCGCCCTTCGGCGCGCCATCGCCACCCTGTTGAAAGGCACTCTGAACTTGTACTACACTCGCCGGTACCTCACTTGACGACGCCTTCTGCTTCGTCAAAACCGTAAGCGACGGCCCTTCCCTCGCTGCTGGTTGCCCGTCTGCACGGGCTGCCTCTTCCGCATCAGCCTCGTCCATCAGCAACTCAGACTTGTCTACTCCTGTACCGGGGCCGGTAATGCTCGCGTAAGAGCGGGCACACTGTCCGTCTTCATGGCCGAACCGTCGGCAGGTTCCGCAACGCGGGACTCGGCATTCCTTACGGATGTGCCCCGTACTCCGACAGCGTAGGCACAACGGTGGTCTGCCCGGCACAGCAACGAGCGCCAGCTCACCGCTAACATTCAGCTGGTGCGGCAGGTCGTCCAGCTTCACGCCAGCTCTCAACTTCAACGTGACGAGTCTAGTAGTCGAGCCTTTTTCTGACATACCAGTCACGCGCCAGCGCTCGCGGGCAACTTCCGTCACTTTTCCGTACGGCGCAAAGGCAGCCCGAACATCCTCGTCTGGCACGCTGTGTAGCAGCCAGTGAAGTTTCAGTCGCACGTCTTGGTTGGCCGGGTCAATCACCAAGCAGCGGCCTTTTTTCACTACCAGCTCACCGACACTAATAATCTTGGTCACCGCTTCAGCATCCTTGAGAGTGACGGCCCAGACGTGGCTCATCCGATACGCCCCCATTGCGATAACATCTGGGAGCAGCGACTGCTCTGCTAAAGCGTCGCGGAAATCTTCCACCCGGTACGGGCGGGCCCTGATATCGGCGTGCAAAAAAACCGTATTCAAAACGAACCGACCTGTAGGCAGTGCTGGCAAAACAACCTGGTAAGTATTTTCCTGTTGACTAGCCCTGTCACCGCGGCCTGACACGGCCGCTGAAGCCGCTCCATCGGAGCCCTGCATCCTGCGTCCGTTCACTGGCGTGGCCGGAAGCAGAAATCACTGCGCTACCGAGGCGGATGAAGTGCTGTCGCAAACGGTTCAGGCCTAGGGTGGGAACCTACTTAGTAACGCCCAATACACGCGCTGTCCCCAAGCGTTGCCAACGGTCGGTGATGTGCGAAGTAAATAAAAAAGTGTACTCCCCCTTGCCCCGGGTGAGGATCAGACATCTGAAAAAAAACAATACGTCTATACGATAAAGGCATCTATAACGCAATAACTGAAGATCTTAACACCTTTTTTTCGTGAATATGAATCCGCATTTCACACTCGCTCAATTCATGAAAACTGGTTAATCTTCAAGAAAAAATTAAACAATCTCACTGATACGTTTGTCCAGCCGCCGCGGTGGCTCAGTGGCTATGGTGCTCGGCTGCTGGCCCGAAGGACGCGGGTTCGATCCCGGCCGCGGCGGTTGAATTTCTTTGGAGGAGAAATTCGAGGCCCGTGTACTGTGCGATGTCAGTGCTCGTTAAAGAACCCAAGGTGGTCGAACTTTCCGGAGCCCTCCACTACGGCGTCTCTCATAGCCTCAGTCGCTTTGGGACGATAAACCCCATAAACCAAACCAAACTTGATACGTTTGTCCCGATAATTGCTGTTCACACTAACCGCAAAAAACGCTGGTTTACCAGGCCCTTAAAACGCCTAGAAAGAAAAAAAGAAACGATTTTTTCGCTCAGCCAAACGCATCGACACGCCTGCCGCATGGGAAAAATATTACGAAATCGAAAAATTATGCTTACATTCCGTTCGTAATGCCAAACATTCATTTTGTCACCACGACTTACCAAACCTACTAATAAGCAACCCAAAGCACAGCTCCCATATTACGTTAACTAATGACTTGCATGAACCTGTTGCTGATAACGACTGCGCAGATATTTTTAACCATGCATTCGCATCTGTCTTCACCACCGAGTTTGACGCGCCTCCATACTTATCATCCTTTCACTTGGAATCCGTAATGGCGGCTATCACCTTCAGCGAAGAAGGCATCTCATCCATAATTCATAATATCAAACTTTCATCTGCAGCTGGTGCGGACCTAATCAATTCAAAAGTTTTCAATAATGTGAACACTATTTCTGCAGCCTATTTATGTCTACCTTTTTCGCAGTCACTCTATTCAAGATCATTCCAGGTGACTCGAAACAGGGAAAGGTCGTTACAGTCTACAACGCGGGTAACAGAGACTCACCTTTGAATTACCGCCCCATTTCCTTAACTAGCGTACCGTGTAAAATTAGGACACGTCATATACTCACAAATCATCAATTTCCTTGACGCAAACGAATTTTTCCATCCTTAACAACACGGATTTCGCAAGGGCCTCTCATGCGAAACTCAACTAGCACTCTTCCTTCATGACTTTTATGCTAATCTCGACCGTAACATGCATACCGACGCCATTTTTATAGATTCTGCGAAAGCCTTTGACAAGGCCCCTCACCTACGACTATTACTAAAACTTTCGCAGCTCAACCTACACCCTAATATCTTAAAATGGTTTGAAGAATTTCTAACTGATCGGTCGCAGTCAGTCTATGTTAACGGCCACCTTCGTCCCAGTACCATTCGATGTCCCACAAGGATCTGTCCTTGGTCCCCTTCTATTCTTAATATATATTAACGACTTGCCCATGCATGTTTCCTGCAATATTAGAATGTTCGCGGATGATTGCGTAATTTACCGCACCATTAACAATCGTGATGATCAACACACCCTTAAGGCAAATCTTTATCGAAGAGTTTATCAAACTGGTGCAATAATTGGTTGATGTCCCTTAATCCTACAAAATGCAAACTCTTGTCTTTTTCTCGTTATCGTAACCTTTATCGCTTTTATTACTCGGTTTCTAATACACACATTGAGCCAACAGAATCGCACATATGTCTTGGAATCACCGTCTTTCCTGACCTCTCATGGCGCGCTCATATTAGTAACATCATTTCAGCATTAAATAAAACACTAGGTTCCCTTAAGCGTCACCTCCGTCTTGCCCCACCTCAGGTAAAGCTGCTCGCATACAAACCACTGGTAAGACCGAAATTAGAACATGCATCTGCCTTCTGTAACCCACATCAAGCATATCTAATCACTGCGTTAGAATCTGTTCAAAATCGTGCCGTCCGGTCCATTCATTCCTCATACTCGTACGACACCAGTGTTTCAACTTTGAAAGTGAAATCCGGAATGCCACTCCTCTCAATTCGTCGCCGCATCGCTAACTTTGCTCTTTTTCACAAGTTTTTTTTTATTCTTCCCTGTATCAAGCACCGTACATCACAGCTGACGCACGCATATCTCACCGCACCAGTCACCCACTGCAAGTTGCACGCCTATCATCGCACACTGCCGCTTTTTCTGCTTCGCTCTTTTCTCGAACAGCTTCAGACTGGCACGGCCTTCCCTATGACATTGTCGCCATCGCTTCGCCATCTGTTTTTCAAGGGCGTGTAACAGATCATCTTCAATGTTAAATAATCATTGCTGTTTTTTCAGATTTTGAAGTGTATTCTCACTCCTTATGTAACATCCCCTGAAAAGGGGGACTTTAAGGAATAAAACTGAAGTGAACTGAAATTACACCATTCTGATTACGAGACTGACGCGCTGCCTACTGCGCTACCGAGGCGGATGATATGGCGTTGCAAAAGGTTCAGGCCTTGGATGGGATCCTACTTAGTAACGCCCAATATACGCGCTGCCCCAAGCGTTACCAACGGTCGGTGATGTGCGAAGGAAATAAAAAATGCACTCCGCCTTGCCCCGGGTGAGGATCGAACTCACGACCTTCAGATTATGAGACTGACGCGTTGCCTACTGCGCTACCGAGGCGGATGAAGTGCTGTCGCAAACGGTTCAGGCCTCGGATGGGAACCTACTTAGTAACGCCCAGTGTTGTAGGCGTTACCGAAAAAAAGTAACTAAATACGTTACTCGTTACGCTAAAGAAAAAAGAACGCGTTACCACCCTACGTTACCTACAAAAAATGGTAACGCGTTACCGTTACCGAAAAAAAGTATCGCACGATACTTTGCCGTTACTCCATGGCCATAAATTTTAATCAGTGCGTCATCGCTGTAAGAACTCAAGAAAACAATTTTATAAAGCTCATATTTCACATGATTTCAACTCCGCAAAGAAAATATAGCTGAACTAAACAAATTTACAGTAATTCTGGAGTGCTTCTGCTTACGAAATTACGCAGAAATTGTGTAGCAATAAAGAAAGGCTTAAACTGCATAGTTCCGGGAAAATATATTTGCGCACATAAACAATTTTTTTTCACTTGAACCTGCATAATTATCGCAAAAATGCGAATGTTTATGTCAAGGTGTTCAAGGACACCTTCACTCGGTTTAGGAACTCAATAAGCAGAAACGTAGCCCCAGTTGCAGATATAAATAAGAAAAATTTATTGTGCAAACAATGTTGATTAAGGAAGAAAGTTGGAGCGAGAGTGTTGTTGAGCAGAAAATTTTTATAAAGTTTAGTATGAGGCATCTCACTACTGCCGGCACAGGAACAAGGCCCATTTCCTTCTTTTTCCTGTACTTCGGTGCTGCAGCCCGTTGATTGCAATCCCCTTTTCTGTGCTGCTCCATTGCACTCTTTCGACGCCTCTCTTGGGGCCATCTTGAAGTAAAGTGGTGACATTCCTGAGTTTACTCAGAAGAGGGAACTGCTTCCACAAAGAATGCGAGAGTGTCGCCTGGGAAAGAGACCTTTTGGTTGGAAAACAAGCTGACGGAGAAAATGACTTACAGATTTCTGCAAATGGTCCATTGGTGGCTCGGCATGCGTGTCCACTGTTTAGAGAGTTGGGTGTGTGAGTGGTTTGGGGGTGAACAAGTGTGTGAATGCGTGTTCGTGCTTTTTTCTTTAGTTCAGTGCGTCGTCAAGGGCAGGTGTTTTCTGGCATACATGCGAGCCGCAAAAAGGGTCGTCGAGAGCACCTGGAGACTGTTTATTTGCAACGTCATTTTCGGCGTTTTTTTTTTCTGAAAGAGAGGCGGAGGGGGACAATTCAAATAAAAAGTAACTAGTAACGCGACACCTCACGTTACCGAAAAATGTTAACGTAAGTACGTTACCCGTTACAGTTCCGAAATGGTAACGAGTACGTTACTAAGTTACCTAAAAAAGTAACGCGTTACCGGTTAATTGTAACGCGTTACCGACAACACTGGTAACGCCCAATATACGCGCTGCCCCAAGCGTTACCCAACGGTCGGTGATGTGCGAAGAAAACAAAAAAATGCACTCCGCCTTGCCCCGGGTGAGGATCGAACTCACGACCTTCAGATTATGAGACTGACGCGCTGCCTACTGCGCTACCGAGGCGGATGAAGTGCTGTCGCAAACGGTTCAGGCCTAGGGTGGGAACCTACTTAGTAATGCCCAATATACGCGCTGTTTAGAAACGGTCGGTGATGCGCGAAGGAAATAAAAAAAATGGCAGAGGCTCAGCTTGGTTAAGCCCGGAAGGTTGCGAAAGCAAATTACGAGCACCTTTAGCGACTAAAGTAGTGAAAGGCGAAAGGCTGAGTGCTGTACGGAACGCCGGAATTAGCTAAAAGTGCTATTGAGGTGTCCACTAAACCACAGAGTTGGTAAGGCCTTTCCTTTCCTCGAAATCAACGCAGTCTACAACGCTGTCTATCTCAGAGCGCATCAATGAACGCCGGAATTAGCTTAAAGTGCTATTGAGGTGTCCACTAAACCACAGAGTTGGTAAGCAGCCTTTCCTTTCCTCCAAATCAACTCAATCTACAACGCTGTCTATGTCAGAGCGCATCAATGAAAGGCGGAATTAGCTAAAAGTGCTATTGAGGTGTCCACTAAACCACATTGTTGGTAAGGCGTCTTTCCTTTCCTCCAAATCAACGCAGTCTACAACGCTGTCTATGTCAGAGCGCATCAATAAGCGCCGGAATTAGCTTAACGCGCTATTGAGGGGTCCACTAAACCACAGAGTTGGTAAGGCCTTTCCTTTCCTCAAAATCAACGCAGTCTACAACGCTGTCTATGTCAGAGCGCATCAATGAAAGACAGAATTAGCTTAAAGTGTTATTGAGGTGTCCACTAAACCACAGAGTTGGTAAGCAGCCTTTCCTTTCCTCCAAATCAACGCAATCTACAACGCTGTCTATGTCAGAGCGCATCAATGAACGCCGGAATTAGCTTAAAGTGTTATTGAGGTGTCCACTAAACCACAGAGTTGGTAAGCAGCCTTTCCTTTCCTCCAAATCAACGCAGTCTACAACGCTGTCTATGTCAGAGCGCATCAATAAGCGCCGGAATTAGCTTAACGCGCTATTGAGGGGTCCACTAAACCACAGAGTTGGTAAGGCCTTTCCTTTCCTCAAAATCAACGCAGTCTACAACGCTGTCTATGTCAGAGCGCATCAATGAAAGACAGAATTAGCTTAAAGTGTTATTGAGGTGTCCACTAAACCACAGAGTTGGTAAGACGTCTTTCCTTTCCTCCAAATCAATGCAGTCTACAATGCTGTCTATGTCAGAGCACATCTATGAACGCCGGAATTAGCTTAAAGTCTTACTGAGGTGTCCACTAACCAACAGAGTTGGTAAGACGCCTTTCCTTTCCGCGAAATGAACGCAGTCCCCTCTCTTACTGCCTGGGATCTGCGGCGCTCCGTAGCAGCTGGAGGCCGTAATCAAACTGGAGGCCGTCTAAAGGTCAAACGTGACTACCGCCGGGACCACGCTGAAGGCTCAAAACCTAGCGTAGTATTGCTTCCGCAATAAAAATGTACTCCGCCTTACCCCGGGTGAGGATCGAACTCACGACCTTCAGATTATGAGACTGACGCGCTGCCTACTGCGCTACCGAGGCGGATGAAGTGCTGTCGCAAAGGGTTCAGGCCTAGGATGGGAGCCTACTTAGTAACGCCCAATATACGCGCTGTTCCCCAAGCGTTACCAACGGTCGGTGATGTGCGAAGGAAATAAAAAAATGCACTCCGCCTTGCCCCGGGTGAGGATCGAACTCACGACCTTCAGATTATGACACTGACGCGCTGCCTACTGCGCTACCGAGGCGGATGAAGTGCTGTCTATGTAGGGAGCCATTCTGGTGGATCACCTTGGCTTTGCAACACTCGTTTGATGAAAACAACATTTTCAATAAAGTACTCCCGCGCTGGGCGAACATGTTCATCAGCATTTCTCACAGACATGCGTGTCTTCCATATACTGTGCAAGCCCAGCAGAGTAACCATATCGAGGGGTATCCGTCCTTCAGTAACCGGGAGGAAGCGGATGCCGCGAGGTGAAATTGGCAGCTCTTTTTAAGCGTGCGCTGTGGGATATCCCAGAGGAATATCTCGTCCCAACATTCGAGAAAAATGTGTTCTACGGTTTAAGGCTTTCGACAGAGTATACAGTCAACTTACCAGGGGACAAATATTCCCTTTTCCTCCAGCCATGGTTTAACCGGCAGCGTTCCACTATGCAATTTGAAAAAAAAAAAAGGTCTTTGTTGACGAGTGCACTGGTATTTTTTCACCGTTTTCAGGACATTCATTCCTGGGCCTACACCGTATATGGAGCGGTACATTGGAACTGGAAGCATTACATTCAGTAAATCTCTGTACAATTTTTTCTTTGTTATTGAAGACAAGTACTCTTTGGAAAATCTAACATTTAACATTCTAAAACTTAACATCACTTCACGCAAAAAAACCACGAATACTTGTTCACCTTAATCCAGAAGAAGACAATAAATTCTGGTAACTCGTGCCACAGACGCACCTGTATCACAGTTTGCAATAAAGGATGACTCTGCGTTCGCAAAAACATAAAGCGAGGCACAATCTGTCTCAGAAACAAGTGGGCAAGACCGAGCCCCCTTCTCTGACCGGTCGGAAAAGATTGGTTCGACTTGTTCTTTCCCACAATGAACCCCACAAAAAAACAGCAAACACTCTATGTAGCTTTTGAATACTGAGTCGCGACATGCACAGCACTTGAAGAACGTACCAAACTTTAGCGACTATAAATAAATTACATACAGTAGACCGGGCGAACATGGGGAGCTCCCTTCCGCCCCACCCTAGAGTTTTCTCACGAGAACGTTCAATCTCTTGCACCCAATAATCACTTGCGTCTTTGTAGCATTCAAGTGGGACACCTAGGTACTTCACTGGTAACTTCGAGAATTTTATGTTGTCGAAGGATTCAGGGGTGGAATCCCACCTGCCATGCCAAAACCCTATACATTTATCCCAGTTTATTGAACTACCTGCCATTCGACAGAACGTCTTTGCCAAACACACTGTTTGCCTAATAATTTCCTTGTCTTGACAAAAGACAGCAATATCATCGGCTTGCGTCAAAATTTTCACTTCGCTAGCCATTAGTCTAAATCCATGAATATCTTCACAGTGGATGACCTTCTGACAAAAGGGTTCCAGGTAAATCGCAAATAACAAGGGCGATATGGGGCAGCCTTGTCTAACTGAGGACCTAACTTGAAAACTTTCAGTTAGTTGCTTATTGACAACAACACTAGCATAACATTCGTTGTATGACATTCTAATTCCATCCAGTAAAATAGACTTAAGCTTTAACATGTTCTAGTATTCTTAAAAGGACGTCATGAACAACAAGGTCGAAGTCTTCCTCCAGGTCTTGCAACATGGTCGCCCCAAGCGCCACAACACTCCAAAATGCTTCTGGCCACATGAATGTTCTTGGATATTGTTCGGCCCTTAATACCACACGTCTGATGGTGTCCTACAATTTCTTTAATGGCCTTCTGCAGCCTTCTAGCTAGCACCTTCATAAAAATCTTATAGTCAACGTTAGTCAGACTAATTGGACGATATGAGGTTACAGATAAGAGTTTTAAAGGATCTTCCCTTTAAGTATCAGTACAATATGAGTTCGACGAAAGGACGGAGGGGTGCAGTTTTCTTCATAAGCTTGCAAGATCACACGGTGCAAGGCTATTGCCATTTCACTTTTAAATATCTTATACAATGCCGCGCCAATACCGCCTGGACCAGGTGTTTTTCCAGGACTAAGTTCCTCAATAGCTTTTTCGAGCTCATAGATAGTGATTGGCGCTTCCAGTACTGCTGTAACAGTTAAGTCCAATGCTGGGATTAATGAAAGAAATTTAAGTTCAAATCCCTCTTCCACTGACCGTTGACGCCCTATCAAGTTGCGATAGTGTTCAAAAAAAGCTAATTTTATTTGCTCACAGTCACTCGTAACCGTGTCCCTGTATCTTATCTCTCGAGATCTTATTTCGTTTCGCTTCGCGTATCGCTTTTCATCACTTATCGAGCGTTTCGTCGGCGCTTCACCCATCAACAACCTTTCCGCTCTGGCTCGCACTATTGCTCCCATGTATTTTTCTTTATCTGAACATTCTAACTGCGCTTTCAGGTCTCTAATCTGTGAGGTATACTTTCCAGGATGCACATTCTCCAAGCTTAAGGCGAAACCTAACTCGCATTGCAGCTCTTTCTCTTTTTTCCTCTCTTCTTGTCTCAGGAAGGTGCTCCTTTCTATGGCGCTTGTTTTAACTTCTTGCTTGAAAAGTTCCCACGCCAAAATAGATCTCGAAGGCTCACTGTCAAACAACCGCTGTATTTTTGTTTTAACTTCATTGACAAAAACTTCATCAAGGAGCTTAACGTTAAATTTCCACAGGTCCCAGCAAAAGTTAGATTTTTCCTGCTTTTTACCGATAGTAAAAGCCACTAAGCTATGGTCGCTGAAGGAAACATGTTTTACCTTATAATTCGAACACTTTGGTAGCAAAGTCAAAGAAACATAGGCCCGATCCAGTCTGGCGTGACTAGCACGCTGGAAATGCGTAAAGTGCGAAGACGAGCTACCAGCCAAAACATGTCCAACATCTTCCATTTCATACTCTTGCACTAACGTGCTCAGTAGTAGCGCACTTTTGTCACGAACCGACGTCTTGCCTGATCTGTCCTCGGCATAGCAGACACAGTTGAAATCACCGAGCAGAATGACGCTCCTTGAACATTTCAAGAAGACGCCGATTCGCTCAAAAAAAACTACGCCGGTCATCCTCTCTATTAGGCGCATATACGCACAAGACACGCCACTGCACACCCGTCAAAGAGAAATCGCAGACAACGAAACGGCCATTATCACCCGCAGTTACTCCTTCAACTACCATGCCCAAAGAGTTGCGCAAGAACAACGCACAGCCACCCGATGTACCAATTGCATGGCACACGCAAATGTTATAGCGAGCAGAGAAAGGCTGGACCATGCGGCTCGTTTGCTCATCGCTCTCCAGTTTCGTTTCTTGTACAGCCATTATATCTATATCGTTATTCATCAATAGCCGACTGACTTGGTACTGCCTTCGCCTGGCTGACAGCCCTCGTACGTTTAGCGAGGCCACACGTGAAGCTATTTCAGGATTAACTGCCATGCTGAAAATGAATTAAACGAGCCGCACGATCTCACCTGATACCTTGGTGACGGGAATGGTTGAACTTCGCGGTATAGGCTGGTAAGACCGAGAGCAGTGCCCCAAGTTGCCCACGCTGGTTCATGCTGGCGTTGAAAGAGAGTGACGCCGCATCTGCCGCTGCTCCAGGCCTCATCCGGAACCCTTGAGCCCAGATCCGTCCAGAGCAGCCACGAACGCAGGGCTCCTTCATGGCGAAGGCTGCATCCCTGGTGAAATCCGGTCAGGCGGAATAGTGGGCTTCGGCTTGAAGGATGATCGGCGTAGAGGGGCCGCTTTGGGTGGCGGTTCCTCTTGCTCGGCCTTGTCGGGGGCGCCCGCTGCGTCGGTGACGTCGCGCGCGCGTTTCGTGGTCACACTACCACTCGTGTTCTCGCGCGTATCCATCGTTGCCTCTTCATTTGAAGACGCTGACGTTGAGTTACCGCGGGCACCGATAACAGCAACACTTGGCTCAGCGGCCTTGCCCGAGGCGCTGTATTCAGGTTGCAGGGCTTCTTGGTGCTTGCAATTCCCATCGAGTTGAGAGGACTGGTTCGTTGTCTCCTTTGAGTCATTTTCTCTCTGGCTGGTTTCTGTGCCGGCGACTTCCGCGACGTCCACCTCGTCCATGAGGTGTTCGGAGAGGTCGTCGGTTCTTGCAGGCCCTGTTGCACTGGCGTATGTTTTGACACACTGCTCTTCCGTGTGACCAAAGCGACGACAAAGGCTGCATTTCGGCACTTTACAATCGCGCCGGATATGTCCTGTGGCCTTGCACCTCAGACAAAGCGGCGGCCTTCCCGGAACAACAAGTGCGGGCTCGCCTGCTATCTTGAGTTGGTGCGGAATGTCTTCCACTGAAATTCCGTTTTTCAACTTGAGGGCCACTTTTATTGTAATGGATCCTTTGCCTGCAACACCGAAAGCTCACCAACGCTCTTTGGAAACGTCAGTCGCTGTTCCGTACGGCAGCAAGGCAGCCCGGACATCATCATCACTAATGCCGTGCAAAACCCAGTGAGTTTTGAGGCGCACATCCTGGTTGCTCGGGTCAATCAGTAGACAGCGCCGGTTCTTCACCCTGACATCCGTAGCCGCCAGCAGTTTCCTTGTTGCCTCGGCGCTCTTGAGCGTAACGGCCCAGACATGGTTCATCTGATACGCCCCCAAAGCAAGCACTTCAGGGAGCGCACCAAGACGAACCAAAGTATCCTTGAAATCTTCAACGCGATATGGTTTATCCACTGGGTCGGCGTGCATAAAAATCGTGTTCAAAACGATTCGTCTTGTCGGCAATCTTGGCAGTATCACTTGATAATCTTCATCGACGGCAGACAAAAACCTGTTTCCGCGGCTTGATTGGGCCGCTGACACCGCTCCGACGGAGCTCATGATTAACACGTGCGTACGCAACGGCGGCCGGAAGTGGAATCACTGCGCTACCGAGGCGGATGAAGCGCTGTCGCAACGGGTTCAGGCCTAGGATGGGAGCCTACTTATTAACGCCCAATATACGGCTGCCCTCAAGCGTTACCAACGGTCGGTGATGTGCGAAGGAAATAAAAAAATGCACTCCGCCTTGCCCCGGGTGAGGATCGAACTCACGACCTTCAGATTATGAGACTGACGCGCTGCCTACTGCGCTACCGAGGCTTTCTTTTTCTTTATTTCCTTTTTCACAAGTACACACAATATTCACAAGTAAAAAACGCTTGCCAGCTTTCGGCGAACGTGGACATTTAAATCCGTTTCATATTGACAAGGTCATCTAACACCGGCAACCACTCTGGTGGTTCAGCCCGCACTTTGAAAGCCTCACGAAGAAATACAATACTTTCCTTGAAGTATTGCAAGGTTGGGGATTTACGCCTGTGTGGTGCACTGCCATTCTTGTTTTCCATATGCTATGAAGACATAGTACCATAATCATATCGTACGGCACCCCGTCGTGGTTTGAGGTCGGGAGGAAGCGGATGCCATATGGCGTTACCGGCAAATATTTTCTCAAAGTGCGCTGCAGTATGTCCCATAAGAAGGTTGCATCTTCACAATCAAGAAAAATATGGTCAATAGTTTCTGGTTGCCTGCACGGTAAGCAGTCTATCGTCCATGGCACAAAGATACTCTTCTGCTCCAGCCACGGTTTAACGGGGAGAGTTCCGGTGTGCAAATGAAAGAAAAAGTTTTCGCAGTAGGCCGCACTGGCATCCGCTTCACTCTTTTCAGTACGCACCTGAGTAACAGGTGCGATACACTGGTTCTGGCATAGATACATCAACAGCAGCTTTATATAATTTCTTTCCAACCACGGTGCTCAGATACTCTAATGAGAATCGCGCAGCGAGGAACTGGAAAGACCAGACCACTTCTCGCAGGAAGCCTCGCACACTCGGTCCATTGACCTGGGCACAAGACACTATGAACCCTGGCATCGTGTTACAAAGTCGCGTTTGGATCACAGTACAAAGGAAACCGTTGCTTTGGTCTCGCACAAAGAGGAATCTATTAACTACCTGTTTTAAAAACAAGTGTGCCAAGCCCAGTCCGCCACTCCTCACTGAGCGAAATAAATTTGTGCGGCTCGTACGTTCCCATGTTGATCCCCATATATACACTGTAAGCACCCTATGCAGCCTTTGTACTGCGCTAACGAGGCGGATGAAGTGCGGCCGGAAAGGGTTCAGGCCTAGGGTGGACGCCTACTTAGTAACGCCCAATACAGGGGCTGTCCCCAAGCGTAACGGTTGGTTATGTGCGAAGGAAATAAAAAAAATGCACTCTGCTTCGCCCCGGGTGCGGATCAAACATAATAAAAATTGATACATAATTGATACATTTTATTGATACATAAAAATAAATTGCTAATTGTTGATCGGATGATTGGAGACATGGGAGAGGCATTTTCCCTATGGTGGGCGCCGTCAGGCTGATGATGATGATCACCCTCGGCGCTGCGGCCCAATAAACTACGGCCATCCCGCGCCAGAAGACGTGCGCCCCCGAAAAGGTCGCATGCACAGAGACGCCATGGAGACTTCCCTCAGCGCTGGCGCCATGCAACCTTCAGTCCCGCTTGCACTATCTGCGCTGTTCTGTTCGCCGCTGCTCGGTGCTCCAGCCTACACGAGATGGGTGGTCACCTGAGCCACGAAGAGACTCGGCTAAGGGGCACTGCCTTGCTCGCGGGCTTTTCGAAAACAAGAATGTTCGGGCGCTAGATGGCCCCAACCTGCAGGGCCACAGCGCAGAGAGCAATAGATATTTCGGAATTCTAAAAACTTTCATGGCTATTCCTATGCGGTATTATGCAAAAGTTCAGTGTCAGTGTACTGGTTAACATTACTTCCCTGTTTTCTGTTGTCTCCAAAACCTAGCATTACTTTTAAGAATTAGTGGCGGGCTTCCCTGAAACATCTTTTACATATTCCTCCCTGCACTTATCGTGCACCCCGCAACGAACACATCACACAGTATGGGGTCTCACTAATTTACTGAATCAAGACATTATATTTGCTTAAAAACCAAAATATTCAAAGCAATAAAAAGGGATACGCGGGACGGGATGTTCGAACGACGGCCGTTCTGAATAATGATGATTTGGAAAGTCGCATTTTAAGGCCGCCGTGAACTCCGACAACGTCATCACTGGCTCGTTGCGGCGTCGGCTCGTATCTCCGTAACCTTCATCCACACAGCTGCCGCTATAACAGGGAGCCGAACAGGAGGCCACGGAGAAAAGTCAGTCCTGAGAGAGGCTCTACTCCTTCGAAGGAGTGCCGCTCGGGTGTCGCAGGATGTGTAGCCTGTAGCCATTTAAGGCTGCCAAAAGAGCCTTGGCATTCACATGGTACGGGACCACTCCAACGACGAACTGACAGCAGAGCTTACGCCGCGACTGAGCATGGATGGTGGTTGTCGGTGGCGGCTGAGCATGTCCCACAGGGAATCTCAAGACACTTCTGAGAATTTCGTCCGCGATAAAGTGTCCGGTGCCTCCGTAGCTCATAATCGGCGGCAGGCCCTGGTGGGAGAACACAAAGTAGTCGTGAGAGATGGTCAGTGTGCCATGGACGCTCCATCGATGCCTCAGCACGGAGCCTGGCTTGATGACATTTGTCAGGTCGTGCTCCTGTAGTTGCCATCGCATGCTCATCAGGTTCAGCTAGTAGGTGAAAGAGCCAGCTCCTGGCGTCGGTTCACGGAAAACGCTGGCTAATCAGCTCGACATGGTGACGTCGCCTAAGTCTTGAGCTACGCGAAGGCCCAGGCTCAGCGTTAGCGCCTCCCGCATCCCGGACTTGAGACCAAGCAGGTAAACAACTGCCCGGAGAAGGTCAAGATTTTCAAATCGCACGATGGTAATGGACGAAAACCGCCGAGCCCAGACAAAATGTTCACTGAGCAGGACCAGCAGGCGTCCGGCGGAGATCCGGGAGTCATCATTTCGGTCAGGTTTCGGATAGACATCCGCTGAATTCTGTGTTCAGGCTCGGCTGTTGCTGGCCACAGCACTGCCAGCGTCAAACAGTTGATTGCCTCGATGGTAGCGACGAGATCACCCGCCTGCAATTCAGGTAGGTCAAAAACGCGCAGCAGGCTACGGACGAACTGCTGGTACCGCAGTGTCTGTGCCGCCTCCCTTGGCTGACCGCAGAACATCCGCATGGCAGCGATCCAAGTGCGGAAACCGGCACTGTGGCGAGTTTTGAGCACGGGGTCCTCAGTGGCGTTGTCGGAACGTCTCAGGTCAAAGGTCACTTGGAAGCACAAGTGCAGGTTCCAGTTTCCTGAGAGGTCTACCGTAATCTCTAGCAGGTCCCACAGTGATGTTAGAGGCCATGGGAGATGGTGTTCGGCCATGAACCTTTTTAGCCTGTCCAGGCTGCCTGCTGGGAGCTCGATGCACGACCTGGCCAACTCGCAGGTCGAAGGTCGCTTGGAACCACAAGTGCACGATCCAGTTTCCTGAGAGGTCTACCGGAATCTCTAGCTTGTCCCACCGTGATGTTAGAGGCTATGGGAGATGGTGTTCGGCCATGGACATTTTTAGCCTGTCCAGGCTGCCTGCTGGGAGCTCGATGCATGACCTGGCCAACTCGCAGGTCGAAGGTCGCTTGGAACCGCAAGTGCAGGTTCCAGTTTCCTGAGGGCTCTACCGGAATCTCTAGCAGGTCCCACCGTGATGTCAGAGGCCATGGGAGATGGTGTTCGGCCATGAACAATTTCAGCCTGTCCACGCTGCCTGCATGGAGCTCGATGCACCACCTGGCCAACTCGACAACCCTTTGACGACACTCGACGCCGCTGACTGCACGGGATCCGGCTTGAGGATGTTGCAGGGAGCCAGCTCGATGGTGCTGAGGGTGCGGTAAACATCATGTCTTCAGCGACGTCGAGAACGGAAAGCAAACGGTGTTCCTGCTTCCAGCCATCGCAGACAAAGCGGTGAAAATTACTGCAGGGGTCCTGGGGGCGATTCATTGAAGATTCTGTGGCACCCGTGTACATCTGGCAGGCTGTCGTGTCGCATCCAGAAGAGAGTGGCCAGCGGGCGTGGTCGGCGTAGTCGGCTCGGGAGGAGGCGTGGAACGAATGATGGTAGCGGATGCGAATCCACAGCGCCAACACCGAGTAGTTGGACCGGGTGACAGCGCCTAAGATGGCTGTTGCGAGGACGTCCTTGCATGCTGGATTCATGTGCCAGTGTAGCCGGAGAACAGCCACCTTTCCTACCTGCGGCCCCGCTCCCAGTTCTGGCAGCTCCGTCGTCATGGTCACGGCCCTTGCAGCAAACGACCGCTGAACAGGACGCCCCATCTCGCGCAGCTCGCACATCGCGTGGAAGCCGAGCAGTTGAAAACCGGGACGCCTTGGTGGGTAGGCAACGCGCTTTCCGCCGCTGGCACAGTCGGTGTCCGGATGAGAGGACCTACTCGTGGTGCCGCGGCAGGAAGAGCTCACGTCGGCGTCAGCTGCCACTGCGTTCCCGCCTCTTACCGCGCCGTCGGCAGGTACGGCCATCACGTACTGTGGTCCTGTGGTCGCTTTACCCGAGTGAGAGCGCAACTGAACTGCTTCTGAAGCCTCGGCTGTTGCTGCCCCGCCTGTTGACTGGGAGTGCGCGCGCCGTTGCTGCTGCTGCGTCGCGCGCCACGCTCGGCATTCCGCGTGATGATGATGATGTCCTCGGGCTGAATGGCACATACCCACGGCGGGGGATTGGCCAGGGTGCATAGCAGATACAAACGCACTCATGTACAGGGAAGGGAGTATATGTAAGTCTAAAATTTTGGGACGCAGAGCTAGAATTTGTACAAAACAAAAAATACGGAGAAAGAAAAGTTGTGAATTCACATTCTAGCAGAGGAATCTGCCAGATGAAATTATATAATCGTGAATAGAATCGAACACTGATTTCAGGGCATATCCCTTGGCGCTTTCCCCGAAGGATAATAGAATCGGAATAGATAGAGGAAGCCCAAGCCGAGCGAGGGGGATCTCCAAGTAAATTCTACGGAGAGCAGCGAGCCGCCGGCAGGAGAGGAAAAAATGTTCTATAGACTCAATTTCGCCACAAGACTCACAGAGGTTAGATATCGAAAGCCCCGATCGGCATAAATAAAGATTTAGCCGCGGTATCCTGCAGCGCAAAAGGGTCATGGACACCTCACATTGCCTCGAACTGCACATCCGCACACTCCAAGGAAATGCCAGGTGTTGAAAATCCGCTGCAGCGAGGAGAGGCTCATGGCTCATGGTGTGGAAACGCTGGAATCGCTGAAAGCGTGCTAGAGTCAAGTGAGCAGTATTTGGGACGAAAGGGACAATAGGACCATCAAGGGCAGACTTTGCTAAAAATCAGCCCTCTCATTAGAAACAATGCCACAGTGCCCAGGGACCCAGTGAAAGCGAACTTCTGAAATATGTGGAGGAATAAAAAATTGAAGGGAACGGCTCATAGGAGCATCACTCGAGGTTTCGAGCGCTGCCAAAACAGAAAGGTTGTTTGAGAGTATAATAACCCGAGTGATACTGCAGGGAATCCTTATTAAGGCCAACTCAATGGCCAGAAACTCAGCTACAAAAATAGGGGTATAGTCAGGGGCCCGAAATGAGTAGCTCCAATCAAGAGCCCTTGAGGAAATACCAATAGCGGCCTTTTCATTTTGCTGGGAGGCATCTGTATAGACGGCAATATGATTAGGAAAATTGTCTAGGTACTCCTCTATGAGCCCATTTAACATATTGGCGGGCAGGTTCATAGCATTCCTTGGGAGGGTGTTATCAAAGAAGACTGCCGTGTCAGCCCGCCTGTGGTTTACTAGTACTAAAGATCTCATTGAAACTGAAATATTTGACAGCAGGGAGTTAGTGAACACCACCTGAGGGAGCTTATACCGAGGCCAGGGAGTACCAAAGAAGAGAGTTGGGTTCGTTGTAAATATAGGGTTAGCCAATCCAGGAACAGGCTCCAAAGACCTTAAAAATGTTCGCACAGTGATAAGCTCAAACCGGGAATTGAGATCAGGTATTCGCGCCTCCAAGTACAACACAGCATTAGCTACTGATTTAGGGAGACCTAAGCAAAGGCGCAGAGCGCGTCGCTCCATAACAAACAGGGGTTCACGCTTGTACTTTGGGCACCCAGAAAAGAGAACGGAGCCGAATTCAAGGATTGGTCATACATAGGTCTTATAAAGAAGTAGTAGAGTGTCTCGTCGCATACCGAATTTTTTGTTGCTGATCCTCACCAACCGGCCAAGGGCACGCTCACCCTTAAGCGCAATGCTTCTAATGTGTGGCCGCCAGACTAAATGCGGGTCATATATTATACCCAAATATTTTGTTGAATCAACTTGCGGGATGAGGATAGAGTGATACGACAGAGAGATGTAAAGAGGGGTTGCTTGTGGGAAAACAAGGACGGCACACTTGTTCACATTTAAAGTTAACTTTATGCTGTCTAGCCAAACTTCCAGAGCATTTCAATACTCTTGCAGTAATTGGTACAGGATATGAATGTCTTTGGCAGAACTGAAAAAAGCAATATCATCCGCATACACATAAACTTTTACAGCTGGGTGAATAGGGATATCACGCATTAGTATGCTAAACAATAACGGAGAAAGAACGGAGCCTTGTGGGACACCTCTAGACTGGGCGTATGTTGTAGAAGTTAACGTACCCTTAGAACAAAAGAACGCTCTATTCTTTAAGAACTCTCCTATCCACGCAAAGAGGTACAAATGAGGTTGTACATTAGCCAGTTTATGAAGCAAAATGCTGTGTTCAACGCTGTCGTAAGCCTTTGCAATATCTAAAGTAACCAGAGCTGATACCTCATTTTGCCTCATAGCAACCTTAATACGGCTCTCCAAGTCTATGTGCGCGCTCCAAATCGAACACCCCCGGCGGAAGCCAATCTGAGCCTCGCTAAAACCTTGAAGACTAAGAATATGACTCGTGAGGCGGCTGAAGACTACCCGCTCTACAAGCGTGCTGCACCAGCTCTCCTGCTACGTGACCAGCTTCGTTTTCTGCTTGTTATGCGCCTTTCTCTGCTTAATGTGGGGGCTGTGCGGTGGCCCTGAGACTTTGCACGGTCCAAACTCGCTTGCATAATAAAGTTTTCCATGCATCTGCTTTCGAAGCTGCCGCTCTTCATTAGTTTCGTAGCTTAATGCGCGACTAATGTGCCCCCTGTCCCAGGGGGGCCATTTATGCGCCTTTCCTTTGCTTTCGATGCGGCCGCTCTTCATAGGTTTCGTAGCTTAAAACGCGAATAAGGTGTCCACCGTCCCACGGGGCCATTGTTTTCGAAGCTCCCTCTCTTGATGGGTTTCGTAGCCTAAATGCGTCTAAAGTGTCCACTGTCCCATGGGGCCAGTGGACACTTTAGTTAAAAATTGGTAAGTTGGTTCTTGAGAAACGGGAATGGCGCAGTATCTGTCTCACATATCTCGGTGGACGCCTCAACAGCGCCGTAAGTGAAAAGGAGAAGGTGGGAGTGAAAGAGGAAAGAGAGAAAGAGGTGCCGTAGTGGCAGTCTCGGCCAATCTCCCGCCGTGGGTATGTGCCATTAAGCCTGAGGACATCATCATAATCATCATCGCTAAGGGTCTTAGTAAATCAGAAGAGTGTCACCTTCGCAGGCTACAAACTATGCCTTTCAAAAATCGAGCTACGCTTCACGCCATTGAGCCCGAGTCTTTTTCGGCACAGTGCAAATTTTGTGGCCAGAAGGCAAACTTGTGCCATATGGTATGGGCTTGTCAGAAAACTGACAGCATTGACGTCATAAATCAGCCAACGCGGGAGGGCTGGGAGGCGGCCCTGTCCAGCTCGGACCTCGAGGAACAACGAGCCCTCGTCGCCAGAGCACGGGCAGCGGCTCTTGCCAACGGCGTCCCGGACTAGGGACCCGAACAGCCTTCCGTTCAACTAAGGCATTGTGGCTTTCAATAAATGTTTTCATCATCATCATCGGGAATAATTTTGACCACGTGGGGATCTTTAACGTGCACGGACATGGCACAGCACACGGGCGTCTTTTGCGTTCGGCCTCCATCGAAACGCAGCTGCCGCCGTCGGGTTCGAACTCGGGTACTCCGGCTCGGTAGACGAAGCTTCCGCTCTTCGTAGATTTCGTAGCTTAAAGCGTGACTAATGTCCCCACTGTCCCAAGGAGCCAGTTGCGCACCTTTCCTTCGCTTTGCTTTATCTGAAGGAAAAATGAAGGCGAAATCTTCAGACACGGCGACCTTGGCTTTACCTAGCGTAGTTAATCATTCGCTTCAAAAATAGTCTTCAGAATAGGAAAGGCGTCGGCGCACTTGTGGGTTGGCACTTAAATTACGACGTAAGAGAAGGGATGGAGGATTGTTTGTTTGTTTGTTGGGGTTTAACGTCCCAAAGCGACTGAGGCTATGAGAGACGCCGTAGTGAAAGGCTCCGGAAATTTCGACCACCTGGGGTTCTTTAACGTGCACTGACATCGCACAGCACACGGGCCTCTAGAATTTCGCCTTCTAGAAATTCAGCCGCCGCGGCCGGGATCGAACCCGCGTCTTTCGGGTCAGCAGCCGAGCGCCGTAACCACTGAGCCACCGTGGCGGGGCGAAGGGATGGAGGAGGATGTGGAAGAAGCAACAGGAACAGGTGGCATAATAGCAGCCTGCGAATTAAGATCGATATCTTGAAGTTCTTTTAACGTGCACAGAAACCAAACATCATGCCGACGTCTGGTGCATATCACCTGCTCCCCATCCCTGCTTCTGCCTTATGCCCAGAACCCTTCGCCTCTTGCCTCCACATGTTCTCCCTCTGGCTGGCGGACCCGCTCCCCGGAATCTAGAGAGCCTCAAAACCAGGGACGACTGTGAGAGCCTGCTGCGCTCGGAGGACCGAGCACACCATCGCCACCGACCGGACGCCAGTGTTATGGACCTTAGGATTATAAACAAGAGTGCAGTGCGGTTGGTCTGGGACCCAGGGGCGTGCCACGAGTTCCTTTCATACAATAAAGTTTTTCTCTTTCTCTCTCACAGCGCCCACCAATTCGCCACCCTCACTGACTTTATTTTCTAATGCCCTGCGGATCCTCTCCCGCGGAGCATGGTGCACCACACCGGCCAGGCGGAATAGGAGACCATGTTGTGCTTCATGGTCCCGGTCATGTAGACGATCGCGACGGACCGGGCCGGCGAACTCATGAACCATGATGAGGTCATGAACATCTGAATGGTCAGTAGAGTTTCTTCCTTTTTCCCCTCCATAGAAAATTGGCGCCGTGACCGCCCCTCGGCGGACAACGCCTCAGCCACAGAGCCAACGCGAGTAGTGCAGCTTCTCCCTTTTGGAACTCTGAAAGTGGGCGGAAATGCAGGGGGGATAACTGAACGGGACAGGGGCGCTGCGTTTATCAGTCGAGCATTCGGGTTTGAAAAGTCATAGGTGGCTAAGAAAATGCGCTTGCCTAACAATGTTGAATGCCCCTTGCTGATTCAAAAAAATAAAGCTTTTCTGGCACGGCCGCACTGAAAGAGAAAGGGCGTCTCTCTACTTCTGTGGTTTTTCCGTGTTGCCACGCTTTGCCGCCCCATCCAAATCATCTGGGTGCGCGCTCACGCGGTCCACCCTGGCAACAAGACGGCTAATTATATCGCTCGCGATTCGACCGACCGAGCAAGTCCGCCCACGTCGGGAATGGATACGCACAACGCGCTCCTCATGTACCATGATATTATTTTACACTACCGCCTCTCTCGTCTCACTTTACCCCCTCCGCACAAATTCCTTTCCCAGCACCCCCAACGCTTGTGGCGCCACCTTCAGGCTCACATGCCCACCGTCTGTGTCGCCTGGGCGCGGCTTGAAAGCAGCCCTCCGGGCCTGCGCAACTTTCGTTGGAGGCCCCTCTGTACTGGAGGTAGTCTCGTTGGTCCCTTCATTGATAGTGAGATCATGAGGACGCTTGACGGGGGCACTAACGGCGGCCATGCGGCCGTCGCCGTCATCCCGGCCCTCGTCGCTGCAAATAGGTTTGGGCACCTCGGTTTTTGAAACGCCTGCAGATCCGCCGTCCCCCCCTTGGTTGCTGGACGTCTCGGTATCCTCCGCAGAAGCAGGTGAGGAGACGGTGGCTACTGCTGCCTTCTCTGCTTCCCCTGCCCCCTTAGCCGCTTCCTCAGCTTCAGCGGCATCCATTTGCAACTCCGCCTTTTCGTAGTCGAACGCAGCTCCCGTGGCCGATGCGTGAGGGCGAACGCATTCAGCCCCACCATGACCGAAACGCTTACCTTTCGTACAGCGAGGAATTATACACTCCCGCCGTACGTGTCCAGTGCTGCGACAGCGCAGACATTGCATTGGCCTACCAGGCACAACCACAAGCGCCATCTCTCCCGCAACGCTCAGCTGATTAGGGATGTCTTCGACTGTAACACTTGGCTTCATCTTCAATGAAACTCTCCTTGTAGTAGAGGCTTTTTCAGTCGTACCCTGAACTCGCCACCGTTCGCGGGTCACTACGGTGATCTTTCCGAAAGCTGCAAATGCCGTTCTGATGTCCTCGTCCTCGACGCCGGGCAGCATCCAAAGCAGCCGTAGTTTGACGTGCTGGTCCTCAGTGTCTATGATCATGCACCGACCCCCTTTCACTAGCATTTACTTCACGGCGAGCAGCCGCTTGGTTGCCTCGGGAGTGCAAAGGTTCACCGCCCATACGTGGTTAACCTGGTACGCCCCCACCGCTATCACGTCAGGGAGAGTTCTTTTCTTGACCAGGGCATCACGGAAGTCCTCGACTTTGAAATGCCGCAGTCGGAAATCGCCATGAAGAAAAACAGTATTTGACGCCGCCCGTCCGGTAGGCAAAGTTGGCAAAAGAACGTTATACTCGTTATCTCCAGTTTCAGCAATCCTGTCTCCGCGGCCGGCACGGGCCGCTATCGCTGCTCCAGTGGAGCCCATTCTACAAGTGTCCGTCACGCTCGGTGGCCGGAAGTAGAATGCGACGCCTCCTACTGCGCTACTGAGGCGGACGAAGTGCAGCCGGAAAGGGTTCAGGCCTAGGGTGGGAACCTACTTAGTAATGCCAAATACACGCGCTCTCCCCAAGCGTTACCAACGGTCGGTGATGTGCGAAGGAAATAAAAAGAATGCACTTCGCCCTTGCCCCGGGTGAGGATCGAACTCACGACCTTCAGATTATGAGACTGACGCGCTGCCTACTGCGCTACCGAGGCTTTTTTTTTTTTATTGCCAGGATTATAGTCAACATGAAAGGGTACAAGGCGTAAAACATATCAGCCACACTTGGGCTAACATGACACTAAAATTTTTTCAGAGACACCAATGCATCCAGACAAGCAATCCATTCTGGTGGATCAGGGAGCGCTCGATAAACTTCTCTGAGACATACGATACTTTCGATAAAGTGGTCTCTGACAGAACGCACGACAGGTTCGGCATGTTCAAACTGCATTCTCGTTTTCCACAGCGCGTGGAGGCCCAGGACCATGATAAGATCGTACGGTATATCGTCCGAAGCGTCTACCGGCAGGAATCGTATTCCATATGGGTCAAGAGGCAACTGTTTCTTTAATGTGCGCTGGAGAACGTCCCAATGGAAAATCGGGTCCCAGCAATCTAGGAATACGTGCTCTATGGTTTCAGGCTTTTTGCATAAAAAGCAGTTTGTTGACCACGGTATGAAGATGCCTTTTTCCTGAAGCCAGGTCTTAACTGGAAGTGTGTTGGTATGTAGCTTAAAGAAAAAGGATTTAACTGAAGGTAATATTGGCATTTTCTTTACTCTTTTGAGTACGTTTTGTCCAGGGCGTCCACGGTGTGGTAAACGGTATAACGGTACAGGTAGCATGGTGTGAACAAGGTCCTTATACAGTTTCTTCCTACTAACAGTGCACAAGTAGTCTTGTGAAAACCGCACGTTTAACAACCTGAACGCGAGCACTACTTCTCGCAGATAACCAGTCACAGCGCCACATGTGTTCTCACATGACGTCACAATGAATCCTGGCAGAAGTCTACGTAGCCTCACCTGCATCACGGTGCGGAGAAAGGGGTCATTTTGATCCCTTAAGAAAAGAAATCGTGACACGACTTGCCGCAAAAACAAGTGAACCAGACCTAGCCCACCGCACTTGACTGAGATAAACAAATTAGTTCGGCTAGATCTCTCCCAGGTCGAGGACCAAATGAAAATAGCGAGGACCCGATGGATTTTTTGTATGCTCGTTCGCGATGCACACAACACGTTCATCACATACCATATTTTTGAAATTAGGAAGACATTGGAGACAGTCGCACGGGAAAACATTGACAGCTGTCTTCCCTGCCATGCATCAGCCTTTTCTTTTGCCTTCGTTGTTTGATCGGTCCAGTATTGTTCAGGATCATGATAACACTCCAGGGGCGCACCGAGGTATGGTTTAGGAACTGTTGACCAATGAAGGCGACAAAATTGCTCCGGCGTGGCGTCCCAGTCTCCATGCCAAAATCCATAACTTTTGTCCCAATTTATCTGGGCTCCGGTGTATTCGCAAAATTGTTCAACAACAGCTGTGGCTTCTTTAATGCTTTCTTTGTTTGCGCATAATACGGCGATATCATCCGCGTAGGCCAAGATTTTTATTTCTGCCTCACGTACTCTATATCCTGTTATGCGTTCATTGTTTGCAATTGCCAAACATAGCGGCTCTAGGTAAGCCGCGAACAGCAAGGGCGAAAGAGGGCATCCCTGCCTCACCGACGAGCGAACGCTCAGGCTGTCTGTCAGTTCGCCGTTTACGATGATTCGCGTTGAGCAGTCAGTGTACGCCATTCTGACGCCTTCAGTGATAACGCAGCCTACGTTAGAATGCTCTAAAATGCAGAGCAGAGCCTCGTGCGAGACACGGTCGAAGGCTTTGGCCAGATCAAGCTGCATCATCGCAACGCGCTCGTCAAAGGCGTCACAACACTCGAGGACCGTTCGCGCGACATGCACGTTTGTTGCAATGCTTCGGCCTTTGATGCCGCAAGTCTGATGCGGCCCTACCAACTTTGTTATAACGCGTTGAAGTCGTGTCGCTAAAACCTTCATAAATATTTTGTAGTCCACATTGACAAGGGTTATCGGGCGATAAGACCCTGGCAAGAGACGTTTTGCTTCATCGTCAGTCTTTGGTATCAGCACGACGTGCGACGTTGTGAATGATAAAGGAACTCGCTTTTTGTCGTATGCCTCAGTGATGACATTGTGCAAAATCTGAGCAACCGAACAGTTGAAGGCTTTATAAAAGGCAGCTCCTAGGCCGTCAGGCCCGGGTGCTTTACCAAGGGACAGGTCATCTATTGCGCGTTCTATTTCACTGACGGTTATCGGTTCTTCCAGTTGCGTCTGTACTTCTTCGTCCAGCTGTGGCATAAAGGAAAGAAATTCTTTCTGGAAGCTGTCTTTCGTATCACGTGGGTGTCCTATCAAGTTCCGAAAATGCTCGGCCATCACTGTCTTGATAACCTTTTGGTCAGTCGTGATCTCGTTTCCGGTGGCAAGCTGCCGGATTTCTTTCCGACATGCGTATCTTTTTTCGTCGGATAGTGCGCGCTTTGTTGGCGTTTCTCCCGCCCACAGCTTCTCGGATCTTGCTCGTACAATTGCCGCTTTGTATCTTTCTGTGTCTATAGTTTCGAGCTGTGTTTTCACCCGCCTTATTTGTTCAGTACATTTACCGGGCTGAATGTTTTCCATGCTTATCAAGAATTCTAGTTCCTGGCGAAGTTTTGTTTCGTTTTGTTTCTGGTTGAACTTAATAATGCTGCTTCTTTCGATGGCTATTATTTTAACTCTCTGTTTAAACTCTTCCCATTCAACTCCGAACTGGTTTGGCTCCAGTGTGAGCAACTTCTCTAATTCTTCCGTTACTGCGCTAACAAATGCATCATCTTCCAAAAGCTTCACGTTAAACTTCCAGAGGTTCCAGTTGAAGCGACTTTTGTTTTGCCTTCTTCCAAACGTTGCAGTTACCAAGCAGTGGTCACTGAACTGGACTGGTTGCACTTCATATGCTGCACATGAAGAAACCAGTTCGGGTGATGCGTATAGTCTGTCTAATCTCGCGTGGCTGTCACGCTGAAAATGGGTATACTGAGGACGTGTACCATTCGTAAATACGCTACCAATGTCTTCTAAATCATAATCATGCACCAGGGCACTTAATACTTCTGCGCTCTTGTCCCGAACTCGTGTGCGTTTAGCGCGATCATCCATTGTACATACGCAATTAAAGTCGCCCAACAATATCAACACTTTGTGACAGTTAAGGTAGGCTTCAACACGTTCAAAGAAAGATCGACGCTCGGTCTCAACGTTGGGTGCATAGACACAAATGACACGGAAAGATAAATCATAAACAGCAAAATCAACAACTAAAAGGCGACCACTTTGGCTTGACAACACTGACTGTACACAGATCCCCAAGTTATTACGGATGAAAAGGGCGCAACCACCTGATCCACCATTCGCATGACAAACGCATACATCGAAATGCGTACGGAAATTGGACACCATTCGGTCGGTCAGTTCTTGGCTTTCGATTTTCGTCTCCTGTACGGCAACTAAGTGTAATTCTTTATCAAGAAGAAGGCGGCTTAGCTGACACTGTCGCCTTCTTGCACCTAGCCCCCGGACATTTAACGTTGCTACGCGTAGCATTTCCCCGAGATTAAGAGCCATGGTAACACAATGGAATGGTGCCCATCCCCGGAAATAATTCTCGCTCTCCAGGTCTGTGTGCCCATATACACACCGCAAGTCTGCCAACAAAATATACACTGGGGCCTGCAGGAAGAACCTTGATGCCAACAGCACATTGCCTCGACACGAAAAGAAAACGGCACATCGACACAGCCATAGAGCTTAGAAATCCCCCCGTTCCCATTATGACGAAGGCAACACAAAGCTACGGAGGCGGTTTACCCGCCTGCCGAGAGTCGACCGGAATGTTCGGTCGCGGCTTGAACGACGCCCGCCTACCTGGCGTTTTCTGCGGCGGCTCGTCCCCGCCGCTTTCGTCCCGCTGCTGCAGCATGCTGGTGGTGTCTTCATGCGTCCGCTTCCCGGCTGCGGGACTCGCTGATTCACGGGACGTGTCCATGTTCTCTGCCGCGGTGTGGTCGTCGCTCACGTGCGGTTCAGGCTGCTTTTTTTCCACGCCTTTCGGCGTAGCCACGACGTCCTGGGCAGGTGGTTGTTGCTGTTCCGCGGCGCTTGCCACAACGACAGGTTTCTGCGTAGTTTGCAGTTGAGCCTGAGTTGCCGTTGGCAAATGCGCTGCTTGTCTGCCTCCCGCCGACGATAACTCCTCGACGTCCGCTTCATCCATTAGCAAGTCGGACGTATCCTCTTTGCTCCCCAGTCCGGTGACGCTGGCATATGTCCGCTCGCACTGGCTGTCTTCGTGTCCGAAGCGCCGGCAGGCACCACACCGTGGGATGCGGCACTCGCGGCGAATATGACCCGTGCCGCGACAGCGAAGGCAGAGCGGAGCCCTGCCCGGCACAACCACGAGGGCCAGCTCACCTGCAACACTTAGCTGATGGGGCACATCGTCAATTTGCACTCCAGCATTCAGCTTCAGTGTCACGAGCCTGGTGGTAGAGCCCTTGTCGGTCACTCCTTGGACCCGCCAACGCTCGCGGGCAACTTCAGTGACTTTGCCGAACGAGGCGAAGGCGAGGCGTACGTCCTCATCCGGTACACTGTGGAGAAGCCAGTGCACCTTCATGCGGACGTCCCTGTTGGCCGGGTCGATGACGAGGCAGCGCTGCTTCTTCACTTGCAATTCACCAATGCTGGCTAGCTTCTTTGCCGTTTCAGCGTCCTTGAACGTGACAGCCCAAACATGGCTCATGCGGTACGCCCCCAGGGCGATAACCTCGGTGAGCACCGACTGTTGAGCGAGGGCGTCACGGAAATCTTCTACCCGGTACGGGCGAGCACTTACGTCCGCGTGCAAAAAAACTGTATTTACAACAAACGGACCTGTAGGCAAACTGGGCAGAACAACCTGGTACTCACTATCAGTTGACATAAACCTGTTTCCGCGGCCAGACATGGCCGCTGTAGCCGCTCCAACGGAGCCCGTCATCACACGTCCGTTCGCTTCGGCGCCCGGAAGTGGAATCCACTGCGCTACCGAGGCTTTCGTTTTCGAGGCGGACGAAGTGCAGCCGGAAAGGGTTCAGGCCTAGGGTGGGAACCTACTTAGTAATGCCAAATACACGCGCTCTCCCCAAGCGTTACCAACGGTCGGTGATGTGCGAAGGAAATAAAAAGAATGCACTTCGCCCTTGCCCCGGGTGAGGATCGAACTCACGACCTTCAGATTATGAGACTGACGCGCTGCCTACTGCGCTACCGAGGCTTTCGTTTTCGAGGCGGACGAAGTGCAGCCGCAAAGGGTTCAGGCCTAGGGTGGGAACCTACTTAGTAATGCCAAATACACGCGCTCTCCCCAAGCGTTACCAACGGTCGGTGATGTGCGAAGGAAATAAAAAGAATGCACTTCGCCCTTGCCCCGGGTGAGGATCGAACTCACGACCTTCAGATTATGAGACTGACGCGCTGCCTACTGCGCTACCGAGGCTTTCGTTTTCGAGGCGGACGAAGTGCAGCCGCAAAGGGTTCAGGCCTAGGGTGGGAACCTACTTAGTAATGCCAAATACACGCGCTCTCCCCAAGCGTTACCAACGGTCGGTGATGTGCGAAGGAAATAAAAAGAATGCACTCCGCCCTTGCCCCGGGTGAGGATCGAACTCACGGCCTTCAGATTATGAGACTGACGCGCTGCCTACTGCGCTACCGAGGCTTTCGTTTTCGAGGCGGACGAAGTGCAGCCGGAAAGGGTTCAGGCCTAGGGTGGGAACCTACTTAGTAATGCCAAATACACGCGCTCCCCCCAAGCGTTACCAACGGTCGGTGATGTGCGAAGGAAATAAAAAGAATGCACTTCGCCCTTGCCCCGGGTGAGGATCGAACTCACGGCCTTCAGATTATGAGACTGACGCGCTGCCTACTGCGCTACCGAGGCTTTCGTTTTCGAGGCGGACGAAGTGCAGCCGGAAAGGGTTCAGGCCTAGGGTGGGAACCTACTTAGTAATGCCAAATACACGCGCTCTCCCCAAGCGTTACCAACGGTCGGTGATGTGCGAAGGAAATAAAAAGAATGCACTTCGCCCTTGCCCCGGGTGAGGATCGAACTCACGACCTTCAGATTATGAGACTGACGCGCTGCCTACTGCGCTACCGAGGCTTTTTTTTTTTTTTTTTTTAAATACCTTTTTTATTGAAACAAGCACGATACATTGCTGAAACAACCAGGAGGCCTGCTTAGGCCGGTCGCAAGTTAAAATTTCTTGAATTGCACCAGTTCATGAAGCACACTCAACCATGCAGGTGGGTCCGCCTGCGCTTGGTACACATCTCGTAAGTAACACACACTCTCCACAAAGTTCTCCCTGACAGATCGGATAACAACATCTCCATTCCGGACAGCCATTCGAGTTTTCCATAAACTATGCAGGCCCAGGAGCATAATCATGTCATAGGGGACACCTGTGTCATCTTTGTCTACCGGTAAGTAGCGAATGCCAATTGGTGATATGGGTAATTCTTTCTTTAGCGTACGTTGTAAGACATCCCAGTAAAAAATTGGGTCCCAGCATTCAATGAACACATGTTCTATGGTTTCAGGCTTCTTGCAAAGCAAGCAGTTCGTTGTCCATGGCACAAATATACCTTTGTCCGCAAGCCACGTCTTAACCGGCAAAGCACCCGTATGCAGTTTGAAAAAGAATGTTTTTGTGCTTGCCTTAACTGGCATCTTTTTAATTCTTTTGAGAACATCTTGCCCTGGGCCTGCAGAGTTTATTGAACGATACAGAGGCACAGGCATTATGACGTCTATCAGATCTCTGTACAGTTTTTTCCTCTTTACAGTGCTGAGGTACTCCAGTGAAAACCGCACCTTCAGGAATCGCACAGAGTCCACAACTTCTTTCAGGTAACCTCTAGCACCATAAGCTGACAATCTTACAGTAGACACTACAAAATCGGGCAGAGCGCTGCTCAGTCGTACTTGCATCATTGAACGCAAAAAGGGGTCGTTCTGATCCCTTACAAACATAAATCGGGACACAAGCTGGCGGACAAACAAATGCGCGAGACCAAGACCGCCATCTTGAACAGTTCGAAACAAATTAGTTCTTTTTACCCTCTCCCAACTTGAACTCCAGATAAACACAGCAAAAACCCTGTGCATTTTTTGCACATTTACTCGCGACATAGCCAAAAACTGCAAAACATACCATACCTTGGCGATTAAGAAAATGTTGCAAACTGTCGCCCTCGCAAACATCGACAATTCTCGTCCTTGCCATGACCTTGCTTTTTCTTTTACTCTTGGTGTCACCTCATTCCAGAAATCAGCGCTCTTGTCATAGTGCTCTAGAGGCACACCCAAGTAGTTCGATGGCACGGTTGTCCACTGCAGACTCGCGAACGCCGGCGGTGTAATATCCCAATTTCCATGCCAAAAGCCGACACTCTTCTCCCAATTAATCTCAGCACCTGTGAGCTGACAAAACCGTTTGGCGACACCAACAGTTTCCTGGACACTTTCGCGGTCACTGCAGAATACAGCTATGTCATCTGCGTACGCAAGAATTTTAACATTAGATGACTGAAACCTGAAGCCATTAATTCGATCGTTGTTAATAAGATTTAAACAGAAAGGCTCGAGATAAAGCGCGAACAGCAAGGGCGAGAGTGGGCATCCTTGCCTAACGGAGGAACGCAGAGGGACGGCTTCACTCAGGTTCTTATTGACAATTATCTGCACCGTACAGTTGCTGTAGACCATTTTAAGCCCATCTTGTATTACACTGCCTAAATTCACTTGTTCCAGAACCGAGTACAGGACATCGTGCGCCACACGATCAAACGCCTTCGACAGGTCTAGTTGCATCATTGCGACTTGGCCCCCGAAAACATCACAGCATTCAAGGACACTGCGAACAACGTGCACATTCGTGCAAATTGTACGACCTTTCACTCCGCACGTTTGGTGCGGTCCAACGATTTTCGTGATCACACTCTGCAAACGTCGACCTAGGATCTTCATATAAATCTTATAGTCAACATTGGTGAGGGTTATCGGATGATAAGCCCCCACTGACTGCAATTTCTCTCGGTCATCTGTTTTAGGGATCAGTACTATGTGAGCAGTACGAAAGGAAGGTGGCATTTGATTTACTCTATATGCTTCTGTGATCATTTCATATAAAATCGGGCTGACTTCTTTTCTGAATGTTTTATAGAAAGCAGCCCCTAGACCATCCGGCCCTGGTGTTTTCCCCAGCGGTAGTTCATCTATAGCCTTCTGAACCTCCTCCAAACTTATACGCTGTTCTAGGCGAGCTCGTGTATCTTCATCTAATCGAGGCATGAGCTGCAAAAAATCATCGCACAGCCCACTCTTCACGCTTCTTTCATTCCCTATCAGCTCTTTGTAATGCTCGACAAACGCCTGCTCAATTTCTTCTCTATCGGTCGTTATTCTGTTGCGGTAACGAATCTGTCGGATTTCATTCTTTGCTGCATATCTTCTTTCGTCGCACAACGCACGCTTGTTGGGCGTTTCACCCGCCCACAGTTTTTCAGCGCGCGCCCTTATCACAGCCGCTCGGTACTTATCTGTTTCTAGAGCTTCTAGCTGGCTTTTAACTTCTCGGATTTCTTTTATGTACAACCCAGGTGCTGCTGTTTCCATACATGTCAAAAAGTTTAATTGGCACTGCAATTCTTCGGCTGTTTTCCTTTGGTTTTGGTGAAGGATAGTTCCTCTTTCTATCGCTAGCATCTTGACGGCGTTCTTAAAGTTTTCCCAGTTACGTGCGCAGCTTCCTGACTGGGCGGAAGACATTTTAGTCACTTCTTTTTTAACTTGTTCAACGAAGGTTTCGTCTTCTAACAATTTCACATTAAATTTCCAAAGTTTCCAGTTGAACCGAGTCTTAACGGCTTTACTACCAAAGGTTACCATCACAAGGCTGTGATCGCTAAATGAAACGTGTTTAACTTGATATTTACTGCACACGGTCACAAATCCTATGCTTGCATACACTCTATCTAGCCTCGCATTGCTGCCGCGTTGGAAGTGCGTAAAGCATGGGTGCGAGCCTTGGGACAACATCCAACCAAGATCTTCCATTTCATGTTCTTGAATTATTGCATCAAGGTACTGTGCACTCTGATCACGCACCGAAACGTTCGGAACTCGATCCTCTGGCAAGCACACGCAATTGAAGTCGCCCATCAAAACAACACTTTTCTCGCAGCCCAAATACAGCTCGACTTTTTCAAAAAAACTAACACGCTCCTTTTGACTATTAGGAGCATAGACACAAATCACTCGCCAAGCACATCCAGAAAAACTAAAATCAACAACCAGCAACCGTCCTCCTTCGGACGCAACAACAGTTTCATTTGCAATGCCCAGATTATTCTTCAGAAATAACGCACAACCTCCGGATCTGCCAACCGCGTGACATATACAGACACTGTATCGGGACCGAAATTTTTCAACCATGCGCTCTGTGTGTTCTTGGCTCTCAATCTTTGTTTCTTGCAATGCGACTATATCCAATTCATTTTCTAGGAAGAGGCGACTGACCTGGCATTGCCGTTTCCTCGCCGCCAGTCCCCGCACGTTCAGCGTGGCTACGCGCAGTGGCACGTGAAACATTGTTCCTTCATCATTTTTAAAGGCACCCGCAGTTCGAGGAGTGCTCACCTCAGGACACCACGACGCTGCAGAGGGTTCCGTACGCTGGGGCATCGCAGCTAAGCTGTCCATCGCACTTTCACAGTCCATGGCGAAAGTTTGACGGTCGCGCACAAAGTTCCCTTCCATGGTTTATGGTGGGCACCGTTGCATGTTGATCCGGACTCGGCAGTAGCGCGTTACCGCAGTTGCAGCGCTATTTAGGCGCCGCGTCCGCTGGTCTTCTGTCTGGTGGAATAATTGGCTTCGGCTTGAAGGACGCCCGTCGCGTCGGCGCCGCTTTGGGGGGCGGCTCCTCCGAAGGGGCGCCGTCTGTTGATTGGTCACCTTGCACTGTTTCGAGATGAGCGCGCTTCGTGGATAAAACCGCAGCGTTTCCCATTGTGATGTCGTTATTGTCTTGCCCTATGTGCGCCTCCTCTACTGGGCTCGTAGAAGTTCTGACGGCAGGCTGCATCTCTTGGCTCGCCGTTTCCTTAGGGGCGTGTTGTAACTCCTGAGGTGGCTTGACCAGGCTTGTCTCGCTGTGCTCAACGCTTGAATGTTGAGCGCTCTTCTCATCGGCTGCTGCTTTGCCACCAGCTGATCCTGACGCTTCCTCGGCCTCTACCTCATCCATGACATGTTCAGCCACGTCAATATTCCTTGCAGGCCCTGTCATGGTCGCGTACGTGGGTACACATTGGCTTTCGTCATGACCAAACCGGCGACATCGCGAGCACCGAGGCACTCGACAGTCGCGTCGAATGTGGCCCTTCCCTTGGCATCGGAGGCAGAGTGGAGGCCTCCCAGCGACCACCAAAAGCGCAGGTTCACCGGCAATACGAAGCTGGTGAGGTATGTCCTCAACTGTGACGCTTGACTTCAACTTCAGGCTTAGTACTCGGGTTGTTGAACCTTTTTCTGTTACGCCGAACACACGCCAGCGCTCCTTCGAGAGCTCGGTCACTTCGCCATACGGCAGGAAGGCCACACGTACTTCTTCGTCAGTCACGTTGTGGAGAACCCAGTGCACTTTAACACGCACTTCTTGCTTGTTGGGGTCGATCACGAGACACCGGTGCTCCTTGACGCTAACGCTCCCGGCAGCGAGCATTTTCTTTACAGCTTCAGGGTTCTTAAACGTAACCGCCCACACATGATTCATTTGAAATGCTCCCAAGGCCACAACCTCGGGAAGCAGTTCCAAACGGGCAAGGGCGCCCCTGTAGTCCTCGACCCTATACGGCCGCGCTCGAACGTCGCCGTGCAAAAATACGGTATTCAAAACTATACGACCTGTAGGGAGGTGGGGCAGCATAACTTCGTAACCTGCTTCGCTATCTTCAGCAGCAATCCTGTTTCCGCGGCTCGGCTGAGCCGCTAACACCGCTCCGCCGGAGCTCATGATAACACGTCCGTTCACTGCCGTGGCCGGAAATGGAATCCACTGCGCTACCGAGGCTTTCGTTTTCGAGGCGGACGAAGTGCAGCCGGAAAGGGTTCAGGCCTAGGGTGGGAACCTACTTAGTAATGCCAAATACACGCGCTCTCCCCAAGCGTTACCAACGGTCGGTGATGTGCGGAGGAAATAAAAAAATGCACTCCGCCTTGCCCCGGGTGAGGATCGAACTCACGGCCTTCAGATTATGAGACTGACGCGCTGCCTACTGCGCTACCGAGGCTTTCGTTTTCGAGGCGGACGAAGTGCAGCCGGAAAGGGTTCAGGCCTAAGGTGGGAACCTACTTAGTAATGCCAAATACACGCGCTCTCCCCAAGCGTTACCAACGGTCGGTGATGTGCGAAGGAAATAAAAAGAACGCACTTCGCCCTTGCCCCGGGTGAGGATCGAACTCACGACCTTCAGATTATGAGACTGACGCGCTGCCTACTGCGCTACCGAGGCTTTCGTTTTCGAGGCGGACGAAGTGCAGCCGGAAAGGGTTCAGGCCTAGGGTGGGAACCTACTTAGTAATGCCAAATACACGCGCTCTCCCCAAGCGTTACCAACGGTCGGTGATGTGCGAAGGAAATAAAAAGAATGCACTTCGCCCTTGCCCCGGGTGAGGATCGAACTCACGACCTTCAGATTATGAGACTGATGCGCTGCCTACTGCGCTACCGAGGCTTTTTTTCTTTATTGCATGGAAGAACTTCCGTAGAAAGGAGGAAAACTTCAATCAGACTGGTTCGCGTCTCAAGTTACCGGGCTGCTTAATAGGAGCCCGCCATAGCCCTAACTCAACACTGCATCCCCATCAAAACATCAAAATTCAGGGAGGCTCACACATGCATCTAGGCACGGCAGCCAGCTTGGAGGTTCTTCGCGTGCAGCATATACACTCCTCACCAAAGCACACTGTTCACGAAACACAGATTTGGACGATCTTGGTGGCTCGGCATGTCTGTCCATCATACGGCTTTTCCAAAGACTGAATAGTCCCATCAACACAAACAGATCATAAGGCACAACAGAGTTTTTGTCAAGAGGCAGAAGTCTAATAGTGTACGGTGTAATTTCAATGTCCTTCTTAAGAGTTCGTTGTAGTATGTCCCAAAAGAACATGTCATCACGGCACAGGATGAAGCAATGATCAATTGTCTCAGGCACGTTACACAGACGGCAATTCACATTCCAGGGTACCGAAAAGCCAGCGCGCGCGAATAGCGCGCAGTCGCTGCATAGCTGAAATGCTGTGAGTGATGCGCATGACGCTTGTCGCTCGCGCGAGGATCTACCGAGAAATAAAGGGCTTTAAACGAGAGGTAAAAAGCGCAGAAAGTAAGGACCAGATTAAGTCAATAGAAAAAATATCAGGTACAAGACCTCCTATGTATGGATGGGGTGCTGTCCCAAAGGGTTCAGGCCTAGGGTGGAAACCTACTATGTAACGCCCAATACACGCGCTCTCCCCAAGCGTAACCCTGACCTCGCTCAAAAGAGTAGGGCGCTGCCTCTTCAGTTATCATAGACCGATTCCTTCCTGGTATGACCAACGCGTTTTTAGTATGGAGGTCTTGAACCTGACATTTTTTCCATTGACTTATTCTGGTCCTTACTTTCTGCGTTTTTTACCTCTCGTTTAAAGCCCTTTATTTCTCGGTAGATCCTCGCGTGAGCGACAAGCGTCATTCGCATCATTCACAGCATTTGGGCTAGGCAGCGACTGCGCGCTATTCGCGCGCGCTGGCTTTTCGGTTTGTTATTAAGGCGAAAGCCTTTAATGCCTCATACTGTCATTAGCAGCCGTGTCGGCAGCCGTGTCGACGGCAGTGTCGACAGCCGTGTCGGCAGATATGTCCGCCTTTTGACGGGTGTCCACCGTGATATGCGTAATTTCCTTTCCTCAAATACAATTTTCAGTTGCTTCATTGCGGCCCCTCTTTCTCTTTCTTCTTACACTACCACTTTCTCCATTCCTGTACGCTGTGGTTCAGGTGTCCACCGAGATGATAGAGAATTACTGCGCCATCTCCTTTCCTCAAAAACACTGCGTTCAAAGGGCGAGGCATCGCGCCGAACGGGTGGTGGTGTTCCGTGGACTGCCTGGCAGCGCTACAACACGCTGTCGCGTTCCACTCCTAAAGGCGAAGCTTAAGTGCCATTAATTAGCAGTTAATTAGTATTTAGTCATTAAGGAGTAATTAGCCACTAATTAGTAGTTTGTCAATACTTCATCATAAATTATGTTTGACGTCATCCAGTGGTGACGTCACCAGAGTCATACAGGCAAAGTGGTGCGGAAAACGCTTTCGCCTCTACGCACTTGAGACAGTCAAAGTGCCGGCCCCCTGAATTTTCTTGTTTCCCTGGCCGCTGACTTCGGAAATATGGGCTGAGCTCCCTCTCATCGAGCATTTTGGCTTCTCTCTATCTCTCCGCAACAGCTTCCTTCTATTTTCTCCCCATACTTCTTCCCTTCTTTCTCCCATTGCCGCCCTCTCTTCGTTATCTCATCTATTTCTTGTAGCTTCTTCAATCGGTAACTTTGGACGGACTTCATCCACGTGATGGCTTAGTGTGGGCTGTGTACAAGGACCCAAGCTACAAAAGTCGCATTTATTTCGGCGCTATTGATGAACGAGGCCAAAGTTCCAGTCTCCTGCACGTTGTCGGCTCTCAAGCCTGCAGAGCCAGGCGCTGAATCTCGAATTGAGGTCGTGGGCGGAAGGGATGGCCAATGCTATCTTGAAATTCGCATTTTTCTTTGACCTACGTGTCAGCCGTGCCATTATAGATAGGCATTCAAGGCATTCTAGAGGGTGCCCATTAGACTTACAATTCTAATTACAATTCTGAGGCGGTGCTGGATGACATCTTGTTCTCCAATGTCACATATTCTGTATAGATGGTGTGCGTGTCCATCCGCCTTAAAATATGCAGCGCCTTTCCCTTGCTGTCATTGCTGTTGCCTGCGGATACTGTATGGTCAAGGTCTGCTAACTGCTTTCTAGTACTCAACGTAATCAACAGCCAACGTCCATGCAGGTTTTCCCTCTCAACTCTCGTGAGCGGCCCGTTCTCACGCTTGGCTCGCTGAAGGCTTCACTGGGCGGCCACGGAAAGGCACATGCCGGCATTTTTGCCTAATGGCGCTCATACAGCTTAAGCTGTAAACAGTGAGACTGTTCAGCAAATTGACGGGTGACGTCACTGTCTGCAACGCGCAGGTGCTTAAAACATGGATTTTCTTGCGCCAAACACTGCACGAATAACTGACAAGTTTCGGCAGAAGTGGGTCCACACTTGAGGCCATCGCTCAAGTAGGCCATCGCTCGATATCGCTCTGTTTTATTGAATGGGGGGGGGGGGATTCGCGGTGAGGATGCATGACGTATAAGAAAATGGGACGCGGATACTATCACCTCCTTCACCTGTCAGTGACATTTACGTAGAACACCAATGGGTATCGAATGTTTTTCTTTGTCGTGATGGGTGAGCGCTAGTCGACGTTGAAACACGTGGTGTAGCTTTCAAACTTCGAACTCAGTTGTTCTCCCTCACGTTCCCCTTTCTGTGTTCTCAGGAAAAATGAAATCCTAGTGTGGTGATTGTCGTCGTTACTTTTGCGACGGCAAAGGAGCCACGCAAGATTAACTACACTAAGGGAAGTAAACCCAAAACAGTTGTTTCTGTCAGTATGCGCCGAGCCACTGTGAAGAGTACGTGCTTCTCAGTAACCATGTGGTATTTGTTTGAAAGGAATGCTAATTCTTTAATACATAATCGTGTGTGCGCATTTTGCCGTGAACACGAGTCTACAGATAAATTTTGGCTCTTTTGCCGCCCTGGCACCTCTCTGAGCAGAAGGCTGTTTGAGGAGCCCTTGCAGTAGCTTGGTCTTAGCATGAGCTGTTCGCTCTTGCTATCATTTGGCGCCACCACGCTTGGTTACAGCCACAGGTCCGTTTGTTCCATAGTTCATTATATTTTTTAGATTAAATTTCATTCATTGATTTGTTAAGTTTCACAATGCTACCCATTATGCCATCATTATTTCTATTTTAATTACAGCAGAACGCTCTATGTGGCTTCGTCGTTTTCACCTATCTATGCGACTTCGTCCTTCTCACCTGTGCATACTATATATTTATTTGTATTTTATTTATTATTACTTTTAAGCATGAAATGCTTTTAGCTCCCGTTGTCGGCAGTGTGGTGACGTCACGCCGAGACCGAGAGCCATCATCCGGGCACTGAAATCCACTCATCCGGGCACTGAAATCCACTCATCCGGGCACTGAATTCCAGTCATCCGGGCACTGAATTCCAGTCATCCGGGCACTGATTTCCAGTCATCCGGGCACTGAAATCCACTCATCCGGGCACTGAAATCCACTCATCCGGGCTCTGAAACGAGAACATCCGGGCACCGTACGAGACTTAACGAGATTTAACGAGACTGTCTAAGCCCTCCTACGCGACCGGCATGCAAACGCCGGTTGGTCTCCAAACGAGACAAAAAATAACTGCTGCCAGTGCCTTCTCAATGTTTATCAAGATATCAGTGGAGCTGTGGGTTTGATAATGCACGGAATTATAATTTCCGATTTCTAATAACTTGTGCAGAAAGCACATAAGTGCCACGTTACACTTCGTTCTCATACGTGATCTCTTAGGGGCTTCGCGCATCGAAGCAAAGCCGCGCAGGCGCACAGGGGCCCGGGGGAGAAGCGCTGCGTTCAAAGGGCAAGGCATCGCGCCGAACGGGTGGTGGCGTTCCTCCCTTCCTTTACGGTGCGGTTCGGGTGTCCACCGAGATGGCAGAGAATTACTGCGCCATTTCGTTTCCTCAAAAAACCTTGCGTTCAAATGGCAAGGCATCGCGCTGAACGGGTGGTGGCGTTCCTCCCTTCCTGTACGGTGCGGTTCGGGTGTCCACCGAGATGACATTAGGCCCGTAAACATTTCATGCTTACTCTACTCTCGTTTACGGGAGAGGCAGAGATTTTTTTATTTTCAGTACATGCCTTTCATCTATCAGGACCCACCGTGGTTGCCCTCCCATGTTCGTTATCTGCCATTTCTAAGTTTTTCTTTTTTCCCCACGCACACGTACAGCTGAAAACTTTTGTACGCCCGATTGCCTGTCGATCCCCTAGTGTGGGTGTGAGCCACCTGCTGCTTGGTTAACAACAACAACAACAACAACAAATACATGCAAGCGTGTTGTTTAAGCGTTTATATACTGCTGAATTTAAATAGATGGTAAAGGCGTAAGAATACATACATATATCACGAAGAAAAACAAAGCCAGGGTAGGCGGCAGTTTTGGCTGAAGAGGTGAAAATAAAATTATTGCATGTACTGGACCCCGTTCTTTCTTTTTTATTTTGAGGCGAACACTTTTTTTATTCAATACGGTGCTTTTCACAGTTTTCCTTGTTTGAACGAAAGTCTTCCTGTAGAGATGACATTGAAGTTTATTTACCCGACTTTCTATAGGATGACCGGGGCTAGAAGCTGAAATCAAACAGCTTGGCGAAGGCTATGCAACCCTAGCAAAACAGCACAAGCGAGACCTCTGAACAATGGAAACTATATTGCTGCACAACAAAAATAACACAATAGGAAAGTCACAAGCTGCACGGAATAATGAACGGGCATCTCAGCGATACGGCGGTACTTGTCTTTTCCTGGCCGGGTGGGGGGTCCACCCTTGGCATTTCCATAAACCAGCGATCCAATAAAGGCAATGTTGGTTCTTCAATGCATTCTTTTATTGCAAAATGACGCAAAGATAGCCGAGCACCAAATGCAGGACTGGACCTCATAGCAAAAGCCGTCCTCCAATATGTCAGCCGCACAGGGCTGCTACCCACGTGGACGCATTAGAGGTCAAGGGGAAAGAAGAAGAAGCAGAGGAACCTTGCCAGCCTGGTGTATTCTGATGCTGCAAGATGGGTGAGCTAAGCAATTGCTTTTGGGCGTGTTCCCGCTCTGGCATCTGGATTTACCCGATCACTGTTTGATGTCATAAGATAAGTGGACGCCCTACAGTCGAACATTGACGCTCTAAGAACAACGTGAGCCCGTGGCTGAGTGCGGCTAGCAGCATGTAGTGATGCTTGCATGTCGAATGGCCTGGAATACTCCCCAGCATTTCCGAGCAAATATCTGGAGTCGACTGATGCAAGCTGCGCTTTGAATTTCACCTATAAATGCTCCTGCCATTAAAAAAAAAAAAAACCTAAGCTCACCCGGGAGACGTGCTGCAGACGTGCCCCTTAAAGCCCTCGGAAGTCTAACCCACTAGTTGCCATATTAGAATCCAAACTCCTTTCCTAAACGTGGGTAATACTCAGGGGTACCTAACAACACTTCACCCTTCGTGAATCTCGCTCTGGCACAATTGCGTTCAGCGGTTACCATCGGTCTTTGGTAAATGGAGCGTTGGCTGTAGGTCGAAGGGCTGAAGTTGCATGTCTGCTGGCTGAAGACGACTCGATGAGAAGAAATTAATGTTCTCTGATAGCCTGGTTCGCGCAGAGGAGCGTATAACGTCCGCGGCACCCGGTGCAGTGGCCCTACGTCTAATCCCCTATGTGCAGCACCTACGTTGTTTTAATGCCGCAGTCTTCCCCTCCAGCTTCCACCCTTCCATGTACCTACAATGCATATATGTCTCCCACCCCCTTTTGAACGTTGCACCAGGCTCCGCACTTCCGGCACCCCACCAGTGATGTCTGTAACTTAGACATAACTGCAGCGCGAACAAAACAACCACATAGGGAAAGAACACACTCAAGACACGGTCAAACGAGCCTTGAGTGCGTTCTTTCCCTATGTGGTTGGTTTGGTTGGCGCTGCAGTTATATCTAAGCTAAGCAACCACCTTGCCCAAAAGTTCGTTTTACTAAAGATGTCTGCAGGTTCGCTGGAGACACTTGTCTTAGGTTCACGAGAGCTTTGTCCTCCAACCAGGTCCCGGAAAACGAAGCATATTGGCTCTTCGGCATCGTAAAGTGTGTAGTCATGATCAAATTTTGATAGGTGATGGGAGCTTTTTCAGTCTTGCTTCCCGGGACAATATTTACATACACGCGCAGGAATTGACAGGTGCCACTTGTTCTTTCGCAAGGACCGCATTGTTCATCGATATTGTCCCCGCCGCTTGCTGCCGTCATTGCTGCAATGGTATCAACATGCCGTCGCGCAGTAGTGAGAGCAGCTGTTGTAGATGCCAACGGCTCACTACACTGTTGGTCGCCTCGTCTACCACGAAGCGCCCATCCTTCGTATGTTGCAACTTCTCGAGAAATAACCATGAAGCCCGATGTCGCGAGGTCTGGGCTTTGAGCTGAATGAGGCGAAATAGCGGCCGTCATTCTTTTTCAATGACGTGTACAGACTGATGCGCCAGAGGCAGAAATTCGTCACTGCTCGCGGGGAGTGTATAAATCCGGCATGCATTAGGAAGGGAAACTTCCAAGAATTTAGCAAGAACACAAGAGTTTTCGATTCCGCCCGGTAAGAAAAAGTTAAGCCTCGGAATCTGGAAAACACTCAACGCTCTTGCGTATAAGAGGCAAAACAATCAACAGTTTGGTACAACTGTAGTTGAAAACCGATTGTGGGTTGTGCGTTGTCATTAAATCTCATCTCATTATCTGCCGAGGAAGACAAATCTCGGTGCATCAGATAATTTTTAGGCTTCAGATACTTCGTAAGAGCGCAACTCTAGGAGCACGCAAGGCCGGCTAAATCTCTGGAGAGTTAGAACTATCCTCGTCACGACACCGGTGCTTTGAGGCGCCATGGTTAATTCCAGACACTTGTTAGCTGGGGCGGCAGCATCGCTGGCAGCCAGCAAGGATTTCAGACTGATCAATACAGTTTAGTTGAAGACGGTGACGAAATCTTGCAGGGCACATTCTTTTTACGCGGTGCCTGAAATAGTTACGGTGGGATTTCCAGGTGCCTAAAGCAAGAAGTCATAAAGGTAGATAAACACTTCAGTAGGCGCGAGAACAATCTGGAGCAGCCGTCGATTCTCGGCGCGCAAATTCCCCGGCTGACGGCACTCAGCGCCTCGCGCATTGTCACTCAGTGCCTAGAATATATTACCCACACAGTTAGCGTGGCCATGGTGTGGCTAATACGCATACGTAAGGTCCGAAAACAGAGCAGATACCATGAATTCAGAATACTGGGATCATTAGGTCTGTTTTAAAACTCCACGTTGTCGAAAACAAAATCTACGTGCTTCATAGATTGACATGTAAATTAGTTTATTTTTGTGAATGACTAAAGAGACATAAAAACGACTAGTATGCAGAGCGTGGTGCAAGCTAAATGTGAAAAAAAAATCTGTCATTGCACGGAGTATTGCGAAAAGCGGAGAGTGAAAGCTGATAACTGCGACTGGTGGGTGTAGAAACAGTACAATAAGCTCTTAGACGATCCTCGGTTGATCGTTTGAATGCACTAGCATATCCGAGGTTGACAACTGAAGTTCGTTGTATCCGAGGTCAACACACGAAGGTTTGTTATATGCGCGGTGATATATTTAGCTTCGTTATATCTGAGGTAACACGTGAAAGTTTGTTATATTCGATGTTACCGCACGAAAGCTCGTTGTATACGAGGCGGCATACTAAGGTTTGTTATGATTGCGTTAACACACTAAAGCTCGTTATATTTCAGGTAGCATAATTAAGTTCGGTATGCGACGCCTCACGCGTGACGATGGCCGCCATTTTGGTTTGCGCAGGCTCTTCAAACGCTAACGCATAAACAACAGCCATGAAAGCGTCTAATAACTCCTCACGCACTTCCAAGAATTACATATTGAGTTACAGTTTTTGGTGCGGGCTGGGCTTTTTGAAACGAAACGATGAGTTAGAACAAACATTCTCGTAGTAGATTTAGGAGATATAAAGGAGAGAGCTAAGATAAGTGGCACATGTGTGTCTCGATGCATGCACTTTTCACTTAGGGATGCGGGCTTATATAACCCTATAACCCTCCGTACCACTTTTCTTCCTTCTTCTTCAGAGGGCACGTCACCGCTGTTGGCTGCTGGTGCTATTGGCGTTGGCGGTCGCGGTAAGAGCATTTTTTTTAAGTTCTCACCTTTTTTAAGTTCTCACCGCAGTTGTAGCACTGGTGTGTCGCACGGCATTTCCACGCTAGCAGTTCTGGTGACCGTGTTTTTCTTTCAACGGCACAAGGGGAGTTTGTGAACGAGGGACTTAGCTAACGCGTTTTGGTCTTCGTGAGGTGCGGCGAAGACCCATTTCTCGAAACATGTCACCCCGGAGAAGCCGAGCATCAGGTCGAAGGGAAGCTTGTAAAAGCAGCTTCCCATTGCTAAAACGGGCTGTCACCCGGCTTCTTTTGGGAATGAAATCCGTACACCCGAGGAGAATGCTCAACCTACAAGGCCACTGCGGTGTAGGCTGTATTGGCTTGCAACGCTTCTACACGCTTCTATTCGATTCCAAGTGAGTTATTAGCATGCTAAAGGGCTTATAGCATTGTATGCGTCCGTAGTTATGTTAAACCAGGAGAGGCTTCGCAATTCGGATGATCTCCGTTGATGACAGTGGCTTTGTTACCTGAAGCTGCAGCTTTTGTCAAAAGTAACGAGTCTAAGGGGTTTGATTCTAATAAGAACGACAGGTCTTTTTGCATCCTCAGAAGTTCTAAAGTTACGAAGTGCAAGGATAAGACTTCCTTTCACCTTCGACAGACTTGGAACGATGGCGATACATAATGTGCGAAACTGCTTTGCCCAGAAACAAATTCTCTTGACTCTAAACTTGTGGCATTGGGTGTAGTTGTCGGAGCAATGTGAAAGAGGACACTTCTGGCGAATGCATTCGATAATTACGCTACAAGCAGGAATCAAAAGCTTGAGTTTCTCTGCTTTGCGTAGTTTTACTGTGTAGACGCGTCTTATTTAAGGCATTTTGAAATACGATGCAGGTAAACTTAGAGTTTTAATGCGTTGTAGACCGTAATTGTTTCTTTTAAATCCATTCGTTCTGCACTGTCAAAGCGTCTTCTTAGCAAGTTGGCGTTTAAGGAATTGGAAAACACCGCACATCACTCTGTACTTTGTCTGCTGATCCCGAGAGCGTCGGAATGTTTTGAAAAGCGTTTGCCTTACGTCCTGTGTACTGATGTTTGTGCTTTTTCCCTTTTTTCAGGGGTTCCGACGCAAGAGTAAGTAAAAGCCTTACATCCCGGGTCAAGGCAAAAGTGATATTGTGAACGGAGCGGGTGGCTAAGCCAGAAGTTCTCCAATACGAACGTGAAGGGGCTAACTGGTCCTTGCCCGCAGGGCAATTCACAAGGTGTCTTACGGCAACCCTCGAAAGGCGAGAAAGAGGAAGTTCGCACTGAACAGAAATTGCGGCCTAATTTAAAGCTGAGCGAACTCGTATTGTTCACAGATAGCAGGAAATGCCACATTGAGCCTTGATAAACGGTGGACGTCAAATAGAAAGGCACAGGTTTTACGTATAAAGAAAATTCGTGAGTTCAATATGTTCTGTGCTTTTGCGCATACTCCGCGATTCGCACCTGATTCGCCATTCTCTGCACCTGAATAACTTGACGCATGTGTTTTATTCTGCACTGTTGACAACTTTGGCTCGGTAGGATTCCGACATGGTGCGACTTTGACCCATTCTGAGCTTTCTGTGTTCGGCGTTCCTCGCAGACTCGAGGAGCATGCTGCCGAGGACACCCGCATCAAGTGCCGGCTCACCGTGGGCGCCCTCTGTGTCGTCTTTTTAGCGGGAATCTTTTCCTACCTGATTATCAACTCCTTCGGTGAGTTCCCCACTGACCGTGCCGCTCTTCCAAGGGCATAGTCCAGAATTTTCTCCAAGGACTTGGATTTATAGCTACCGCCGTAGCAGGGAAGTGCGCAGTTTACGGGACCTGCTTTCTTTGTTTTTTTTTTCTCAAATAGGTATTCCATCGACACGAGGCTTAGCTCCTTAACGCCGTCATTCGTATGAGCCGAGTAAATAGCGACGATGGACTTTACAAATGTCTTTCTGTGAGGAAAGAAAACTCCGCACGACTGCATAGCTCGCTTGAATGATGAGGACGGTCATGTGAACGGGCTGTTAGTGTTTCGTTAAGATTTATGAAGCTCAAGTAACAAAAGATGACTCTAATGTCGCAATTTAATCGTTTGGAGTGGAGTGTCATGAATTCGCGACACGCCGACATGCTCTCTCGAAACCGAATGGACAACCACGTAGGCTCCATCGACGGCACTGTGGTCATCGTCTCACTGTTGAGTACAGAACAGAAGTGATATCACCAATGCTTTTTTTAACTAAGTGCTACCATCATTCTTGCGCGTGACATGCCACGCAGGACGACGTACTGTCGCCTAAGCGGAAAAAGTGCGACGGAGTGTGTGAAGTTCGCTGAACTTTCTGAGGCGCCATTCAGTCTCCAGCACAGAGTGTACGGCGCGAGGTAGCGACTTTGACATCTGCACCTTCCCCGGTCGAAGGGCTACGAAATTCGTAGAACCGCGGACGCACGACAGAGGCTCGGTGGCTGCTCTATTATTGCCAGCGGCACCGCCGCCAGAACGCTCGTTCCTTCTCCGTCTTGCCTTCCCACCACGCATATCTTTCCAGCGCGGAGCCTTGTGCAGTGTGCAGTGTTTGAATGCCTGCAGTCGTCATTCTGTGGCTGTGGCCAGTTTTTTTTGTAACCTTCTCGTTTCCCTACCTTTCAGTCATTCGCTGTGCTCATATATACAGCTTATTGTGAGGACGCAGGTGTACGGTGGCCGACCGGTACGCGATGCGGCGCCAATGGGTCGTTTGAGCTTTGCGTACTCAGAAGAGGACCCTGGTCAGGCTGTAGCTGCCAGTGGGCGCTTCACTCCTCAGCGAGAGCTTTTCTTTTTTTATAAGGAACCATGAGTGATTGTTCCCGAGGTGTACGTGTGTCCCGTATGCACTTGCGCGGAAAAGGAAACGTAGAGGAAGTCAGAGGTACGGAAGGCAGTGAATTCAGTGCTGCTTGTATGTGTGCTCGCAACCTCTCCTTTCCCAAGTATTTCGTTAGTTGATATCCTTTCCCCAGTCTTTGATTAGCTGACGGAAACTTCATTTTCCTTTCCCTAACCATCGATTGGTGAGAAGTGTCACCTGATTGATTATTGGTTGCATTCCCCGCCAAGGACGGAGACAGAGGGCTTAAAGGCCCATTCACACTTGGTAGTCGCAAAGGGCACGCGACCAGCAGTCGCTTGCGACCAAGCAGCAGCTCGACAACACCGTTGTTCACACTTGCAAGCGCGACCAGCGGGTCGCTTTCTCGTTAGATTCTCGTTTGAAGCGAAAACTCTCGGGAATGACGTTGTTCGCGCGCTTTCGAGAGTTTCATCTGTTTTGGCCGCACCTTCTGTACTCGCGCTCGGTAGTCTGAACTGCTACTCGCAATGTGCTACAACGACCCGAGCGAAGACTTGGTCGTCGTGACGGTTTTGACGTGCACCGCGGTCGTACAAGCGTCATGATGACAGAGGCGCGCTTCTCTGCAGGGCCGGCCTACCAGCCTGCAGTATGCCGGCCGCCGGCGTCAGAAAAATGCGGCAGTATTGCTTGTTCGCATTCATACAAAGCTCTTAGGTACAGGAACGTGATAAATGAATCATTTCTGAAGATCGCTGGCCACTACCGAGTCGCTGGTAGAAGTGATAACTGCGACACAAGCAAATTTCTTCCCATAGCCGCTTTGCTGCTGCTGCTCCATGCGGCTCGACTGTAGCTTGCAAGCCCCGCTGCTGCAGGCGTCGCGGAAGTCGAGCATGTCTTGATATTATTATGATACGCAGTCCACAATAAAGCGGTGACGAAAGCAGCATCCTAATTACTAGCGCTGGCCAGGATCCGAAGCGTCCTCAGTTGTGGCATCGATATGAAATCGGCTAGGCTTAGCGACGACTAGGGCAGCCAGCTGGGAGCAGCGCAGGTCGTCGCCCGGCGCGCCCGCGAGCGGCGTCGTTGCTGGAAGCTTGGCTCGATCGCTGATTGGTTCAGCGGTTTGTGACTCGCAGTCGCGAGGCTGAAAAATCGAGCAGCGAGCGACTGGCCCGCGACTGTCGCTTTTCGACCAGGGCGACCGTTTGCGACTATCGCTTTTCGACCAAAACGGTCGCGCAACCTGCGACTCGCAAGTGTAAGCGGGCCTTAAATCTAAGCGCTCTCGGTTAAGCGGGGGCTGATTTCGTCCAATCAACGGTTCAGTCGTGTTGTAGATAGTTTTGTCCTTGCTCGTTTCTTCTTTTTTATTTATGTGTAAATAAATATTTAACCTTCTTTTCTTGCCGTCGAGTAATGTGAATGTTTGCGACTCCGAACCATCAATTCACCAAGAAACTCGATTTTATCATCAACAATTGTTTCCACACGTCGCCACGTGAAGGGGACCTCAACTGAGTGGCTTGCAAACCTCCAATCGGTCTGCTTAATTTCTGCTCACAAGGCGCGAAATACAAAGTGGCATCCCGACAACACGGAAACGAAAAATTACCACAGTCTATGTGATTTGCACGATGGTAAACACACCGATAGCCGAGGAATGTTCATCAAAAGCGACTTTTCGAGTCAGGTGTGTCGCATATATTAGGACGCCGAAAAGGCACTCTCAGCTTCACTCTTTAAATAAATCCCGGCCGGATGTGTGGGCAGGTTTTCGGCCGCATTTATTCTTGAGCGTCAGAGACGCGTTCGGGCTTCTTTTTTCGATGTATTCTAATCCATGTATGCTAATGTTTAAGGTGATCCAGGTATTCTAATCTCTAAAGCATCATTTTAAAGAAGGAAAGACGCAACTGAAGTTAAGTGCCCACAGTCCTAGAAGGCTGGAAACCTGAACCTTATGGCTTACTGACTGGACATCTTGGCACACTTACACAGCAAGGTAGGAAGGGCCGTTTCCTTCCATTTCCTGCCTACACTTGGCTGCATAGCCACACTGTTGTGCGCGAGTATACCGCATGTCGCGTCCATCTTGTCTTGTAGTCTGAATGCGCTATGCGCTTGTTTGGACGCATCAGATGACTATCCAACTAGGCCATTTAGGAGCACTAGCTCCTTATCGGCAATTTAGCATAGCTTCCAGCTAGCCCCGCGAGCCCAAGCGGCCTGTAGAGCCTAAAGAGTGAAATCACATTTTTTTTTTATAAGTAATAGCGGATTTAACCATCTGCGTTCTTCCGTACAATTTAGATTGGAGATATATACGATTTAGATCCTGCAGACGTCGAAGGCAGCAACGTCTCGACTTCTCGTTTAAGAGTCCTTCCAATACTACTGGAAGTTTCAACCGTAAGATTCTTCGTAAACGGCCAGCCCTCTCGGCTGACAAAAGCGCAACTTTTGTCAAATCTGCAGTTCCAGTAATTGTTTTTCCACGTGATGTAAATAGAACAGGGATTACGATTTCTGTTATTCAATGGCCAAGAAAAGCACTTTATCAAAACGCTTGGTCCACCTCACAGTGTACACTCTAAGTTAAAAAGGTGCCCAGATCGGCATAAAATCACTTGTCCTTCAGCTCTTTCCCTTTCGACCGAATCAACTGGGTGCCCATCGGTGATCGCAAAAGGTTTGTGCTTTTGCAGTGAAAGGTTCACTCGGGACCTCGGAGTGGTTCGATCGCCGGGTGCCTAGTTTTGACCTTCAGCTCAGTTAGAGGTCAAACCTTGAAAAAGAGAAAAAGCATTTGAATGAATATCCATGACTGGGAGTGAAACCCGCGGCTGTGGGAACCGATTTCCTTTAAGGGCCGCTCAGAGAGACTTCTAGGCTATCGCCGAAGCTAACACGCCTCGTGTTAAACTGCACCACACTCTCGCGCTGTGCATTGGAGAGCGTCGTCTTCTCCGTCCCGCGGCACTGCCTGCTCACCGTCGTCTTGTACGTAGCACAAATCCGTGCTTTTGCTCCGATTCGAATGTTGTAAACATTCTCTGTACTTTATTTCTCTTCGTTGTTTTGCGCTGTGACCACTGTGAGGTGGTTTGTATTTGCGTTCAGACGGCCGACTCACATTCCATGGAACAGGAACTGCGAAATGTCTAAGGATTAACGTTTTTTTTTTGGCCAGTTGTGTCCTGGCGCTGGGGCGTTTGTCTTGTTCGTTGATTGACTTGTTCGTTGATTGAATCAGAATTTCGTCTTATCCGCGATGTTCTATAAATTCAGATACGGCAAAACAGCGCTGACGGACGGGACGGAAGAAGACGAGACAGACACATGCGCTGAACTAACAACCAAATTGTTTATTGCGAAAGACGGGGGCAATATAAAGCATAGAAAGGAAGAAAAATGCCCCGCTCTTTCGCAATAAATCATTTGGTCGTTAGTGCAGCGCATGTTTCTGTCTCGTCTTCTTCCGTCCCGTCCGTCAGCGCTGTTTTGCCGTACCATTTAGCATGAGCCAACCCGCCCGACTCAGCCCTCTCCTTGAATTTATAAATTCAGGCAAGGGGGATCAAAGAATAAAACCTTTCTCTGACAGTTCGAGTCTCCCATCCGGAACCGGAGCCCGATGTGTATGAGGGTGATGTGCCACCGTCTTCAGATAGCGGCTACCATGATCGCCGCAGAACTACAACGCCACCTTCACCTACCGATGAGGAAGGCGACCCAGTTTTGAAGAACGATACCGTGCCTTCCACGAGTGAGTCTTTACCATCACTGTCTAGTGCAACGCATGCCAGCGCACAGGATACCACACAAAGAAAAACATCGCGGAAGTCTGCAGATGTGGCCGGGACAGCTGCTACTGGTAGGCTTTTCCAGGGTATGTCTGGTGACTTCATGTACGACCACATAGATTTAGCACGTCCAGTGCGTGCTGGGGTATGACTGGTAACTTCATGTACGACCACATAGATTTAGCACGTCCAGTTCGTGCTGGGGTATGACTGGTGACTTCATGTACGACCACATAGATTTAACACGTCCAGTGCGTGCTGGGGTATGACTGTTGACTTCATGTACGACCCCGTAGATTTTGGTGACTTCATGTACGACCACATAGATTTAGCACGTCCAGTGCGTGCTGGGGTATGACTGGTGACTTCATGTACGACCACATAGATTTAACACGTCCAGTGCGTGCTGGGGTATGACTGGTGACTTCATGTACGACCCCGTAGATTTTGGTGACTTCATGTACGACCACATAGATTTAGCACGTCCAGTGCGTGCTGGGGTATGACTGGTGACTTCATGTACGACCACATAGATTTAACACGTCCAGTGCGTGCTGGGGTATGACTGGTGACTTCATGTACGACCCCGTAGATTTTGGTGACTTCATGTACGACCACATAGATTTAGCACGTCCAGTGCGTGCTGGGGTATGACTGGTGACTTCATGTACGACCACATAGATTTAACACGTCCAGTGCGTGCTGGGGTATGACTGGTGACTTCATGTACGACCCCGTAGATTTTGGTGACTTCATGTACGACCACATAGATTTAGCACGTCCAGTGCGTGCTGGGGTATGACTGGTGACTTCATGTACGACCACATAGATTTATTTAGCACGTCCACTGCGTGCTGGTGCATGGGACGTCCAGAGTCTGTGTTGGCGTGTGGTATCTCCAAACTCAGCGGTGATTCTTCGGGAGAGATGTGCGCTACATATGAGAAGCACTGGGTAGCCAAACTCTGAGACGATCAGTGTGTTGATACAAAGCCTCCTCACATTAAATTAAAAAAAAATCGTTCTTCAGTGCTTAGCCCGCTGGTTGTCTCCAAGAGCAGTGAAATGTTCTGTCTGCAGTTTTATTCTCTAGCCCTGCCTGCGCAAAATGGGCTCATTCATGGAGCATTTGCAAGGTTTGCGAGTGGGCTGCTTGGACCGTAACAATATGGAGCGGCGTCCATGTATGTGGCCACAACCATAACACTATGAAATCCTTGCATACTACGAGCTCCATCCACAGATGTGGACAGTTAAGTGGCTTGGATTTAGTAGCCACAGAAACACATAAGGGACGGCATGCGATATGATCACAAAAAATTTTTTAAAGGAAACCCTCTGTGTTTTACGATAGTTTTGGTATGGTCCAAACAAGTGTGCTTTTTGAAAAATGTTGAATGGAGACATGTTTGCCAAACAAGAAAGCAAAAGGGTTTTTCGTTTTCGTGTACATTCAAGCATTAGCGCTTGAATGTAGCCAAGAAGCGCTAATTGATTGGCATAGCGACTTTATGTAGCAGGATTCCGTGAGTAAAACTAAGACTTTCAAAGGAGTTTTCGGGCATAGCGTTGTCATGCGTTGACCCGACTGAAAGTGGTCAAATAATAATTCGATAACTTAGAACTTTGCTTAGAAATATGCTGATCAGAAAAATTTGAATACTTAAAATAATCCACTTCTTAAGAGGGGATGAATAGCACCTTAAGGTTTAACAGTTCACTTTACCCGTACTAGGGCCGTATGCTCATAATCGTTTGTCCGCACAACCAAGAATGCATGGTATCCTGATTAGTCGGCGCCGTAGCTGCCGTGTCTTGTGCTCTTGTTCGGCAGACGCTAGCCAACTATAGATGGCACGGCCAAGAGCATTGTCAACCGAAGCCAATGCCGCTTACACCAGGTTTCACATCCCATGTGCCTGAAGCTTCAGAGCCGAGTAGAAGCATTCTGTGATGCTTTGCGCAAGGACTCATAACAATCATGTTGGCGCTTATCGCAAAAATAGTCAAAATTCCTTTTTTCACAAAGAGACAAGCACCTTGCGAGGAATAAAGAAGCCAAAAAAAAGGTCACCACCGTCTGGAAGACGAAGTAACGAGCATTAGTTGTTTGATTTACTAGAATTGATATGAATGAGATTGAAGGGAGGTACATCAAATTGAATACGAATTTGTACGTTTATTTCTTAATATTATGAACACACACAGAAACATTTCACTTGTACAGAGGGCGAAACGCATGTCTAGAACAACCGAACTGTGTGTTCCGCAGCTCCCAATGCCACTGCGGCCAGGAAGGCAAAAAATTACGATGAAATCCAACGAGTGAAACTGCACATGCTTACATCCAGATCATTTTTAACCAAATTTTGTCGCTAGGTATCGCGTGTTCAGCCCGAAACACGCCCGGAACGTGTTCTAGGCAAGCGTTTTGTCGTCTCTACATACTGCATCCAACTATCACACAAATCACTGCTTAATATCTTCACTGGCACCACCATCAAATTCTTCACTTGATTGGATAGACGAACTTTCTTCTTTCATAACACTTTAGTCGTCATCCATGCATTCACATTCTTCTTCTCGTATCCACAATATTTGACCGTGACGGCATCATTGGCACGCTGCAGGTGGTTGTTTCTACAATGCTATTGTTGATGGCGCTATAAGTCTCAATGCGAGATGTGCTGTTTTCTAGTTGCTATCACAGATGGCGCTGTGATCTCAGGGGGGTAGCAGACCCCACCAAATCTCGAAACGTGGTGAGTAGTTGCTGCTACAGATGGCGCTGTGATCTCAGGGTGGTAATAGACCGAAATCTCTAAACTTGATCAGTGAGAGCTAGTGCTCTTAAAAGTGGCGTGACAGATGTGATTGTATATTTAGTGAAAAATGGCGTACATGTGCTGAGAACGCTTGGAGTCATGCGTGCGCAAGCCTGAGGGCTTCATTTTGTTTCACAGACATGAAAGTAAAGTTTGGCAATAAAAGAAATGAAGAGCAAGGATTTTTATCTTGTTATTAACTTATAATCTAATTGTTGCCTTGAATTCATTTAACCGGGAATTAGATATCCGATTCGGTGAAATTTCAGACACACTGGTAAACTACTTTCTGAAGTGCACATGACCTTATGCTATATTTAAATCAGTAAGGCTTGAGATACTGGTAGAATATAATGAGTTCTCATGCCGGACGTGAAGGTTTAAATCAGGCCGGGGTGTAGAAAGATAAAAAGTTTTTCAAGAGTAAAACCAACATATTGTGGCTGAGAGACGTTTGGAGTAGTCGCCAGTAATCTCGTCACTATGCCTAGTTAACATGTCGATCAGGAATAATTGGCCAACTTTTGAACACGCGTTTTGGCAAGTTGCCCTAGCAACAGCTTGGCATTAATAAGGCGTTAAGGCTTTTTGAGCAGTTACTTTCGCAATAAAACCTGCCACACTCTCCTAGCTGTTGCAGCTCTTTCGCCTTATTTACTTCCATTGCAGCACTGAAATCAGACGACCAACAGGCGAAACAAGGAACTACCAAGAAAGAAAAGGTTGTCATCCTGCAGAATGAACTACCGAAGCCCAAAGCTGACTGATGAAGTGGGCGAAGTGGTCGGGTTCCGAAGCGATGACAGGGAGTGACGCCTACAACGCAGAATGCGCTTCAATTATTCGTAGCATTGAAATAGAACTTGCCATTTTTGTGTCGCGCGATAAACGCAATTTGCATTGTAAGCAATGCACCAGTGCTGAAATTTCCAATTTCATATATATATATAATAAATAACCACCAGAGCACATATACGATCACTGCCAGATCTGCCTCTTTCAAAACACGTAACGACAAAAGGCTATCCATTTGGAAGGTTCAAGGCCACGATACTGCAATCTGGCTTCCAGACACATTACGACAGGGAAGCGTGTGAATCATATCTAATATTTAAATTTAACACCTTGTCTGCTGGTATTAATGAAAGCCCTGGCAAACTCTCCTGCCTTTCCGGCTAAATCTTCCTGCAATGTTTTTTTGTTTTTTCTTTTCTTTGTGAACTATTTTGCATCCAAAATGTTGTGTCTTAGATCCATTATGATGACAGTTGCGTAACGTTTTGTTCTGTATCTAACACTTTCATTTCTGGTCGAGGTACTGACATTATTCTTGTTGTGGTTAAGCACGAATTTTGTGACGCTCGTCTCTCGTGTATTCATCGCATTATTATCGTTTGGTTGTTGCTGATCACTGCGTTTGGGTAAACTTTGTTTCTTAGGACATTTTTTCTACTCTTGAACTATATTTTTGTGCGCCTGTATTATTTCGCATGGTATTTGTATTTATTCTAATATTGTTGTGTTAAGTGTAAGCGGTGTTCCCTGGGATGAAATTTGTCTTTTTGGTACACTTTCTAACACTCTGCCACTGTCTTTAACTTCATTTTTGGGCTTATGTACATTTCCCCACATATCTCCTCCTGAAAAATGCTACAACAGTGACACAATTTTGTGTGTATTCTGTGTATTCTGTGCATTCAGTCACCTCTGCGTGTGTGTGTGTTATTTTTTGTTTCTTTTGGCCATCGAAGTGCCATTTTCTGTATTTATTTATTCTTTTATTCCTTTTTTTCACTCCTGCAAACGAGGAACCTTTCCATGTGGTCACCATATGCGAACCACACGGGGCTCACGTGCCACTGTGTGGAGACACTTAAGCGCAGCCGCAACCTGTGTGTGCGCGTGCTATCTTCTAAAGTCGCGCGGGCCCACACAGACGCGGCTAGAAGCCATACTGACGCACACAATTGGCAGGCACTTACCTTCTTTTGTTAATCACCCCCACGTTTTTTCCCTCTTCCGAACTAGTCGCGTGCCCGCCCAGGCCCGCCTCCCTCTTCCACCTCTTTCAAGCGGCGCCTTTGCTGGACCATCTTGGCGTTTGGGTTTCCTTTCTCGGCTGTGTTCCTCTTTTCCCTTTGATTTTTTTTCATTTTTTTTTCATTCCTTTAATTATTTATTTCTTTATTTGCTGATATTTTTTCTTTTTCAAACCCTCTGTGTGCCATGTTCACTGCTATAAGAAGATGCGTCCGTGCACTGTATGATCATTCTTGAAAAAGACCAGTCCCTGGTCGAAACGTTGAATAAATCTGTTAAGTTTTTCAATGTGACTTCCCCAACTTATTATATATTTAGTCAGTTGCCTTGAAGATTTTCTTATTCCTTATATATATATATATATATATATATATATATAGATATATATATATATATATATATATATGAAGTCACAAGAAATTGAACAACTTAACAGGATTTAATTAATGATGTGTCAGCAGGAGGACGAGCCGGAACATCGTGAATCAAATAGGACTGTTATGTTTTCAACTTCTGGTGACTTTTCTAATATTGATGAAGCAGTTGACATGAAATATATATATATATATAGTACGAACGTAGACCAACGTTTGAATATATATATATATATATATATATATATATATATATATATATATATATATATATATATATATATATATATATATATATATATATATATATATATATATATATATATATATATATATATATTTCATGTCAACTGCTTCATCAATATTAGAAAAGTCACCAGAAGTTGAAAACATAACAGTCCTATTTGATTCACGATGTTCCGGCTCGTCCTCCTGCTGACACATCATTAATTAAATCCTGTTAAGTTGTTCAATTTCTTGTGACTTCATATATATATATATATATATATATATATAAGGAATAAGAAAATCTTCAAGGCAACTGACTAAATATATAATAAGTTGGGGAAGTCACATTGAAAAACTTAACAGATTTATTCAACGTTTCGACCAGGGACTGGTATTTTTCAAGAATGATCATACAGTGCACGGACGCATCTTCTTATAACATATTTGAATAATATTCCCCATTGATCAACACCACAAAGCGGATAAATATTTTTTTAAAAATCCCCTCTGGTCCCTCGGTTTCTGTGGCTGTTGGCTTCTCTCATATGTATAACGAGCCCCTCATTCCCCTTATATATATATATATATATATATATAAGGGGAATGAGGGGCTCGTTATACATATGAGAGAAGCCAACAGCCACAGAAACAAAGGGACCAGAGGGGATTTTTAAAAAAATATTTATCCACTTTGTGGTGTTGATCAATGGGGAATGTTATTCAAATATGTTATCGTTTAAATATAATTGATTAGAAAAGCAGAAGAAAAAACAACCGCATGCCGCCGGTGGGAACCGAAGCCACTACCCCCGAATTTCGCGTCCGGTGCTCTACCAACCGAGCAACGGTGACGGTTGTCTGATCTTCTACTTTCGGGGGTATTTATGTTTACAAGTTGCTTTAGAGTGTTCATCAGCGCCACCCACGTTCATAAGCGGCGGACGTAGTACATCCTGGGTTAACGCGGGTGTGACGTGAGGGTGATTGTGAGGGTGGCCTTGGGCAAGCCGTAAGTAAATAAAATACTGCCTCGACTAGGATTCAAACCCGCGACAGCACCAACAGATGGGTTTCGCTGGCCACTGCAAGAGAGCACTATGCTATTGCCGCACTCGATCACGCCTCTTATTAAACTACAACACACTCTCGTGTTGCGCATTGTAGAGCGTCTTCTTAGTCAGCTAATACTGCTATCCAATTAATATTCGCGCTTTGAGCTATGTCGCGGTAGCAACAGAGAGATGTGCGGTGCAGGCGTTGGCGTATAAATCGTTGTGGCAGAAACAGGGCACTAGAACAATGCAGGTTGAGGTTGGCAACATTGCTGCAGAAACGCGGCACGGGAGCAAGAGCCCCTGGCGTACATTGGGTAAATTGGCACTGACGATGGAAAGTTGAACACGCGCGTAACTGGGTCCCTGGGTCAGTGGAAACCTCAACCGTGCTTTCAGGTACGTGGCAGTGGTGCCCACCTGCAAAAAACTGTGCTTTCGCATAACATTCCGTGCTTAGCAATGCTAAACCACCAGTAAATTTTTGAAATAATTTAGTGATTTTCGAGCTGTTAAGCCTAACTATAAGCCGTGTACATAGCCAGAATAGCAATGACTACACTACAGTTCACCCGCCGGGGTGGCTCAATGGTTAGGGCGCTCGTCTACCGTGCCGTAGTACTGGGTTTCTAACTCGACCGCGCGGCCGCTTTTCGATGGAGGCGGAACGCAGAAGGCGCCCGTCGGCTGTGCGATGTCAGTGCACGTTAAAGATCCCCACTTGGTCGAAATTTTCACCGGAGACCTCAACTACGGCACCTCTTTCTCTCTCTCTCTTCTGTCACTCCCACCTTCCTCTCTTCCCTTACGGCGCGGTTCAGGTGTCCGCCAATATATGTGAGACAGATACTGGGCCATTTCCTTTCCTCGAAAACTAATTTTGCACTAGAGTTTCTAAGCTCTATGCCGGCTTTGCCATTTTTTTTGCTATTTTTATAATTTTATTCTTTGAAAACAACAATGGTGTACTCACTAAATTCAATAGGAGAAAAAAAAATGCAAGCGGTTTCACTTTTTTACTAGATGGCGACACTGTGTTTACATCTAAAGCCCTCTCTATGGGTGGTGGTAGTGGTAAATTTCGATTCTAATTCTCTCATTGGTCGTTCTCTACCTTACATTCGTAAATCACTGGGAGTCCTCGTGCTACTCATAGCGCTGTGGTCCAGAGGTTAAGCGACGCTTGGGCACATAATTCGCATCTAGACGAACAACGCTAAATCGTCCGTATTTTTTTTGTGTGTGAGGTACTCAGCCTTTGCATCCCCATAAAAAGCGACACAGTAACTGTAGAGGTGCTTCTTTAATTTATTCCGTTACTGCGAAAGTACGCATATATAGTAAGCGCAAAATAAAGTATTGGATCGTACGTTGTTGGGCTAGTCGGTCAATCATGGTGAATACAATTATATTATTATATAGTATTGGACCACACAACACAAGCAAAGATACAATATGTCAGCCGCGCAGGGCTGCTTCTCCCGTGCACGCATGTCAGGTGAAGAAGAAAGAAGAACAAGAACCTTGGAAACCTGGCGCATTGTTATCTTCTAGCATGGGTAAGCTAATCAAATGCTTAATTGTGTGTTTCGGCAGCGCAATCTGGACTTACGAGATAACAATTAGATGCCACATTCCAACGGGGGCCTAGGGCCAACAATTGACATTATCAGAAATTGAGGCCATAGCCCAGTGCGGTTAGCAGCACATAGTGATGGTTGCATGTCGAATGCCTCTAAATACTTTCCATCACTTCAAAACACTTGCCTGAAATGGATTGGAATTACTCGGGCTCCGAACTTCACTTGTAGATTAACATGCCTGTGAAAAAAAAAATGAGATCATACAGAGAAGACGATAGCAGACGTGTCGCTTGCAATCCCAGTGGGCGTTTCGTTTTGCGCGGTTGCAATATGCACTCCATTGTCAACCACCAACTATCCCGCCTTCACCTGTTACATGGGTTAGACTCCTAAGCCGCCTCTTGATATACATAAAAAAACAGAGGATATGCCTAAAAATTCTGCACCGTTTGCGAGTGTCTCTCAGCGCACATAGATGTTGAGCTAATACCTGCACTATTTTGTGTCTGGAAGTTTGGTCGTCGGTCGGAGGCCTGAAGCTGAATATTAGGTGGACAAAGTTCACTCTGTAAAAAGAAAATTTTAAAAAAGTTTTATTGCCTTACAAATCGACAAACTCAGACGAGATACTATCGTCAGGTGCACCTTGCACTCTGGTCTAACGCATGGCCCCTTATATGAAGCACTTGCGCTGTTTTCATGGCGCAGTCCCGCTTCCATCCTTCCCCGTGACTGCTCCGCATATGTCCTCAGCCTCCCGACTTCAACGCTGCACCCTGGCTTCACCTCCCTCACAGCACCAGTGACGTCGGTAGGCTCACCGCAGGCACTTGTTTTTAAGCTCACGAGAGCTGTGTTCAGCTGTAAGGCATTCGGGTCATTCTTCGGCATTGTAGGATTGGGTGTGATACCCAAACTTTTAGAACATGAGAGGTGTCCATTGAAATTTGCTTCTCTGGACGACTTATGCGGATAAGTGGTGGAATTGGCAGCTGTCAGCGGTGCTTCCTTATAGGAGTGTATCGCTTATCAGTACTGTCCCCGCAAGTGGCTTCATCACAGGGGCACTAGTCTTCAAATTGTTTGCCGTATTAATGAGAGCGGCTGTAGTAGACGGCAGCGGCGCATCGTACAGGTGGTCGCCTAATTGGACTCGAAGCGGCCAAACCTTTCCACGTGCCTACGTCTTGAAAAACAATCATGAAGTACGATGGCGTGAAGTCTCGGGCTGTGAGGTGGCTGAGGCCGAAGTGCGGTCGTCGTCCTTATTTGACGGGATATACAGACTGATACATCTGATGAGCTAGTCTGTCACCTCTAACGGGGACTAAATAAAGGGGATGGACGTCTTTGAAAAAGAACATCCGAGAATTGGACAGGAATGCAAGTTCTTGCAATTGCGCAAGCAAATAACAAGTTAGTCTTACAAGATGTAAACCTTAAACATCCTTCGTACAACTGGAGTAGAATGCTGAGGGGGGTTCGCGATGTTATGAAACCACATTATCTGCCTTAGATGAGAACATTCGCCGTAGTTAAAAAAAAACTAAACGTAACATAATGTTTCCGAGTCCTGCAGACGCTAGCAACATCTTAAGCTGGCTAAATCTGTTGAGGGTTACAACTCACTTCGTCATGACAAGAAAACTGATGCGCCACGGTTTCTTCCATACACTTGTTAGCTGTGCTGCAGCATCTGTGGCGGCCGGCAAACATTCGGGAAAGGCGTAAAGTCAGCCGTCACTGCAAAACTTGTTCTGGAAGGTCAGTTCAATTTGGGCACAGCTGTGCCATCCCCCTCCTGTTATTCGCCGGCTGGCGATGACCAGTGTGAGTGGATTATTTTCATCGATATCAACTGTAGAGTGGCACAGAAAATTGATCAGCCCGAAAGAGTAGGGCTCTTGTAATACAACTTCGGGATGCAGAGAGCGGTACATGTCGAATGTGAAAATTGAAAATTCGGTCATCGCACTGAGAGTGGCAAAGCGCGAAGCGAAATTTGGTAACTTTTACTTCTAACAGCAATAAAGGTAAACATAAACTGTGTTAAACCTTTCCGCCTGTATCTATTTCGCTTCTGACGGAATCAAACCTGATTGATAGCGTGTTAATTGTGCCTTTGTGTTCCTTCTCATTCCGTGCTTCTGCGCCGTTTTTCCCTCTTAAGCGAAGATAAAAATCAGGAGTAATTTGGAACAACTCTTCACGCCCTTACAATAATTACGTAATCAGTTCCGCTTCTTGTTGTACGGTTGGCGGTTCGATCGGGAAGACAACAAACAAGAAATTATAATCAGGCACGTTTGCTGTAGAAATAGCAGACGTAAAGGGGAAAGCTAAGCCTATCTGCAAAAGTGGACTCCATGCAGTATTTTTCTAAGGATGAAAGTTTACGTGGCGCCATAACGATCCGCACATTTCCTTTGGCTTTCTTTAGATGACGCATGCATGTTTTTTCTACAACATAAATGCCCCTCAAGAGTCGCATCGGTTTGTTCCTCTAACGCAGCACGGCTTGCCCGCGTTCGCAGATTTCGTGACCATGTTTATCTTTTATTGGTGGAAGGGCAGAGTGGCAAAGAAGCGGCATAGCTAGCGCATTTTGGTCTTCTTGGCATGCGGGGAAAGTTTTATTTTCTAAATATTTCTCCCCAGAGAAGTCGAGCGTTAGGCCAATGTAAAGCGTGTGCGCATTAGGTAAACAGGTGGGCACAGGGCTGCATTGAGGACCGAACCCCGTGCCTCTATCGCACTAGGTGCATGCTTAGATTACGAGACCACCCCTGCGTGGCCTGGAGTAGTTTGCAACGCTCCTACATCTCTATGATCGATCCCAACAGACAGGAGGCAAACGTGGGTTTTAAATGATGACTACAGTTTAAGTGTTTCCTTAAAATATAGTAGTTCTGCATTGCACTTTCAAAGCGTCTTCTCAGGAAATTGCCGCATAAGAAGGTCGAAAGCGTCAGTTAACAGTCTTCAATTTTTCTCTGGTGCACGACACAGTAGGAATGTGTTGACTTTGAGAATCATTCGTCTCAGGTCTTGTGTGATGAATTATCGCTTTTTTTCTTTTTCTTTAGTTTCAACGAAAGAGTAAGTAAAAGCCTAACAACCCGCGTTAAGGCAAGAGCGATATTTTTGACAGAGCAGGTCGCTAAGCCAGCAGTTCTCAGATACCGCTCACAAGGGGCAAGCTGGTCTTTGTCCGCTGAGCAGTGCACAAAGTGTCGTAGGGTCGACGTCGAAAAGACGAGGAAGATGGAGTTCGCAGTCAAAAGATGTTGCCAATCACCTTTAAGACTGAGCGAAGTATTCTCGTTCACAGTTAGCAGGAAAGGCCAGATTTAGCTTTAATGAGCGATGTTCGTTAGACGGAAAGGCATAGGTTTTAAGAACAAAGAAAATTTTTAATTTGCTAAGCTCTGTATTTGTGCGCATATTTCCCAATTCGTGACCTCCATTTTTGGTCGTAGCTGTTCGTTGTATGTGGCTGTCAGTGCAAAGAAGTTGTTTCTACATATACCTTCCTACGGAAAATTGCCAGCTACGGAAAATTGATCCAGTGTATTAGAGAATCATGTGACAGGGTCGGCAGCCGAGGCAGTAGGTTTAGTGCCGCAAGAAAATTTTAACTACTTTTGGAACCTGTAGAATAATTTAGTCGTTATGGCTAGAGACCCGTCGTCTTTCTCCGCTGCAAGAGCGGTCTAAAAGGTGCTACCAACCAGCAAATCATTATTGCGCAAAGTCTTGATCTGTTCCGCAAAGCACAACACTTACTCTCAATAACTGCACAGTAGAGATAGTACCTAGTTTTAAAACGCTAGGCGTATTATTTACAGAAACGTTGTCTTGGGATGCCCATGTGGACCATATAGCTTCTAAGTTGGGAAACATGGTAGTTATTTTTCATCGCCCTAGATGCTACCTTCCACAGAAAATAGCATTAATCCTATACAATTCTCTGTTCATGTAGCACATAAATTATTGCATTCTTATATAGGGTACTACCACAGTAAGCAACAAGTTAAAACTGTCCCGGTCCAAAATAAGGCAATCCGTTTTATAACCCGGTCTGCCTTCGATCATCCGATTGCACCCTTGCTCCATAACCTGAATTTGCTAAGCGTTAATAATATACATAGATACCAGCTTTGTAAATGTTTGATTCGTGGCAAACTACAGCACAATAATTATCTTATTAACGTTGCTGAGTTGGAAATCAAAGAGCCATCGGGTTATAATACGCGAAATCCCTTATGCTGGAAAGTACAGCATTATCGAACTAATTATGCAACACAATCTCTAAACTATCTGATACCAACTCTTCTCAACAATTTTCTTCAAGAAAATATTGACATTCTTAACATTCACCTCAAACATTTAAAAGAATTTTTTTTCCTTCATATTTCACTACACTATTTTTGTAAAGTCCTTTATTAGTTTTATATCTTAAGCGATGTGCAGCTGTACCATACTTTCGTGTCCTTGTCGCTATTTTCAATGCTCAGCGAATAAGAATCTAACCGTTTTTTTCCTTTGTTGTCAAATGATGTGCTAGACACATTTTTTATGTGCCTTCATTGCTTCACGTCATAATATGCTGTGCTACTCATGATCCTTCCGTACCCATAATTTCTTCATTGTGTACTTTGTGACGTGGGCGTAACACTGCATTTTGTCTTTGCTCCTAACCGAAAATTTGTTTTTCTTTTGCGCAGATACTTGAATCTATTATACATTTGAAAATATTGTTTTCATTATTCCTTATTACTTGGTTCTGATTGGTGTTCGGTCTGTGTTCACTGCTGTTTTGCCTTTGAGGGGATATTAGTCAAGCCGCGTACGCAGCTTTTTGCCTTATCTCTTCCATTATATTTGATGGAAAGACAAAAAAAAATAACGCAGCAACTAGCAGACTTCAGCGATGAGATTTCTCCCGTTTTTCCTCGTTTTCACCTGCGGTTCTGAATTCTCATTTTTCTCTATACTGGTAATTTCTGAACGCGCATAGAAAATTTGGAAATCCAGCAAGACACATTTATATCATTTCTTTTGGCGATTGCATCTATATCTGAAGAGTTTCGCGGAAATCGATAAGAGTTTACACTGTGGGCCTGAGGGAACATTTGCCCAACACAGTTCCCACTTCGAGTTATTGATCAATTCGCTCTCGCCCTACCATGAGCTTGCCGTCCCGGTTAGCTCAATGGGTAGAGCGACTGCTCCGGTGAAGCGGTGGTCACGGGTTCGAACCCCGGACCAGGACGAATTTTTCTTTGACTACGAAGTTCCTGAGAAAGCTGTATAGCTTTCTTTTGTAGCCGTATGGCGGCGCTCGAGGTGATGACAATGAGTAAATACTCCCTTATTAGGGAGCATATTTACTACGTCATGTTCAGTAAACTTATTAAATGTGCAAAGCCAACCTCTACCCGCCTCCTGATGGACTTCATTTGTGCACCTCAACATCAGTGTTTTCCTCAACATCAGGATGTGGTAACTACGTTGACACAAAAATTGATTAAGTGATTGACCAAAATGTACACACCTCGACATTCTCTGCGCATTAAAAGGAGGAAGCCACCGCAGTGAAGCTGCTCATGAGATGGAAAGGCAGCCTAAAATGATATAGGTGCTTTCTATACTGCCTGCACGAACAACCGCGAGAGGTCTTGGATATCATCGAATTCTGGAAGTATGAGGGCGACCATGCAGGTACAAGCCAGTGACGTAACGGTAATGATCAATCGAGTGAGTCGTGCAAAGTGGCTGCTATGAACAAAAAAGCGGACTGGCTGAAGACGTAAACGTAAAAAAAGATACTGTAGAAGTAGCATATCTGCAACTAATGGGGGTCATTTGTGATTTATATCGATGGTGCTTATTGCTCTATGCCAAAACGCGGCTCTTTAATCTAATTTGGAAATCCAGCAAGACACATTTGTATCATTTCTTTTGGCGATTACATCTATACCTGAAGAGGTTCGCGGAAATCGATAAGAGCTTACACTGTGGGCCTGGGGGAACATTCGACCAACACAGTTCCTACTTCGAGTTATTGATCAATTCGCTCTCGCCCTACCGTAAGATGCCGCAATTCTCTTCTTCTGAGTAAACTCAAGCACGCGTTTCTTTCTCCAATAGAGACAGCTGTGCCTCAACAGGAATTGTTCTGAGAAATTCCCATCGTTTTGTGCCTCGCAGACTTGAGGAGCACTCAGCCCACGACACCAAGATCAAGCGCCAGCTGATCGTGGGTGCCATCTGCGTCGTCTTTTTAGCGGGAGTCTTTTCCTACCTGATTATCAACTCCTTCGGTGAGTCCCTCACCGATGATGGGGCTTGTCTTTGCGCACACTTCTGATGTTTCGTTACGGACACAAAGTTATAACGACCTCTGTATCATGGAAGCCGTGCAAATTTTACTCGTACTGCGATCTTTGTGTTCTTTAAACGTGGTACTGCGTAGCCACAGAAATTACTGCTTTTAAGCCCTCTGAAGTACGGGCCGAATAAGTAGAAAATATTAAGTTTACCAAAATTCGTCTGTGCGGAAATAAAATGCGCACTGCTGCGCAGCTTGCCTAAAGGATTAGGACAGCCGTTTGAGCGTGCTGTAAATACAGTTTATGGTATATGGGGGTTTAATCTCCCAAGGCTAGTCAGGCTATGAGTGACGCCGTCTTAAGGGTCTCCGGAGACTTCAACGCCTGGGCCTCACCCCTTCCCCAGCCTGCAGCTACTGCAACAACCCCATGGAGTCCCTGGAGCACCTTATTTGTGAGTGCTCTGCCTTCCCTGCGAACAGAAGCAAATTACCGGCAGGCTTCCGCCTCCTGGGTCTACCCTGCTCCTTGCAGCAAGACCTGCTTTTCCCTGGAGGATACCAGTCCATCAAAGCCTTCCGGCTCCTCCTGACCTTCCTAGAGGAGACTGGTCTCCACGGCCGTTTCCAGGCCTAAGAGGACGGCGAGGGTCAAATGACACACTATGCGGCGGCGCGCTCCTTTTCTATCGTCTTTCTCCCCCCTCCCCCCCCCCCCCTACTACTATCGGCACGCTGGAAATGGGCGTGGCGGTCAGCCACCAGTAGATAGGCTCGTACCCTCCCCCTTTTCCTCTTCAAATCATTCACTCATTCACTCACACACTTATCGGTGGGTATGTATAAGGCAAGCCAAGTATGGCGCTTGTCGGGGAGGTGGTGACGAAGCGCGGCTACGGCCGCTTATCTGTTTTTTCAGCCAGCGTCCGCTTCGGCGGACGCGGTTGTTGCTGCGACGCGCGTCTTTTCTTCCCTTTTTCTTTTTTCTCTGATCTTTTAACTCTCCTCTATCTGCAAGTGGCAGCAGTGGTGGCTTGGCTGGAGCCAGTTGGCAGGCCCGTGCACTTTCCTTTTCATTCTTCTCTCAGTCGCAAGTCGCAACAGCGCTTGTCGGAGCATTTGTTGTTTGCTGCGGCCCTTCTGCCATGCTTTGCTGTGTAGGTGTCTTTGCCGTTCCCATGCCGCCACGTGACCTTATAATCTCATGTAAATTGTGATTGATGATAATTGCGCGTATACAATTTGTTCTGAAGTTCAAGCATTAACCCGTATCCTTCTGTGAAGTACACCTTTTTAAAGCGAAAGTGAATATATTTTTAACGTATTAAATGCATATTTTTAGTTGGTTTGGTTTGTTGGGGTTTCACGTCCCAAAGCGACTCAGGCTATGAGGGACGCCGTAGTGAAGTGCTCCGGAAATTTCGTCCACCTGGGGTTTTTTAATGTGCACTGACATCGCACAGTACACGAGCCTCTATAGCGTTTTGCCACCGTGGCATTGCGACCGCCGCGGCCGGGATCGAACCCACGTTTTTCGGGCCAGCAGCCGAGCGCCGTAACCTCTGAGCCACCGCGGCGACTTGTGTAAATATTTCGTTCATTAATGAACCTACAGAAACAAAATAGGAAACTCAATGTTGTGATTTACCCATCTGCAGCCAGGAACCGTGGATTCACGACACGTTAATATCATCCATCGAAAGCCAATGCTAAATCTTGCAGGCCCCGCCATAACCAGTGGACGTCATTGTCTCTTACATGGCGACCGCAGAAACATCTGAAATGCAAGCCTTTAGTTGAGAATGGCGCTACGACCCGTCCTCTTCGCGAGGTGATACGCTGGATGACCTACTTCCGCCTAGCCAGAAAAGTTGAAAGAAGTGTTTTGTAAACATAGGCTGATATTCAGGACGCCTCGAGTTGTGCGTGGACCAGAGATTTCCCCAGGTTTTCGCGGCCGCATTCATCAAACGAAAGTAGCTCGGATCAAGCAAAAGCAGCAGAGAACATGTCGAGACAACGCCACGTATGCCAACACAAGCGCACCATATATGCATGTCGAGTCTACGATTCAAACACAACAGGCTACGCAATGGAAAGCGTCAGAGCGTCGCCTAATGTTGTCAACCCAAAACTGCAAATTATAATAACGTAACCTGTAGGCTATCTCCTACACACTCGCCGAAAGCCATTTGCCACGCCTGTCTTGGGCGCGTCAAAGTCGTGTCGCCTCTTTCTGGCATTTTCTGACCACCCACATTCAAAGAGGAACAGTGGAAACGCGGTGAATTCCTTCGCCAGCCATTTCGCTCCTTTCATTGAGAGCACGGCAATGCCAACTGCAGACCTACGTGAAATGACGCTGTTGGACAAGGGCGCATGCTCCATAGCATCGCGTCGTCGTCGGTGGCGAGCCTTGCAAGGAGTTGCAGTACCGTGCCGACAGCTTTGTGCAGTGTGGTGCATGGCTACAATGCAGGTTACATTGTGTTCGTGCCATGGCAGTGGGAGATGAAAAATCAGTGACAATTGGCCCGTTATGCGTTATCGAAAGTGACACTCAGATTCGCCAGCGATGAAGTCCGTTGCACCTATATTAATTAGGTGATGACTATAGGCGTGTGGCAACATTGCTGCCAGCAAGACGCTGAGCGTGGCCCAAGCGTAGCGTGTACGTGCAAAAGAATTATACACAATGCCTTCGGTATGAAATATGGTTTTGATCGAGAGGCCAACTCGGACAAAACTCCTGAGGGTGAAAGCCCCCGAATTCAACGAGGGACTGTCATGACGGCGGGATCAGCAGTTGTAGCCTGGGCTTTTGCTTGGAGTGACTGCCAATATCACTACGACCGAGAGGAGCCGTTTAATGGAATTAGAGACGAAGATCTGTTGTTGTTGCTGGCCTAACAAAAGATTACACAGATCCACGCGGTGGGATCGGCCAAGAATCTGGGGGATCGGCTAGCAGGATCGGCCAAAGGAATGAGAAACGCATGTGGAAGATCAACACCGATGGGTTCTACCTTAAGTAGGGCATAGTCTGAAAAGGATGAGAGTTTAATAAAAAAAAATTGGCAGTGGCTTAGCTGAGCTAGACCAGGATATACGTAGCAAATGCAGTTTCGTCTACTGACCATTAGGTACCGACACCACGTCGCTGTCGTTCAGCAACTTGGCGGCGTGTTTACGTGAGACGTTCCTCTCAATCTTCGGGCGTCTCGGCCGACCGCTTAGCATTTCTCGCTTCGTTTTCACGCTGTCGGCCGGCCTTGTACCATGCGACGACTTCTGGATCGGAAGAATCAATTTCTAGCAGCCTGTACTGCTGCCGTGATGAAGACGGCATCTCCCCTTCTTGCACGTCTGAAGAGCGAACGCATCGCTTCCGGACTATATCCCAGCTGCGCGGCGCGACTCTCCAGAGCACAGCGGCTGCGGCGCCATGGTTGCCATAGTACTGGTTGCCTTGGTGACGGCTCATGCACAGTAGTGACCTTTGGCAAGCACCGCACAATGCTCTTCTGCTAGCTTAGTGCAGCTTTCGCTACAAAAGAAAAAAAAAACAAGGATTAATTGATTAAGCTCCGGCGTCATTTTCGCCTGTCGAAAACGTCGGTGCGCTGGCTGCGTGACATGCAAGGGGACGACCCAGGTCTGCAAGGACTGCAATGCAGGACTCATTCGCTCACAGTCGAAGAGCAAGTCCTCTGTGCACTCCGATGATACAGAACCGAGAGGTTACAGGGAAGCGCCGGCCCAGACTGGTACTCTACTTTGGACGTCGCCAGACCGCTGTTAGTCGCTGTGTAAGGGACGTCTCCCAGGAACTGTGGAGTACTGCTTGCTTGCTTTTCCAGGACTGCGCCTCACCGTGCTTATATTAATATACGCTATTTTCTTCCGGGCAGCATCACGGACATTGTTCGATGTGTCGGCAGTACATGCATTGGAAAAAAGGTCCTTCGAAGCCTAACCCAGACGTGATCAAGGAATCAAGGGGATAATCTTGCGCGAGCCCGTAAAATTGCAAGGGGAGCAACCGCGTAAGATCAGCCGCTTATATGTTTCAGAGATGCATAAGCGCGTATTGAAAACGGCACCGTTTGTCGCAGTGAAAAAACACTTTGATATAGAAAAACGTAGCCGTTCACCATCAGTTAAGGTTTCGGTCATTTCATGTTTAAAAAAAATTAGCTCTGAAGTCTGTTGCCGAGTATGAACATGAATTTAGCTTTGAGTTGTTTAGAGCAGCTTTGCTCCGCAATTGCTTTTTTGTGATTAATGTGTATGTTCAAGAACAGTGGCTCTGTGAAATAAATTTGCTTCCCAATAATATCCTGCACAAGGGCGAGCATATGAAAAACAGTTTGAACAAGAGATTGATATTTCGGTTGTTTTGCTGAAATGTCTTCTCATTCCAGGCGTCACTGTTTTACCTAATTTTGAATCATACTTAAGAGTTAGAACTCTTAGGATTAAAATGTTCAGAAGTGAGCTAGTCTTTAGCTGCAAATACTGCAAATTCTACGTTACACAAAGGGCGCTAGTCAGGCTGTAATTAGTCTTCAGCAACCGTATTTCTCCTGACGCAGTTTAAAACTATTTAAATTCACGAGGCGTAAGTGATCTTGCCCCAGAAGTGCAAAGAAGCGGCCAAAAATAGTGAAGATGATGAGAAGCTGACGGGCTTATTGTGACATTTGTAATTGCAATAGTGAAATTAATACTTGCGAGCTTATTTCACACTACTGGATCACCGATTTTGATCGAAGTATATATTTCGCACAGATGTAAAGTGAAAAAGTGGCCGTTGTTGATTGAATATCAAAGGTGAATGTAGCTATTGCTGAGACTAAAGAAGGTGCAACATTGTACAGAGAACCAAACTTTTCGCCGGTTTTGCGGTGCCGCAGGAGATGTGTCACCTTTGTTCCCACATCACTGCGGAGCTAGCCTGCAGAACCTCTGCTCCATTCAAATCACGCGCGCAGTCAGCGAGGTCACATGACAGGGGAAGCTCCACTCCCGTGAATGTTTTGCGCGAAGTCAAAGTCATCACAGCTGATGAGGCGACCGTGCTTTTCGTCGCGGTATAAGAAAAAATGCGATGAACCACTAATTATTCTAAACGCGTTCAGTATAAAGTACATATGAAATAGCATAAAGTGCGCATTAAAATGCATTAAAAGCCTTGTTTCCATAACGTACCTGCACAGGTTATGCACTCGATCGAACTAAGAAATGAAAGATAGTACCAACAGTGTGATCACGTGAGTCAAACTTTGTCTAACACACGCGAAGCATATGGGGTGGCGCCAAAGTAGTGACAGGCCCTGGCTGACTCTAGGTGACAGCGAAACTGGAGGCGTTCTCAGGGATGTATTTAATCTCTGATGCCATTACTTCGAGTATCTGAGCGCGTTGCCAGAGCTTGGTGAGGTCCCAAGTTTCGCTAAACGTGGAGCATCCTGCGTAGCGTCCCTGAAATATTATTGTTTCGTATCTGCACATACATGAAATATTACACGGCGCTGCCGGAAAGCACGAGCAATAAAAAATTCTTCACTACCCTTTAAAGGATATGCACTATATTCTACAGCGACTGCTGAGGCAACTTCCACGGTCTGTTGTTGACGGCGAGTTATAGGCGCTGTCAGCTGCGTCCTTTGTATCCGCCTTGGCCGGATGAGTTAGGCGGTTTTCGCCAGAACTTCTTCTGCCACTGATATATGTTGGGGTTTTCTTGCATATCGAACGAGTTAGGCCACATACGACGCCGTTTGCGACCGACATGACGACTCTAGGGCGGGTTTTATCTGTCTCCTACTGTCTTCTTAACGGTGTAGTCAAGGTGCTTGAAATGAGTAAATTTATTAGCCTTATAAGCTATTAAGCTGACAAGAATAGGTAAATGAGATATTTGTTATTGCGCACGTGTGAATTAAGGCAATAGCCACGGAAAAAAAGTAATGAATAGGGGAACGTTCTTTTTCCCTCGTGGATCATCAACAGCAAAAAACATTCCCTTATGCGTTCTTTGCTTTCAATAACTGTTGGCTTTCATCATGTCTAGCCCAAGAAAGGCTAATGACACGTTATCAGTTATCCAGCGTTGCTTCTAGCTTGCGCTGCAGGAGGCTTGTGGCTGATGGTGCCTCAATGGGAGAAGTTGCTATATTTAGGATAACTAATGGCGCAGTTAACGCTTTGTGTTTTCGAATAACTTCTATACGATTTCCTACACACGTCGATGGCACCAGCGCCTCGATACCTGTCTTAATATTTGTTGCAAAGCCATCAAATGCGTAACTGATGGCAGTCAGTTACTGGGACGAAAATCTCGATCATTTTGGGTGACGGAAACATGGTATTTGAAAAATATGCTGCTAAAACCGCTTATTACCACGGCTTCGAATAGAACAAGTACTGGGCTTTCCATTCTTCAATACTGTATTTCTGAAGAAAAAAAAACCCGAAAACTGCCCAGAATTGACATTTCGATAACGCGGTTGGCACATACGACTTCGAGTTGTAGGGACAAACTTGTACGCCGAGTCTCTCGTATATGCCGTAAAGAACTGCATACCGAAGGCGTGCGTCTTGAAATGTTGCTCCGCTGAAAAAATATCTTCGCCCTTTGTGTAAAATGCGGTGTACCAGAAACCATCAAACACTATCTTTATGTGATAGGTCTGCCCCACGGTCCAAAATGCGTCTTAGATCTGAAATTTTCCGGTGGGCGGGAAGGAAATGACATCACTTCTCGGGAGCATTTTCTCTGGTTGCAAAAAAGTTACTTCAGCAGGCCGAACATCCTGAAACTGTCCTTGGCTGGAGGGTAGTGGCATCACCAAAACGAACATGACGTCACCTCGTCACCAGAACGGAAGTTAAGTCGCTTTCGCTGAAGGTACCCACGGCTACGAATGCTGTCGAATTGCCAATAAATAAAGAAATTAAGTGTCTCTGTGAATATTTATTTAGTCACATATGCAATTTTGTTTTGAACGCACCACAAAGGACACCAACGGAAGACTTATTTTTAAATTAATACAGCGTGCCATACCTTGACGCTTTTCAATATGGGCATCAACCCTACGACACAGTATTTATACCTGAGCTTCATAGTGCATGAAAAACGCGTCCCTTCGAGTGGAATGCTTACCCTTTTAGGTGCTTTAAACGAGAATTATCAAATGATTTTCCAGCTGAAGGATATTCATCAGTAAAATCACCTTCGATCAGATTGATATTCGTTATTGGCGTGCTGTCTCTCCTTGCCACTCTTGCAGTTGTGTCTGTTGTGGTTAATTTTGTACATGCTTCACAGCCACTGTCCCGTTGTTTTGTTAAAATTATCTCTATATGGCCCGTTAATTTACAAAAGCGCTTGTAATAAATGCCATTTGAGACGCAAAAAAGTGTCGCAGCGTAGCTGCGTAGTATAACGCTACGCCGCCCCACGAAACTGTGTAGCCATTTGCAGTGCGTCCTGGATATCCATATTGCGGATACGCATTCGAACTTTTCGTACTGTTCTTTATTCAATGCTTGGGGCCGACTCGGCTGAACGGCCGACGGCGTGCTTAAGAGCGCAGTTTGCTCTCTTATCGATGCTTCGAGCAGCGACCTCAGTGACACTCTGCATCTCAAGGCGGAAGCCTTTAATGCCTCATCGTTGTCGACAGAAGGTTGTCAGCAGAGGTGTCACGCTTTTCGGTTGGTCGAAATGGTTATGACGTCAGAGTGCGCGGATTCCAAGTAACAAGGTCAGCTGCGGATGCCTGACGCCCCCTTTTGGAGCACACGACAACTAATAAAATAGTTGTCGTCCGCTCCGACAGGCGGCGTAAGGCGTCCGTGGTTGACCACATTACATAACTCGTTACTGCGGACAGAGCCATGCATACAACCGAACTCATCGAAGCTGAGAGAGAGAGTCGTGCTAAAGAAGCAGTCAGAGTCGGCAGTCGAAGTGTGTAGTTCTAATGTGTGTAGTCAAATAAAGCACTAGCACAGCACAAACAGTCTCTTAGTCAGTGCCAAACAGTGCGCTAGGAAAGGATTTCGCCTAGCAGCACTTTAGAGAGCCAAAGTGCCCCCTGAATATTTCAGAGCGATAGCTCTACTCAAAGCAAAACTCAGAGTTTAAGACCGGTGTGCATGTATGACATTGATGTGACCTTCGCACTTGGCGATTTCACAGCAGCAGCTTTAAGTGAAATGCCGACGGATACTTTGATTCGATTATGGCCAATGCGATGGGGTCTACAAATTAGACCCGAGTCGTTTCCAAAACGTTTCCCATCGTGCCAAGTAAGGCTCACCCCACCCCCGAAATCTGGCCTTTATTGATTTGAACAAAAATCGATGTCCAGGCTAATTCGAATGTGTTCGGTACAATGGTAGCCTCCAAATTTTACCCGGGCCGCTCCCAACCTCAGCCCACCCCTGGACTTTCATCTTCATCGATTTGTGCCAATATAGATGTACAGGGTAATTTGAATGTGCTCGAAGGACGGTGGGCTCCAGATTTGATTCGGGCCGCTCCCATAATTTGCCCCACTCTACCCCTAAAATTTGAAGTATCGATTTGAGCCGAAATCGATGTCCGTGAATAATTTCAATGTGCTCGATACGACGGCAGTCTCTACATTTTACTTAACCCAAGTCAAAACACACTCACAGCAGCCGCAAGCAACAAGTGAACCCAAGAGGTAAGAAACAGCCAAGTCATCGTAGAAGAAAGAACAGCTATCGCTCGGCAATTCCGTGTTACATAGTTAAGCTGCTGCTTGTTTTTTTGGTTAAGATGGACGAGTCACGTTTCCGCTGCTGCAGGATATAATAATGTTGTTTTGATGTGCCGTATACTTATTATTGTTTTGGTAGTTGTGACTTGCTGCTGGGCAGATTGCCCAATTGCGTTACTTGTTGACTGAGGCCCAATTGATCGTACGCACGCGGTGCGGTAAATTCATTTAAGAAGTAATAAAGAATAATGTTTTTTTTCTAAACAACAGCTGTCTCTCGTCCGGTTCCGGTGACCAGCTTGTACGAGGATGAAATGGCATCATCGTCAGATGACGGCAACAGTAATGACCACCTGAGACGGACGACGCCGCACAAGCCTACCGATGAGGTAGACGAGCAAACTTTGAAGAAAGATATCGTGCCTTCCACGAGTGAGTCTTCTGCATCACCTTCCAGTGAAACGCATACCAGAGCACTGGTTCATCAGCATCACCATCATCAGCCTGACTACTCCCACTGCAGGGCAAAGGCCTCTCCCGTGTTTCTCCAATTAACGCTGTCCTTTGCTAGTTGCGGCCACCGTATCCCTGCAAAATTTTTAATCTCATCCGCCCATCTAACTTCCTGCAGCCGCATGCTACGTTTGCCTTCTGTTGGAATCCACTCCGTTACCTTTAAGGACCAGCGGTTATCTTGCCTTCGCTTTACATGCCCTGCCCAAGCCCATTTCTTCCTCTTGATTTTAACTAGGATGTCATTAACCCGCGTTCGTTCCCACACCCACTACGCCCGCTTCCGATCTCTTAACGTTACACCGATCATTTTTCTTTCCATAGCTCGTTGCGTTGTCCTTAACTTAAGCGGAAAACTCTTTGCTAGTCTGTACGTGTTGCCTTTACGTTACCCTTTTGAGAAAAACATAGCAAACATCTGCAGCTATGGCAGCGGCGGGTGCTGCTTGCAGGCATTTCAGTCAGCAGGAAGAAGTTTAGTACGGACAAGACGTCGATGTAAAACCTACACGTCAAGCTACCTCTCGTGGACAATCAATCAAAAACGTTTTGCAGCGCATGGAACGTTACTTGCCTTTGGGAGCTAAGAAATGGCTTGCCTGCAATTCGATTCCTTACCTCGCCCTACCCAAAATGTGCACATCCAGGAAGCAGACATACAAGATGCAAGAGGCATTTATTTATTTATTTACCGATAGTGGAGCCCCGATCGGGCTATTGCAGGAGTGGGAGGAAGAAAAAGTAAAGAAAAAGAGGGACAACATATTCAAACTTCAACAGCATTAAAATACAGAACAATAATTCAACAGAGCAATTACAGATTTGTAACAATATTGAAAAATAAGTTTTGATTTCAGGGAGCGTACAACACCGGGTAAAGGATTCCGCCGTTCGATAAGACATGGAAAAAAAAATTGAACATGTCTGTGCGCGCGTGAATAGGTGATACATTCAATTTGTGGTAGCTCTTTGTAAATGAAGGTTTGAGAGCGCTGATTTATTGACATAAGGACTTCATGTGACAGAATGAGTAAACAAATCTAAAAATAAACTTTGGAAAGAACTGTGAGCCACGATGTGACCAATCAGGAGCAGTAAGAAATTGAATATTTCATCATAGGGTAAGCTTTTGAATCTGAACGAACAAACGTAGCGTTTAAACAGGACACAGAAAGATGAGGACAGGACGGGGCTACAACTTACAACTGAAAGAAATCGAATTGAATGAAATCGATCTCACTCAGTTTTAAGTTGTAGCCCCCTCCTGTCCTCATCTTTCTGTGTCCTGTTTAAACGCTACGTTTGTTGTTCAGATTATGTATGACCAACTGGCCCCACAGGGTACTCTGTTAGGCTTTCGAACTTTTCTGTGGAATGCCTTCGTGAGATATTTATGAAAATAAAAAAATCTAGCCTTTCATAAACAGGGGATAATAAATAGCCCCTGAGAGGCTCATATTGCTTATGAGTCGGTGGACCTTGCCGCCAGTATTCTCATAATTATGCCTAGCTAACATATTAACCAGGACTAATTTGCCAAGATTTCAACTCTCACGTTTAGGCAGGTTGGTCCTGCAGCAGCTTCCCATTGAATAACGCCTTCAGCCCGCTTGAGTAGTATTTCGCAATGAAACCTGCCACACGTTTGTAGGTTTGTAGCTTTCGACTTTTTTTCCTTTTATTCCGGCAGGGAAGTCAGAAGACGAGCATCCGGAAGAGCTAGCAATGCAGAAAGAAGAATAGATGGTCACCCGCACAATGAACTACGAAAGCCCAATGCCGACCAGTGAAGTGCGCCAAGAGGCCCGCTTCTGAAGGGAGGAAAGGGACTACCGCCGGAGTCGTTGTGCTAGTGCGCCTAAATACGCTCATATCAATCATATTATAGTGATAGAACTGCATTTTCATTGAACGAGATAAACGCTGTTCGCTTTGTTGACAGCGCGCCAGTGCTGACACTTCCGGTGAATCGTTTTGGTCTGTTTTAAAGTCTAGCTGTTGTGGCCTTGTTATCTCGTTATGAAATCAAAAAGATAGAGAACTATATACTTACATGCCACTATATACTTATATATGTACGGCCACATACGGAGAAAGCGAACTTGAGCATGCGAATTCAGACCAGACGTCCGTAACCCAGGCCATAATGACAAGTGTAATACTAATTCCATCCAATCATTCATGGGCTACCGCGGCTGTCTGTGTTCGTTCAACGGTGATTTAATGGAAGTAATCCAGTGAAGGCGAACTTGAACATGCGAATTCGAACCGGTCTTCCGTAACCCAGGCCATAATGACAAGTATAATTCTCCTAATTCCATCCAATCATTCATGCAGCAGTCATGGGTAGCGGCATTCATAGCGCCACCAGCTAGCGCTGGTCACTCGTCGCACCACACTGTAAACGGCTGTGCTTTTGGTAGCCTGGATTTTTAAAACTCTCAGTTTAACGAGCCTTTAATTGCATTGTCTTTATTACCAATCACCAGAGAATATCTTCGGCTTGGCTTTTATAGATTGCAAAGCATCGCCGAAAACGAAAAATGCTAGAGGCACTGTGAGCTATTCTTGAGGTAGGTGCGCTTTCATACACCCGGCGCACACCGACGCCTTGAGTGCCTGAGGCAAGAGACGCAGGCGAGCGGAGCGTAGCGCTTGCAGATAAAGGACAAAAGGAAGGTGGCCTTCCTGTCCCATGGCTCCTTCGTTTAGTTATCGTTATGTAATAGAACTTCCAAATGGCGTCAACGTCACCTGTTGATAAATATACTAAGTAATATGTAACAAGCCATAACTAGGAGTGTGCTGAAGGTTCTCATCTGTCGTTGCTTTTTTTAAATTCCGGGTAATACTTTTACGGGAGTGTATGTTTGCTGCACTTTGACATTGTTGCATGAAACATTATTCATCTTCTACGTGGAAATCGCATGTGCTGCGAATAATTGGTACTTTTTTTAAGCTATTGATCGAGAGCTACTGCAAAATCTGCCACTGCCATGTGAAGGCGGTAGCGACCCAGTCAAGCTCGCCTCAGTGCAGCTTTTTGTCACGCACCCTGCATTTTTATCTTCATGAAAGTGCTAAATAAATATTGATAGATTGAAATATAGCGTCGAAACGATCTCTAAACAAAGTATACTGGGAGCTTGGTTGCCACAGACGACGGCGCTGCCAGACTTCGGTAGGTAAGTGGAGTTTCGCTATCGGGCACGCAAGTGGACGGGACAGGATTAGAGGGAAATCGCGAATTACACTGTATCAGTTCTACATAAGACTACCCTAGAAGTTACAAAACGAAGGACGACCTGCCTTGTTATACCCTGTCTCGCGGTACACAGCTTAATTTGACCTCATTCTTGTCCCTGCCTCAAGTTATTCAGTGCTAGGCACGCCACAATACTATCTATTGAATTATTTTTTGGGATAAGCGTGGCAGCGGAATCAAACGCTACTAGCCTGTGCAATCTTATCTCATTTTTTCGATTAACAGTGTATGCAACTCTTAAGCATGATTTTATCTCAAACCGCAGCACCTTTATTGTGTCCTAACGAAATTTGCTGCGAAATCAGGATAAGGTGGCCGCAGCTGTCATGGGAGAGGGCTAATTCGAGATATGGGTGGAGGATTTTGTCCTGCCGTGGGAGTAGTTAGGCTTATGAAGAGGATTATGGTGACTGAAAAAATTAACATCTTTCTGTTAATTTCCACGTTGCTTGGTGTGTGTGTGTGCCATGTTTTAGCTTAGTTCCTTTAGAAAGTTTCTAGGGTTATTGTAAAAGCCAATGAGCGCAGCAATAGCATGCTGTTGAGCTAGCGGCTGTCCCTGATACCGGTGGTAAATACTCGAGGAAGTTTCTGTTGGAGTGAGAACGGTGTACTAGGTAACGATCGGTTCTTGAGATGGAAGGGCAGGCGAACCGCGCGCGTGTTTGCGGAACACTGCACGAATGAATGTAAAGTGCTTCACGTTGATTACTTTACTAAACATTATCAAAAGGACCGGCAATATTTCCAATCCACGAGCATTACTTGGCTCATTCTGCTAAAACCCCACCGTTATCTGAAACCGGTGGCCGAAATTTGGCACGCAAATGACATTACCACTGCTGCCACGAAACGCCGGCGTGCCCACTGCCACGTACCTCAAAGCACGATCGAGGTGTCCTCTGACCCAGGCAGCCAGTTATGTGCCTTTTCGTTCCCCAATATCGTCGGAGTGTAAACCTTGTACTGCTCTTGAGAAAAGCAAAGGCGCCTAACTACCTCTATTTGTGAGTGAACGCCACCGTCTATACTCGTAGCTCTGACGAGGTGTATTGACACATTGAGCCAGCTGCTGGCTACTCAGAGGCTCCACACAGACGCCGATGAAAGCCGGGCAGTGCGGCTAGAATGCTTTCGCACTAAAACTGCAATACAGCGGCATTGCAGTGATGATCATAGTGAAATTTTATGGCTCAAAGGCATCTGTGGCCAAAGCACGCCATGACACAAGGTATTTTCGTTTGATCAAGGCTGGGTCAAAGGCTCATTTCCCATGCATTTCCCCCTGATAAAGGCGAGCACCAGGCCAGGGGAAGCTTGTACCCATTGCTTCGCCGGTGGGTACCCGGCAGCACTGGGGATCGAACCCCGCACCTCCTCCCGCATGCGAGGCGGATGCTCAGACCACTAGACCACCGCTGCGGCGACCTAGTGGTGGCCCAGCGAGTGACAGTGACAACTCGCTGAGTTCCGCGTGCCTGATAAATAATGTTGCTCGGCAATGAAACCGCAACCGCACAGCGCACTTCTACATCTCACGGGGTTGTATTGGTAAACCTCCACACCTAAAAACACCACGCGCCTCATTAGAGAATTGGGAGGCAGCATAGTCGAGCAATGACCAGGAAGGTAGCGCAAACTCGACGCCGTCAATCAATCAATCAATCAATCAATCAATCAATCAATCAATCAATCAATCAATCAATCAATCAATCAATCAATCAATCAATCAATCAATCAATCAATCAATCAATCAATCAATCAATCAATCAATCAATCAATCAATTAATCAACCGACCGACCGTCCGACCGATCAATTAATCGAACTATTGACCGATCTATCAATTAATAAAACGATCGATCAATCTATCAATTAATCGAACGATCGATCAATCAATCAATCAATCAATCAATACGATTGTGTTGACCTCTGGAGCCATCCATCCTCTATACGAAGGTGGCGAGCCATAGAGGCGAAACGCAAAAGGCGATCGTGTGCTGTGTGATGTCACTGCACGTTAGACATCTGCAAAGACGACTGAGGAACCACAAGAACGACATCAGGAACAAGAGGATTACATCTAATGCACTTGCGGAACACGTGGAAGCCGCGACGCACAAAACAGCCTGGGAAGAAGCATCACTCATCGCAAGAGAAAAGAGTTGGCTGTCACGTCGATATTTGGAGCCCCTAATAATCCAAACAACAGGAGGAACCCTTAACCACAACGCAGGCAATCTCCCGCCTACGTACGCAAGATGCTTGAGGCGATTATTGCAATGTACTACAGCTCTGTGCTTTGGACTTTCCACCCAGTGATCAAGGCCTCAGTATGGAAGCCGAAACGTCTTCGTCTTCATATTGCCGCGAATATTTGTAGGGTTTGTTTGTTGTGTTTATTTGTTCATGCTTCAAGGCTACTTCGTTTGTGACGCAAGACGCGCCTAGATTTATCTCGATTGATCGCATACAGGCGGAGCCGATTCTACTTTGTGCCAGAATGTTCTAGTAACTTCCGAAGCTTTATCTCGAATGTTCGCTATCAGCTTTAAAGAGAGCACGGCCGACAGCGGCGGGGATTCTGTTCGACGACCGCCGAGCACGCTTGTTGCTACGCCACCGCCAAGTGATTCAGTTCTTTGCGGGCGCAAGACAGCCCGAATAAAGAGTTTCGTTTCGAAGACGTTCTCGCTGTTTTCCTGTTCGCCGTACTGCAGTCATCACTACGTGACAATATTAACAACTACCTTTTGGTCGGCGTACCTTCCATTAAATTCATAGACATCTCCAGGTGGACGAAGTTATATATTTCTTCTGTCATTCTCAGCTTCCTTCCTTTCCTTACAGAGCGCCGCCGCGGTGGCTCAGCGGCTATGGTGCTCGGCTGCTGACCCAAAAGACGCGGGTTCGATCCCGGCCGCGGCGGCTAGAATTTCTTTGGAGGAGAAATTCTAGAGGCCCGTGTACTGTGCGATGTCAGTGCACGTTAAAGAACCCCAGGTGGTCGAAATTTCCGGAGCCCTCCACTACGGCGTCTCTCATAGCCTCAGTCGCTTTGGGACGTTAAACCCCATAAACTAAACTAAACTCCTTACAGAGCGTTTGTGGTGTGCATTAAGATGTGAGTCAGTTACCGCGTCATTTAGGTTAATAAAAAACTAAAAAAAGCCACGAGCCACGAGACAAGCATTGATGGCGCACGTACCACACGCTCATTCTGGCGCGCACGCTCAACGGAACTCAGTGACTGCTGTTTTACGGACTGATGTTAATGTGAAAGACTTCACTTTTACCGGATGACTACGATAATGCGCCGGAGGTAATCCAGTAGATAGCGCTGCCAGTGCCCTGCGATTATAATCTGCCTCCTATACGCTGGAGCCTTCAGAATGGCCTATGCTCTCCCAAGCGCCAATGTGTCTAGAGCGTGGTCCGCTGCAAGTTCGAAACCCTCGGCGGGTACCCTCGGCGGGTACCCTCGGCGCTGTGACCTAACCAACTTTGGCTACTTCGGCGAGCTACGTGCACTGGAGGAGTTGCTTTGCCTGCGGGGTTCATGAAAGCGCATGTATTTTGGTATGATGTAGCCAAAATTTGATAGGCCACAGCGGCGAAGGCAACCGCTTTTTCAAAATTCTTAAAATTGATACGGATATTTCTTACGGTGGGCTACACACCCCTCATTAATTAATGAGCCTAACAGTAATAGCTAGTAAGTTAACTACCTAATATTAGCTAACCAGCCTACTATTAGCATGTCTTAGCTGTATTCTGCTTTACAACACCACTCACAGTGCTATGCCGAAAAATGCGCTCTTTAACTCAAAAAGCCTATTTTTAAAAATTGTGTAAAGACTTAGGCGAAACACCCTGTATAATAGCAGCCGGTTTAGCGTCGAGCAGCGCCGAGCGGATCGAGTAAGAGACCTTTGTCGTCTTCGTCCGCCGTTGACTCGTGGCATAGTGCACCTCTTCATCGACGTCGTCAGCCTGCTACATGACCCTGGGCGGTAGAAACGCCGTCCCGGCGTTAGAGTCCGAAGTGTCAGCAACGTGGTAGGGTTTAAGGCGGCGGATGTGGATGATGTCGGTGACGGGGCGAGACGACGATGGTGACGACGCATGGGCAGTGATTTCATAGTGCACGTTAGCTACCTTGCGCACCACTCGGTAAGGGCCGGTGTAGTGAGAAGTAAGTTTCTCGGAGAGACCAACGCGACACGAAGGCGGCCACAGAAGAACGAGTGATCCATGGTCGTAGTTGACTTCAGGGTGCCGATGGTCGTAGGCGGACTTTTGGGACGCTTGAGATTCTTGGAGCCGACGACGGGCTATTTGTCGCGCATGGGTGGCTTGATCGTTGGCGTCACGGGCGTAAGCGGTAGGTGAGAGTGGAGAAAGTGAGAGGATTGTGTCCGAGCGCAAGGTGGGGTACCTACTCAACAAAAGGTAAGAAAGGGTATAGCCCGTGGTGTTGTGTTGGGAGGAATTGTTTGCGAAGGTCACATAAGGCTATGCACTGTCCCAGTCACGGTGGTCGTGGGAAATAGCCATAGTTAACATGTCGGTCAATTATAGTTGAGGGTCCGATGAAAGCCCGTCTGGCGAGGGAAATTCAGCCTATAAACAAACAAGAGTGTTTGTTTGTTGATATGATGTCGGTCAAAGTTCGGTTCAGCCGCTCTGGCGAGCTTGTGCTGCATCGAACATGAACGGAGGATGTCGTGCTCGAATCTGGTCAGAAATGTACGGCTGCGATCGGTGAGTAGTTGACGAGGAGCGAATGAATGGCACTTTGAATGACACTTTGCAAGAAAAAATCCGCGACATTGTAGCGCAGCCCGTCGGCAACACACTTGTGATGGCGTACCGAATTGCATAGTCCGTTGCGACAGCGATCTACTTATTGCCGGATAGGGATGTATGAAAAGGGCTGAGAGGGTCGAGGTAAACACGGTGAAAAGGTTCCAACGGGACATCGGTGCGTTTGATAAGACCGGCAGGCAATGCGACGTAAAGCTTGACTGCCCGATATAAGCCGGGCCAGAAGAAGTGACGCCGGACCCGTGCATACGTGAGGGGGACACCAAGGTGTCCCGCTGTCGGTAGATTGTGGAGCTCAAGGACAGAGGAGCGTAGCTGTTGAGGAATGACAAGCCATAGCGGGGGTTCATCAGGGCGTAGGCAGAGATGGTAGAGAATGCCATTGTGAAGAACATAGTTTCAGGGACGAATTCAGGTGTTCTGAGCTGAAGCTATCAATGAGGTAGTTAAGAAGAACTTCTTGTTGGGCGAGTTGGTGCATACTGTTGTAGGTACGAATTGCGCACAAAAGACACACACAGGAAACACACGAGAGAGACTGAAAGATCGCAAACTATCAACTGGTGTTTATTAGATTCAGTGCCGCTTTATAGGCAGTGTGCACACATGCCTACAAGACGAAAAGAGAGGATAAGGAGGCAAATCAAACCCTGCGCGACAAACCATCAGAAAACGGTCCAAAAAATTCTTTTCCGCGTTGTACAGTGAAACGGATGTGTCACTCACACAGTTATCACCTCTTGCCTTGATGTGATATGCCTCTAGAAGTTCACGGGAAACTTTGCTAAAATGTATCAGAATTCTGGGCAGGAGCAAGGACAAAGTTATCACCTCTTGCCTTGATGTGATATGCCTCTAGAAGTTCACGGGAAACTTTGCTAAAAAGTATCAGAATTCTGGGCAGGAGCAAGGACAAAGTTTCCCGTGAACTTCTAGAGGCATATCACATCAAGGCAAGAGGTGATAACTGTGTGAGTGACACATCCGTTTCACTGTACAACGCGGAAAAGAATTTTTTGGACCGTTTCTGATGGTTTGTCGCGCAGGGTTTGATTTGCCTCCTTATCCTCTCTTTTCGTCTTTGTAGGCATGTGTGCACACTGCCTATAAAGCGGCACTGAATCTAATAAACACCAGTTGATAGTTTGCGCTCTTTCAGTCTCTCTCGTGGGTTTCCTGTGTGTGTCTTTTGTGCGCAATTCGTACCTACAACTATCAATGAGGGTTCGTAAGGAGGAATTTTGGCGCTGTTCGTCGGTGGTGTTGAGGAGGTCAGAAATAACGAAGTGACAAGGCATGGTATCAGTTTCATGAAGGTCAGGGGGCTCCACAGGGTAGCGAGACAAGCATTCAGCGTCTTGGTGGAGGGAGAACAGAAGGATCGAAATGGACTAAAATGGGCGGAGTGGTGAGCAGGCGGATGAGCGAAGAAAATGAGTTTTCCTGAGCAGGGCCTCAGGTAAAGGGGGAGTCGGTTATAAAGAGATCGGTGAGGGGAAGAGAAATGGCAGCGAAATCGTTGATAAAACGGCGGAAGTATGAACACAGGCCGACAAAGCTGCGCACGCCCTTGGACGACCGTGGTAGAGAAAAATCTTTGACGGCTTGAGTTTTAGCGGTGTCCGGCCGTACTCCGGAGGCGTCAATCAGGTGTCCGAGAATTAGGAATTGTCGATGACCGAGTTTGCGTTTCGAGTAGCTCAGCTGGAGCCCGGCTGTACTGAACACTGCCAGAATACTCGTGAGGCGGTAGATGTGCGTGGTAAAGGTAGGGGAGAAAACCAGAATGCCATCTAAATAACAAACACAGGTAGACCTCTTAAACCCGCGAAGAAGAAAATCCATCATGCGTTAGAAGGTAGCAGGAGTGTTGCATAAGCCGAACGGAATGACTTGAAACTGATATACGCCGTCAGGCGTCAAGAAGGCGGTCTTTTCGAGGCCCATGTTATCGACAGAAATTTTCCCGTAGCCAGACCTAAGATCGTTTGAAGGAAAGTTCTTGGTTCCGTGAAGGCAGTTCAGCGCGTCATCGATTTTAGGCAGAGGATAGATGCCCTTCCGAATGATGCGGTTGAGGTGCCGGTGATCGACGCACAAGCGCCAGCTCCTGTCTTTCTTTTTAGCCAGGACGACAGGTGACGCACAAGGGTTCGACAATGGTTCGATGATTTCTTTATCGAGCATCTTGTCCACCTCCTGCTCTATTTATTTACACGTACATTACAGGCCTCCAGGGAGGCATTGTGTAAATTGTGTAAGGGGGGAGCAATAAATATGTGCAACAGTAGCTAGAAAAAACCAAAAATGCGTAGAAACAAACACTGTTACGTTCTAAAAGCTGATTACAAATTCTCACGACAGTAAAAAATACATGCAGAAAAACATTGAATAAAAAAAATAGAATATAAATACGACATAATAGTAACAAAAAAAAAAGAACATGAGCAAATACACAGGAAGGCAAATGGACTGATAAACAGGGTGTGACAAAAAAAAAACAGGCATGCCTCGGGCAAAGAAGAAAAGTGGATTATGTGGCGTTAAGAAGATTATGTGGCGCTCTGCTCTGAACACGCTATACGGACGTCTATGAAGAGGAGCGGTACCCTTGGTGTGGGTGCGATGCTTCACAACAGAGGTTCGAGGTAAGGGGCAGCCATCAAATTCGGAGACGTTGCGAAAAGAGGATGGTAGACAGCGCTGGCCTTGGGCTTGCGTTGGTGACAGGTCAGAAGCGATCGTTTTGCCGTACTCTAAAGGTGGTGTCGTTTCGGAGAAAATAAAATTTAAACTTTACACGCAATGGGAATCGAACCAACAAGATAAGATTTTACAGGCTGGTAGCACACGACTGCACCGCAGCGCCTACCCTTAAAAATAAAACAACATATTTTATCATCGCGGCCGTAACGTTGAATTACTTCACGCAGATTCCAGAGTAAGATCAAACAAAGGTATGTACCGCCAGGTACGGTAGATCGGAGTGGGTCGTTCCTCATTTTCTACCTTCTTGTGTCACCTTCCGCATCTGTTGCTGTAATTCGCGATAGCTCTCACTCCAGGTCTATATACTTTCGTGTCCAATAGCGAATGTTTACTTAGGTATACGATGTGGGCAGCGCCGTCGTCTATTCGAATCTACCTCTCACTGTAGTGTTGTCCAGCGGCAGTGGCTGTTATCGAACCTCTAGTGTTACGCCATTCTTGAGACCTAATGATGACGTCACGGTGACAGCATTTGGGCCGTGTATTGCGTCACGTAACTCGAAGGAGGAGGGAATAGACAGAAAAGGGACCTTCCATTTGCGCTGTATTTGTAAACTGCTCTACACGCACGCTTGTGTTACCTGGCTCAGACGCTCAAGGCACCGGCATGTGTCGGTTCAGTCTGACAGCGTACCTACCGGAAAAGTCGTCCACGAATATTTGCCTTGAATATTTTTCGTTCTCGGCGATGCTGCGTACTTTAACAAAGCAACGCCGAAGCTCTTTCTTTATGATTTGCTATATGAGGCGAGGAAATGAAAGCGTCGTCTACCGGCGAGTTCTAAAAATAAAGGTTAACAAAAGTACAGCCGTTCACACCTTCAATATGACGGGGGACCACAGTTAGCTTGTGATACCCATGACGGCTACGGCCTCTAAACTGCCGTTGAACGACAAAAATAGCCGTAGCATCCTTTGAATTGCTGGGAGCCATAAGGACAACTGCAATCCTGATTATGACATGTGATGCGAGCATGCAGCTCGGTTTCTCTTGCCCAAGTTGGCCTTCACCGGAGGTCGCCGTATATAAATGTACAGCGGCATGTATGCGCATAGTTGCCTATTGTTTTGCTGTGGAATGGGGCATGCGTACGGACAACGCCTACCTCGTCACACAAGTAGACTTGGTTTTCAAAGGTAGCGCTGTAAAACAAATAAATGATTCACCAAAAAGGGTAAAACTTGTTAGTTGTTATCAGTGCGAATAACATTTATCGTGCGGTACTACAAACGAAGGGTTCCATTATTTTGCTACGATTAATATGACCCCATTGAGGCGCGGGTGCGCAAAGTCGCAAGCGGCAGTCACTGGCATCACTTCGGAAGTGAACCGCTTGGCCGACTTCATCGGTAGGCATTGGGCATGGTCATTCGCTCTGCGGGCGGACGACCACTTCCTTCTGCGTTGTACGTTCTCCCCGCTGGTCGTCGTTTTCCTTCATTGCTGCAATAGAAGAAAAGAAGGCGAAAGGGTTACAACACCTGAAAAGTGTTCACACATTTTGTGGCAAAAAGTAACTACCCAATGGGACAAAAGACCTCATTAAATGCGTAGCGACTGCACGACCAACCTGCCTAAAACTGATGTTCAAAAGTTTGCTAATTGGTCCAGATGAACGCGTTAACTAGAGAGAGTGATGAGAATGTTAGCGACTCCATCGAGCATCTACCAGGCATGATCAGTTCGTTTTAATTTCGAAGAAATTTGTTTCGTCTTCAAAGCTCTGTCTTCTTCATACTTGGACGCTCGGCATATGCGCTCGATATGTTCTGCAATGGAACTGCAGAGGCTACCGCAAAAAGCAGGCCCTTTTAAAACAATATATAAACACACAACTGACACCTCCTGATGTAATTGCGCTCCAAGAGACTGGAATCAAGCCGACCTTACAAGGGTACGAGGTTTACGAGAGTCAAAACGAAGGTAAAGCGGCCGTCCTAGTCAGCAAAACCATTACCGCCATCAGGCACGATACCATCGCCGACACCGACATCGAGCACGCGCTTGTTGAAATTATTCCGAAAAAGCGACAGGGAAGCAGCACGTTCTTACTTAACGTGTACAGCCCGCCGAGACAAAGAAAAGCCAAACTCTTCGAACTGTTCTATGGAGCGCACAAGCTGGCCAAAAAAAATGCACTCATCATCGTAGGAGATTTCAACGCCATGGACAGGAGTTGGGGATACCAGAAACAAGACATCAAGGGAAGAACATTAGTGGAAGTAGCGGAGTACTTTGGCTGCAGTCTAATCACAGATCCTGCGACCCCCACGAGAATCGGAAATAGCGTGAGCACGGACACATGCCCGGACCTCACCTTCGTAAGGAAGAGCAGGGAGTCACAGTGGGAAAACATGATGGAAAATCTAGGCAGCGATCACTTTATCCTCCGGACACGAATAGCATCCGACACCATAAGACGCCAGATTGGACAGGCGAAAATCACTGACTGGAACGCGTTTCGCGGGGCTTGCAACAAATCTGAAGGCGGTATCCAATCACTGGAGGAATGGAGCGGCATGCTGAGAGAAACGCGACAACGATGCACAAAAAGTCTAAGGAGAACGACAGCAACGCCTGAAGTAGACGCCCACCTCCTCAGACTATGGGAAGCGAGACGCAGTCTCACCAAAAGATGGCGGAAGCAAAAACACAACTGGAAACTAAAACTAAAGATAGCAGAAATTACGGCAAAGGCGGAAGAATATGCGATGCAACTCGCGAAACAAAATTGGGACCAACTCAGCGACTCGCTTAGGGGAACTCTAGGCACGGCCAGAACCTGGAATCTCTTAAGAGCACTAATCGATCCGACCAAAATAAAATCAGAAAACAATAAAGCCATCCACAGGTTCATCCACTCCTTCGAGGGATCAGACATCACCCTACTGGAGAAGGCACGGGAAAAATGTTTCGGCGATCACAACCCCCCGCGATACCAAGGAACGTATCGAGGAGCCGAAAACGAGAAACTCGACCGCCCCATAACTGTGGAAGAGGTTTACGCGGCCATAAGAAACACCACCAGAAACACGGCAGCCGGAGCGGACAGAATCGACAACGCCCTAATCCGCAACCTGAGCGACGACCTCATACAAGAGCTCGTCAGCTTTCTTAGCAAACATTGGGAGGCGGAGACGGTTCCCGAAGATTGGAAACACGCCGAAGTAATAATGATACCTAAACCTGGTAAAAAGCTACAAATTGAAAACCTCAGGCCCATATCACTCACGTCGTGCCTTGGCAAACTTTACGAACGGGTGGTAACTTTAAGACTGCAAAATTACATGGAAGACAACGACTGTGTACCACATACCATGTTCGGCTTCAGAGCGAAGCTCTCGACGCAGGACGTTCTCCTCCAAATACAAGAAGATGTCCTGCGAAACTTACCTCGGACGGGAGAAAATGTCATAATGGCCCTGGACATCAAAGGGGCATTCGATAACGTCAGCCACGAAGCGATCCTTACGGGCCTAGACAAGCTGGATTGCGGGCGCAGAATCCACGGCTTCGTCAAAGCCTTCCTGTCCGACAGAACTGCCACCATCGGCATAGGAGACCTTCGATCGGACAAAATTCGCACTCCAAATAAGAGAACACCCCAAGGGTCAGTTATCTCCCCCTTACTTTTCAACATAGCTATGATAGGCCTAGCTCGAAAACTAGAGAACATCGAAGGCATCAGGCATGCAATGTATGCTGACGATATAACAGTCTGGACAAACACGGGTTGTCTCGGAGAGAAGGAAGAAAGGCTACAGCAAGCGGCCTCTTGTGTAGAGCAATACCTCGCAGAAAGAGGACTCGCATGCTCGACCGAGAAATCGGAACTGCTGAGAGTCTGGAGAGGCAAGCAAAACCGGACCGTCCCAACCAACGAGGACCTAAAACTCAACGTCTACCTTGACGGGACACCCATCCCCGAAAAGACAACAATAAGAATTTTAGGCATGTGGGTTCAATCCAACCAGCGCAGTACTCACACTTTTACCCTGCTCAAAGCAACAACACTACAAGTCTCACGCATGATCACCCGCATCACCAACAGGCGACATGGCATGCGTGAAGAGGACACACTCAAACTAGTCAGAAGCCTTGTAGTTAGTAGAATCACGTACAGCCTACCCTACCAGTGCCTCAACAAAAACGAAATACAACAAGCGGATGCCCTGCTACGCAAAGCGTATAAGACAGCGCTCCGACTTCCGCGCAACACGTCAACCGAAAAACTCATGGCCCTGGGATTACATAACACCTTTGAGGAGCTACGAGAGGCGCAGCTTGAGTCGCAAAAACTCAGGCTGTTGCAGACAACGACTGGAAGAGCGCTCCTGCAGAGGCTCGGATACCGTGAGCAGATGCGAGAAATGACGAGGACGGCAACGATCCCCGACGAGCTTCGCAAGACCCTCAAGGTAGCGCCAATACCAAAAAACATGGATCCCAACCTCCATCGAGGCAGAAGAGAAGCGAGGGCCGACTTCATCGAAAGAACATACGCTCCTCAAGCCACGACCGTGTATGCAGACGCGTCTTGGACAGGAGGAGACACCAAAATCGCTGTGGCGGCGGTGGTCGATTCGTCTTTACGCGAAATGACCAGCGCGTCTCTCCGAGGCTGCACAGCTGCAGAGTCCGAGGAAGTAGCCGTTGCTCTAGCGGTGGCGGAGGGCTATAGAACCGGGCGGTCGCTAACAATACTCACCGACTCTCAAACAGCCTGCCGAAATTACATGAATGGCAGGATAGGTCGTCACGCGCTCCGTATACTCCTCGCAGCGAGCGACAGAATTAAAAACCAGGAAGAACAAAGCGACAAGATCCCACACAAAATTGTGTGGGTACCGGGGCACACGGGGGTGGCAGGGAACCAAGAGGCCGACAGGATAGCTCGAGGATACATTACTTTCCGAGCATCCGATGAGCCCGCGGAACTCGCGCCAGCACCCAGGGATTACTCGGCGATACTACAAAACTACAGAGGCAGAAGATTGCGGTATCCCCCACCGCACAAATCTCTCAGCAGAGAGGAAGCTGTCACTTGGAGACAATTACAAACAGGCTCTTTCCCAAACCTACATATACTAAACAAAATGCACCCTACCATATACGCGGACAAATGTCCCTGGTGCGACGGAAAACCTACTCTCTATCACATCACATGGGCCTGCCAAAAGATAGACGTGGTCCCCAAAATACAAAACCCGAGTGCGGAGCAGTGGGAGACTCTGCTGTCCAGCGACCGCTGTGAAGACCAAGAAGGTCTGGTACAGCGAGCTCAACGGGCGGCAGTGGCCAGCGGAGCCCTGGACTGAGGGCAACCGACCACTGATTAGAGGCGGACGACTTCGACAGAGAAGACTCCTGGGGGTAAAATCAAGGAGAAAACGTCTCTGAAGATGCTCCCAAACCGCAGGAAAAAGGACTAGAGTAAAATAAAGTTTTTCCTTCCTTCCTTCCTTCCTTCCTTCCTTCCTTCCTTCCTTCCTTCCTTCCTTCCTTCCTTCCTTCCTTCCTTCCTTAACGAGTGTCTTCAAGACATAATATTCTAAATATAGTGAAGGGGAAATACCCTAATGAAAGTAAATTGTTTGCGGGGGGTTATTGATTTTTACTGCTTTACTGATTCAGTCAGCAATTATGTCAGCTAATATCTTCTACACAAACATTAGGCTATAATAAGCCAATGACAAGATACCAGCCTTCTCGTTAGTATTTTCAACCAGTTATTCGTGGCTGTGGCAGAGCTAAAGCTTGAGGCTTAAGGGCACGCGGTAACAAGCATCTCCAGCTTCCGTCCGCCGTTTGTCACTAAATATATGATCATATCTCCCATGACATTTTTTGCATCAGCATGTCTCAAAAGAAGTTAGTAAACGCGAACAAAGAATAACTATTAGGATCCCCCCTCGTACAAGTATAGTAGACTATTATCAGTTCCGGCCAACATTTAATATCTCGTGACAGTGAGGGGGAGATTTCCAAATTTTTATAAGTTTGTTGAAGCACCACGGTTGCACAGCAAAGTTGTCAACTTTCCCGGGGATAAATTGCCGAAATTCCATGCGCTCCCAATAATACCACGCCGTGACTCAGCACCCCCTCCAAATCTAGAGTTTTAATACTTTTGACTTCTCCCACCTGAGCTTATTACGACATCAAATAACAGCTTCTGGCCACGAGCAAGCGTTAATACATGCTAAACACGTAAACGGCAACTCCTTTTGTTTCCTTACTTCCAAAGCATGTTTTAATTGAACATTTTCCAAAAAGCTAATACATATTCAACTAGGATCATGCCCCCTACCTTAATACACAGAGGTTTTGATTTTAAAACAATTTTACCTATCATTTGGCGTGCCATTTTTTATGTGTTTTATAGGTATTCTTTTTTTATAATTTCAACGCACTTAACAATCTCCACATCTGTGAATATTGCGGGTTGTATACAACGATTTGATAGTGTTAATGTCGTGGCCATTCACGTGGACGCAGCTTGTAAAGGAGTTAATTTTCAAGCAGTTATAATGACCAGTCGCTACAGCTGCAACTTGCGGGCACGCTCTCTGCAAGAACCCATTTTGCGTAGGCCAAAGTAAAGAGTAAAACTGCTGGATAACCATTTCCCCGTCGCAGAGGCAACCAATGGCCTATGCACCACAGGATCATCGTGAATAAATTTTTGCACGAGACGAGGCTTACCGCAGTGATCGTCGGCATATTGTCAGTACTAGAGTTCGACCTCTCACTCTGCACTAATATATCAATGATCAATCTATGTGGCCTTCCGTGTAGACACCAGTGAAGCGCAGAAAAACCAAGCAGGAGTGACGACCGTGACGGCTAGAGGTACAGATCTCTGTCAAGTGTATGAAAGCTCGCTAGTATGGCTTTCAGTTGCCGGTGATTGGACGGACTCACTCGTGGAAGGAACGGTATCGTTGTTCGGAGTTGACGTGTCTGGCTCGTCGGTAGGCGGGGCTGGCGTAGTCCGTCTGCGGTTTGGTATATGGTAGCCGTCATGTGAAGGCGGTGGCCAGTCATAATCGGGGTCATTGGTCCTCGGGCCCGGATGGGAGAATCCGGCTGTTGAGAGAAAAGTTTTTTGTTTACTTCTTCCCTGAATTTAGAGCCCCGAAAGACAAGACGAAGTTTTGCCTTAGGGAGCATATACCTCAGATAGACAAGCCACTCGGCTGCTAGCCACTATCCTGAACATGCAGCGCTGGCAGACGAGGGACAAAGGAGAGACGACACACACAGGGCGCTGAACTAACAACTTTTATTTGGAAGGAGGGCGATCCGCACGTTTTATATCGTACCCAAAAACCCGTGATTGTAAGGCACATGCGCAAGTCAAGGCAACTAACAATATAACCAAAGAAAACAGGGTAAGCGCGCAGGCGCGTGTTGACCCACACAGTGCAGAAGAAAAACAACAAAAAAAAACAAAAAACAAAAACCCAAGAAGGATTCAGTCATTCTGGTCGGCCAGGTGCCAGGTACACCCCTGATGACACAAACAGCAAAGATAGGCAGTGAAGGGGGCAAGGGGAAAGACATAATAACAACACCTGGTGAAAAAAGGGAGATACACGCGCCAAGGAGTCCTGTGCAGCTTGGTGATGACAGAGATAAAAAGATAAAAAAGATAAAATGTAAAAGGCAACGATGCGAAAGACATTACAATCTCTGAAGACGGTGTGAAGACGCACTAAAAAGGAATGAACCGAAAGGGTGGTTGAAATGGAGGAAGAATTGATAGTCTAAAAGCATGCGATGAAAGCCAACCGAACAAACACGGCCTAAAAAGATGCGATGCAAGCCAACAAGGAACATGTTCAGGATGTCAAACCAACTTGCCCAGCAACACACCCTGCTAGCCACTAATACCGCTGGAGAAAATGATTTATTCTGAGTTGTTTCGCACGGATTGCTGAATGAACGGCTAACAGTCCTGGGAGCGTGAGTTGGCAGTATGAATAAACAGAGCGCCTTCACAGGGATTCCACTGTGCGATTGCGATGCGACAGCGTTTGGAGAGTTGATGGAGCCCCTGGAAGTAGCGTCACGTCAGTTTTCGTGACGTCATCTCCTCCAGCCAGTGGATGAAATTTATGACCGATGGCGTATCTTGGCCACGTGGGGCTTTTAATGCTACAGCTACAAAAGTCTGTTCGACTAGTACACTCAGTATTTCCAGTACACAGAACTGATCACACTCAAGAGAAAGAAAAACTTTTCCGCTGGAACCACCCTATAACATGCAGGGCTTCGGTGTGGAGCTCGGTGCGACGTATTCGTGCGTGTAGGCGTACTGGTTTTTTTACCTGGGACCCTATACGTGATTTAGGCGAGCGCTGTTTTTGAAATGTGAATTTTGGACCATTTTTTTTGTGACAATCACAGTACTGAGGAATGGAAAGCACAGTTCCAGTTCTATATGAAGACAATAAAAAGCAGCGATTGCAGGTGTAAATAATTAAAATATCTCGTTTTTTCACCCAAAAAGGTTCCAAGTTTTTTTCAGAATTCGTTCACTGCCATTGTTTAAACATTAAATTGCATTAAATATTAAGCCAGGTATCAAGACACCGCAGCCATAGAAATCCGTAGGAGACCACTGAGAGCCATTGGAAACTGTAATCCGTAAACTGTATGATTAATCATCTTAAATATGGGGACTTTTGCCTTTTAAACACTATCAGCCGCAAGGATATTGGAGAAACACCAGTGGATAAAACGGGACGAAAAAAAATGGCTGAGGCTTAACTTGGTTAAGCCTGGAGAATGCGAAGCGTCATCGTGTCGCGTAATTTGGAGGCGCACAACCACAGCGACGGCGTGAGGAGGTGGGCCCCCGTTTCTCCACTGTCGTGACGTCATCGTGTCACGTGGTGTGACGTCATGTATCACGTGATTTCGAGGCGCACAACCACAGCGACGGCGCGAGGTGGGCCCCCGTTTCTCCACTGTCGTGACGTCATCGTGTCACGTGGTGTGACGTCATGAATCACGTGATTTGGAGGCGCACAACCACAGCGACGGCGCGAGGTGGGCCCCCGTTTCTCTACTGTCGTGACTTCATCGTGTCACGTGGTGTGACGTCATGTATCACGTGATTTGGAGGCGCACAACCACGGTGAAGGGCTGAAGTGGTAGCTAAAGTAGTATGCTTCGCATAAAAATGAGGCGACACAAACATTATTCGTCTCGTTTCCTGCGCTGTTTTGTAGCGACAGCTATACTACTGTAGCTACGCCAGCTGCTTTGCCTCTTCAGCACGGTCGCACTTTCGCCGTGGTTGCACCGATGTTGAGCCGAGTGTGGAACAGTGGGAGAGGATGCTATCCACCGACGTCCTGAAAGTCCAGCAAGGACTACTGAGGCGTGCACGCAGAGCAGCTACCTTCAGCGGAGCCCTGGACTAGGGGAACGGACCCTGATGATGAGATGGAAGACTCCATCCGAAGCCGCAAAATAAACATTGTAAAATAGAGCAAATAAGCGTTTCCCCCCACATCGCTGCTTAGCAACCGCCGCGGTGGACACCTGAACCGCACCGTACAGAAAGGAAGGAAGTGGGAGTGAAAGAAGAAAGAGAAAGAGGGGCCGTAATAAAGAAAATAATTGTATTGAAGGAAAGGAAATTAAGCTGTAACTGTCTCGCATATCTGGGTGGGCACGGATGTGGACACCCGTTATCCGTTTGTAGGGGAAGGGAGGAAGTGGGAGTGAAAGAAAAAACAAAAAGAAGGGCAGTAATGAAGAAAATGAATTTGAGGAAAGGATATTACGCAGTAACTGTCTCACATCTCCGTGGACACCCGCCATCCGTTTGATGACGTCAGAGATTCCCCAAGTAAATCATCAGTAGTGTTACATCGCTTCTGCCGGGTATGAAGTACTCGGCTCCGGCGGATATCCTCGACAGAGAGCAGGCCACCACGCTCAGACGACTACAAACAGACACCTACCCAAGCAGAGCCATGTATCACAAAATGTGGCCGAACAGATACGCGCAAGAGTGCGTGTGGTGTGGGGGCTACGCCACAACGTACCACGCCACCTGGGGCTGCGAAAAAAGCCCTTTACTACCAAAGGTAAATAGCCCTAGTCTAGAGCAGTGGGAGGCTCTCCTGGCTGACTCCGACCCGAGCACACAGCTTATGCTGGTGACGAGGGCCAAGGCAGCGGCGGAGGCCAACGGTATCCTGGACTAGGGAAGACCGACCACTGTAGCTCCACATCTATCTATCCCCATCCCCCTACTCCCTAACTCTTCCTTTTGAAAAAATAAAAATAAATGTTTTTACTACTACTACTATTACATCGCTTAACCACATTGAAGGCTAAGCGTAGTCATGGCCTGTAGCTCGCTAATTAATGACGCAGTAATTCTCTGTCATATCGGTGGACACCTGAACCGCACCGTACAGGAAGGGAGGAAGTGGGAGCGAAAGAAACAGGAAGAGGGACCGTAATGAAGAAAAAGAAAATTGCATTTGAGGAAAGGAAATTACGTAGTAACTGCCTCGCATATCTCGGTGGACACCCGTCAACCGTTTGTAAGGAAGTGGGAGTGAAAGAAGAAACAGAAAGAGGGGCCGTAATGAAAAAAATGAATTTGAGGAAAGGAAAACTGTGAATCCATGTGCAGGGACGAAGATGAAGACTGAACGTCCAGTGAAACACAGCGGCGAAAGACTGCGCAATTCGACTCGGCGAGTTCCACTCGGCCAGCTGTAGCTACCGCGTCACTCGAGGTTTAACCAGAGCTAAACAACAGCCAATTTTTTTTTCAATAGGGATCCATACCGACCATACCGGCTCACCATTGTCCTACAAGATTATTGCGGCACTAGTTCGAAGCAGTCCGAGATTTCTTATAACCAGCCAAAACAGAGTGTGGGCTAACTTGCGCCCACAAAGAACTGATCGACACGGCGGTCGTCGTATAGAATCCCATCCACACTCACATCAAAACTCGCAAGGAATCATCGAGATAAGGCGCGAAAGAAAGAACAAGGAATAAAGTGCAAGCAGTTGAGCATGGCAGCGATTATTGGAGATAAGTCTGGTCGCATCTCGCGTCACAAGAAAATGATAAAGCAGCGTGCCAGTGGCTTGGAGCGTGAACTAACACTACAAAGGTTCGTACTGCAAAGAATCGTAATGAAGCCAAGAGTTACGGAAAGCCTGAAACCCATAAAAGAATATCTTTTTTTTTGCAGCTGGTAAATGAAAAAAAAAATGCCCCTAAGCGTCCCTTGGTTTCCATGACTATTGGCTTCCATGAAACGTGTCATAACAAGCCCCCCATCTCCTTACTCTGGTCGGCTGAATAGCTTAATTAAGCTAGTCAGTTACTGATTTGAAGAGTCTCCATTGGAACGTTAAGGAAAAAACAGCGAAAAGGGAAACAAGACAAGTGCTATTGTCTTCGCGTCCGTCGCATACGGCGGCGTAGTCGGACAGACCCTGTCGATACAAGGAAACCCGAACCTGTCTGCAAGGCTGAAGAAATGCCGCTGAATTGGCCCTACTCATCCGGCCGAGACTTTTTCAAAACGTCTGCCTTACGGAGCATCCGACGCGCCCTAAAAGGTGCGAATAACCAGATTGAAAAAAGCAGCTCTTCGCAGTTCCGAATTTATTGCTGTAGAGTGTAGTGGATATCACATAAATGGTCGCGAATGTTTCGCTGCCTTTGTTCCATGCAGGAAACAACGAAGCATTTGGATTGAAAACTAACTAGGCCTTTCTGCCTAAATTTTCTGGTACAATTCGGCGTAGAACCTCGCGAACCATAGAAGGGTGATGGCTCGGTATTTTGGGTAATTCACATGAGGTCCACAGTGCAAAACGATGGAACGAAGCAAAAGCGCTAAACTTCCACTAGACGCCTTATTTAGCGCACACCTTTATACCTTATAAAGGTTTATGGCACCTGTGAGTGCCAAATAAAGCGTTTAGTGGAAGTTCAGCGATTGTCTCTTGTCCCATGGTTGTCTCTTCTCCTGGCTGCATTTATTTTCACCTAAGGCGGACTTCGGAAGAGTTAATTTTTGCTATTTATTAAGACCGTACGCATAAGGACGTAATAGCACCAAGTTTTCTGGTGATGTTATAGCATGCTGAAAAAGAACGAAGTCCTCTGGTCCCAAGAAGTCCGCACAACGTCCCTGATAAAGTGATAGCTATAATGGGAGAGAAACTTCGGGACTTTTCGCCAACAGAAACCGCATGGCACTCACCGAGAGAGTCGATAATCAGGTAGGAAAAGATTCCCGCAATGAAGAGGACGCAGATGGCACCCACGATGAGCCGCTTCTTGATACTGGTCTCCTTGGCCTCGTGCTGCTCGAGTCTGCGATGCACAACAAGCTTGGGATGCTCAGAATGAAGCAAGGAGAAACAACGTCAGACTACTACCGAGTCGAAGTTTTCAACCCTTAAGAATAGAACAAATATATTTGAGAGAAAAAACTGGCGCCAATCAATATTTTAATTCTGCCCAACGTTCCGGGAACAACTCGGTCCCTTTTTCAGGGGTGGCTAAAGTGTGCCAGCAGCAGCGGGATTCTGCTTTCCCTCTCCCTTTGTTAGCACGTGGCGTAGTCTAATAACGTACGTGGAGGGGAGCGTTCCTGGAGTCCTATTCATCGCAGCCTTCGCGAGCCGGATGTGGCATGACTCCACATGTCGCCTCTTGAACAGGTTTGGCTCCACTGCCAAGACGCACACCTCCTCGAAGGCTATGCGGTGGTCGGCGAAGGCTATGCGGTGGAACAGACCTCCGTCTGTTCTTCCTCCTTCTCAGTAGTAGTAGTACGCGTCCGCGGGTGGTCGTCATCTGACTTCGCTGCTGCAATGGATAGAAAATTTATAAATAGACGCCGGCACCTGCGACAATACGACTGCCTTTTATAGCAAAAATAAATAGGCGAAGGGACTGAGAGCAAGATTACAAGAGAAGCAGCTGCTGGCGCAACCTGCCCGAAAGCCAACATGGCTCAGTACCACTATTTCCGAAGCAAAATGCTCAAAGCTTAGGGAATTCACCCTAAATATTATTCTAAACAGGTAGGGTGTAGAAATATTTGTGACTGCGCCAGCAGACTCCGAACCACACAAAGGTTATATCACTCGTAAAAGGAATTGTCTTCTTTAAAGTCTTTAAAGTTTTTAAAGCCCTTTCTTCTTTTATCTGAAACATCCTGGATAGAAATTCGCCTTTCAGGGTTATCAGGCATAGTTCGATCAACGATATTTTCCTGGGTAAAGTGGCTCGAAGGAAATTACAGCCTGAATGCCTGGATGACTCCAGTGAACGTCGTTTCCATTCAGTCAGCAATTATATCGATGAGCGGCTTCTCGCCTCATAAGGTTGGTTTGGTTTATTGGGGTTTAACGTCCCAAAGCGATTGAGGCTATGACAGCGATATAACTAGAAAAATACGAATGGGGTGTAGCGCATTTCGCAGGGGCTCTCAGATCATGAATGAGAGTTTACCAATATCCCTCAATGGAATAGTAGATAACTGATGTACCTTATCAGTATTGACCTATGGGGAGAATGTGGGGGCTAACGAAAAAGGTGGAACTTAAGTACAAACCAGGGAGAAACGGAAAGAAATATTACAGGTCTAACGTTAAGAGAAAAGAAAGCAGAATGGGTCAAGGAAACTGCACGGATTAACGACGTCCTATTCAAAATCAAGAAGAAGGAATGGGCTTGCGCAGGGATGGTGTAATATATAATGATTCCACCGGGAACCACAATTCCTTTTGTGAATGTCTCGCCTTTCGCCATTGGCTGACGCGACGCCACGCCCCAGTCTACAGCCAATTAGCAAAACTGAACGCGGTGCGCGGCGTCGTTTAAGTCAGTGATGAAGGGCGGGAAATTCAAAAATGACGTAGAACCAGTGGCGGAATTGCTGTCTTATACTTGCTCAGTGCATGTAACGCAAAGGCAAGGTAACCGATGGTCATTAAGGGTAACGGACCGGATTCCAAGAGAAGGCAAGCAGAGCAGGGGCTGGCAGAAAATTTGATGGGCGGATGAGAGTAAGAGGTTTGCTGGGAAGGACCGGGTTAATGGAGAGGTATAGGAGAGGCCTTTATCTTGCAGTGGGAGTAGTCAGGCTAATGATGCTGATTACGGTGATCCTGTCTTCTGGTAGCTTAGTGTTGGTACCATATTACGTCTTTGATAAAGTTGAGGTTCTCAGAATGTCTGCTCAGAGGTTTAGAAGCTTTCCAGGTATATGTTATCCGTTTTCAAATAGTATGCAGTTATTCGATCGTACAGTTGTTTTCTTTATTCCTCGCTTCTTCGGTTACACTATGATATTTCGTTATATTTTTAGTATAAGCGCTGAAGTGTTTATTTTGGGCTTGAGTAGAAATTAGCACAGAGTGCTTCTACTGATTCCCTCAGCCTTAAAAACATGGGCCTGAAGTTCTATAGAAAGTGGAGGTTTTGGCTGTTAGCGGCTGTCCACGCCTTCTTATGGCGGTGATTCAAACCACTCTTCGGCGCATATGGCTGTCCGTGGTTGGCTAACGCCTTCAATGAATATAAAACTGCAAGACAACCACTGTGTCGGCTGACTTAAAAACAATCCAATAAAGGCTATACGGCTAAATAACTGCGTAGACGAAGCTGTGGTTACTTGAAAGGGCAACTAACCCACAACTAGTACGTCAAGTAAAGCATTATTCGTAAACAACGCAAATATCCGGGTGTTTTGCAAGGAGCGTTCCAACATGGGAAAGGAAAATTTTTGTCCTCCTCAATATTTATTTTAAACAATAACAATTCAACGATTATTCTGTCGGGTCCTCTAAGGGCACGTTGTGTCTAGATTCTTTTACTATCTCGGCTGTACTTATTTTCATGTGTACCGTCTATGTAAACTGAAGGCGCAGCAAATCTGCGCATTTTAGACTCTTTAGATGGCTCGTGCACACATTTCAAGTAAATGAAAATATGTTTCCGTTCTTTGTTTTTTGAGCATGTTTCTTCTAGAGATTGTGTTGAGCATGTTCCTTCTAGAGATTAAAAATAAACACACAATATTCGCAGCCATAACAGAGTGACTGTAAAGACCCCGGAGTGAAATTTGTAAAACATTTTCTGCGTTTATTTCTCATTAATGGCTAGATATATTTCTGTACATAAACTACCAATGTAAGCGCAACATATCACGTGACATAAGCTACTTTTATGCGTTGCATAGATGGATTTGACCGGGTTCTGATGCAGTCCGCAAACGAGGACGCAGCGTCTGTGCGGGTTATGGCCTAAGCAGCAACAATACCTACTCGCTACCTTTGCAAAGTAGTAAAGCTGAGATCTGGGCAAGTTGGTATGCATTCATACTGGTGAACAGCGCGAAAAAGGCGGGACAACGGCAAGACAAGCGCTGTTGAAAAGGGTCGTGAAAATCAAAAACTATGTCACATGGGAAGTAATGTATGCTAATTCCTTGTTGTTAAGTGCCAGCGCTTATCTTGTCGTTGTCCCGCCTTTTTTGCGCTGTTCACCAGTATCTTTGCAAAGTAGGCGCATAGTCAGTTAATGATGAACAAACTTTGGCGTAGGTCTATTTAAACAATAATGCTTTAGGCGGATCTATTGACCGCTCGTAAAGACAAGCCATGCACTAAGCGCCGCAGAACGATGTAAGATATATTTTGCACAAGAAAGGGCTTGACTGAAGCGAGGAATCGTCCACACTGGCCATGCAGGCGTTCATCCGATACTTTGCAATTGTTTACCTAACGTGTTTGGAAAAAGAGTTCCTGCTTTCTTCGGGCACTACAAATGCTAAACTAAGTCAGGATGTCCTATATTAAACGCACAAATATGACGAGCTAAGATAGACCTGCCAGCACCTGATAGGCTCTTAATGCCAGCCCAGTCGCAGGAGGCATTTTTGCTACGGGAGCTGGCGTCCACCATGCCCTTCGTAGTGAGCGAGCACGCTACAAGGGTTCACGAAGATTTCTTTATACACCTGACTATGAAAAGCAAGCATGACGCTGAAGACGCCACCGGCAGACCTATGTTTTGGCCCTGTTGTGAACGCGTACCAGGTAGAAAGAAAAAAGCAGATGCGCTAGAGGCTTCTCTTTATTTTTTTGACCCGTAGGTCTAAAAACTGTAGCCCCAATCAAATAAATCAGGGGAAGATGTGGGCTTGGTCGCTAATAGAGCGACGGAGTCATGCGGATGTAGTATTTTCGAGTTATGGCGAATCGCGACTGTCGCCAAGTTCCACTGTCTCTGTGATCGAAGCGTTGCCTTTAATGCCAAAAAACTCGGAAAGCCCATTGAGAGCGCACTTCGCAGCCTTTATTTAGGTCTTTATTGAGCACATACATCGCTTTAGTGGCTTCAGAGTGTTCATGCGCTAAAAGAAGACGTGTGAAAAATATAATAGTGCGACTACCTTCAAAGTTTAGCGTCGCTTGCAATGACTGGAAATTTTTTCGTCCTCGTTCATGACTGTGAGATATCGTTTCTTGAAGATCATGGTTGATTGTAACATCGTATCAGTGTTGTTGGCGTCGATCATGCGTGCTCCTGGTTTTTTGTAGGGTATATTTTTTCGTGTTTCGTGCAATAAACCTTCAGTTGCTAGTCAGTGCCTGTTCCGTCGTCTTCTTTTCTTGTGTCCCTGTTCCTGCGCTGTTTCTTTCTCAAGATGTATCGACTAGCTCAACTTGCCGTTTTACTGAAGTCCATTTCTTACCCTCAGTAGGATAGCATTTTAGTCTCAGATGCGTAACCAAAATTTTTCCTCCACATCTGCATACGGTACAGCGTAAGGGCAAAGCGGCTTCATAGGAAAAGTGAGGCGTGAGCAACAGCGTTCCAGTTCACCTCAGAGAGAGTTATTTATGTGCACTGCAGAGGGATGGTGACATTCTTGCATGCGGTTCACGTGGGCGCCTGATCTAGGAGGGCTTGGCGCAAATGCTTTCATCGGACGGGGAGTGGTAAAATACCCGTCAATCCTTCAATTCGCCCGGGGAGCCTTTCCTGCATTTTTTTCCACTTCTTGCGTACCGCTGGGCGGCGTCCTCTCTCTGTTCTTTCTTTGATTTATATCAGTGATGTTGTAAACACAATGTCCGATGGTGTGCAAATACGCCTGTTTGTTGACCGCTGCTTTGAGTAGCGGCAAATGACTTCCACCAGCGGTCAAGCTCACCTTAACACATAATTGAATAACATACTGAGACGCTGCCGTAACTGGAGGATAGCTATTAACGCCTACCTACGCATTGCTTACGAAAGAATTTCCCCTCTCTATTTCACGTAACAGTTAGGCCAAGTGCCATTGATGGAAGTCACTAATTGTAAGTACTTAGGCTAGACACTCACCAGTCGTTTACCTTAGAAACGTCATATTAAAAATATATCTCGTTTCGCCTTGGCTAAACCATTCTTCCTCAGGCATAAACTTCAACAACCACCAAGCAGCGTTAGGCTTCTTGCTCACCTATCACTGATTAGCCCGGATTTCGAGCATGCTCGCTTAGGAAGGAACCAATGAGATAAATTTGAAGAAATTCAGATAAAAGCAGTAAGGTTTTTTATTATAAAATCCCACAGTCCGATTTCAGAACTGACCTGATGAAAACTAATGAAATTCCACAGTTAGAAGTTATAAGAAAATTCCAGCTTCAATTTCTTATCCCGCTCAGTAACCATGCATTTGCAATTGATCCTGCACCATGCCTGTCAATCTTTGCAACATGATACACTCGGCACCATCACCGTCAGTCATTACCTCTACTTTGCGCGAACAGATGCTTTCAAGTTTTCATTTTTTTTTTCCGCACACGATGGCATTATGAAACAACATGGTGCTATCATAGCCCTGGATACCAGTGCTTTGCTTTGTATTTCACCCATGCTTAGATTGCTTAAAGCTCACAGTATTGCGCAAATAAATAAGGTTTTGAGTGCTTCTTTTGCACCCTTTTCACACGAGCATTTATATACCTGGGCGAAACCAACACAGATGCCGGCGCCTTTCAGCATCAATTGGTTACTGCGCGCGAAGCGCTGAGCGATGCAAACCATTCCAAGGCTGACGTAGTGGGCTCAGCGTTGCTTCGGTCTCGCCCTCTGGAATTCTCTCCGCTCACCGACGAGCCATTATAAGATGCTTTATCTCTTCTTACATTCTTCAAGCACACGTCGGCACGCAATGCGTGCCTACCGAAGATTCATTCCCACTATATAAACCACTACTTGAAGCGGTCCCAACCAAGAATCTTGTGTCAAGCCTCGGAGTAACTCGAGTAAGCTCGGGTAAGTTCGGAGGAGCGCCACGCCTGGTGTAGCCAATTGGAGGGTGGCCTTGAAAAACGTGGCATGGCAACAGGCCATGCAGAAATAAAATAAATATTGCCGTGAAAGGGTTCCATACCCACGGCAGCGCGAGCAGATCAGATGAGCTTAACCACAATAAGAGCTTAACCTGAGGGTAAAATCGCTGCCAGACGTGCCGACGACCCAGCAAAGCAAAATCTTGAGCCAACCAGGCTAAACACATGCTAGAGTACGGCCACTTAGCTTAACTGCGCTAAAACCGTACTACATTCTTTTTATCTCTAACCTTAGGGCCTCATGAGAGGAATTGTGTCTCTATCCACGTTTGGATCGATACTGCAACGTTACTGTACATGTTCTTTTATTTCTATGGATTTATAATGGATTCACCGCGAACGCCACATGTGTGACTATCAATAAAGCGGAGAGTTGAGCTAGTTGGTACTTAGTGCTAGGAAAAAAAAACAGCGCTGAGACGAGGGACAAGGAAAGAAGAAGACAACAGGACAAAGGAGAAGACAGAGGGACAACAGAGGGACAAGATAACAACAGCGATGTGTGACTATCTTGGTTAAATTCCTTGGTTAAAGCCCTGACACCATAATTTCTTTCCATATAGCTGTCAGTACATCGTACCTACGCATCGCTTCACCCTTTCTCCCAGGTAGCGTTTTCGTCTTTTCCCATGCACCGGGTGTTTCAGCGAATACTTTAAAAATAAAAAAAATTATCCTTAGAGTAAAATTACCGGTTTTGCAGTATGGTATTTCCAGGCCTGGCAGACAGTAGAAAACCGGTGAATCATCTAAAGTACTAAGCTGGTCAACTAAATTCTACAAATTAGCTGTTTTACTATTAGAGCTAGACGCATGGTTGCAAATAGAGTTGCGTTAGTTGTTGCTGTCGTCTACATCATACGTATCAGCTTATAGTGGTTGGGACCCTGAAACAAATTTTGTTGGGTCCCTGAAGTTGTGTGCTTCTATTACATGTTTTATGCTAAATAATTGCTTTCTTACTTCACTTTACTTTATAACCAGTCGTTAGTAACAGGCAAACCAGTTTTTAGAATTTCAAAAAACGCGATTGCCCTTGGCGCTGTGGCTCGACAAAATTTGCCTTTTTCGACTAGTTACGTGCCCTGAAAGGGTTGCTTTTCTTGCATGCTTCCAAAATCGCAAGTATTTTCGAACGATGCAGAAAAACTTAGTCGAGCCGCAGCGGTGAGGGTAATCGCGTTTGTGAAATTATAAAAACTTGCAATTAGGTACAAGTCCCTAATTGCAACTAGGCGCCTAAAAAGGTAATTATTAAAAATTAGTTGATCAGTTTACTGCCAAAGGCGATTCACCGTTTTTCTGCTGTCCGCCAACACTTGTAATACTCTGCTGCGAAAGCCATAAATTTAGCCCAAAAAGCCTATTTCTGAAAATTTTTGAAAGTGCTCGTTGAGACATCCGGTATATCTGTCCTTCGCTTACCCATACCACACGATATAAGTACTCGGCCAGCCTGGGCACATCATGCTTGTTTTTTTACTGTAAGCTCTAAATCTGTGAATATCTCACCTAATGGAGAGATACCTAATATCTAACCTTGTGGCTTGATTGACTTGTTCGCCCACCCTGCCTGGACTCAGTGTCCGCACTGTTTTGTAAATCAATAAAAAATAAAAATAAAAAGTAAACCCCACAACATGTCCTTCTCCTCCGCAAATGTTAACCACGTATGTAAATCTTGGCGGCTATTTTCTCAGGGTACAATATTGCAAGCATACATTAAACCTGGCAACATCTACTCTGCGACAATTAGACCTAATTGGTACGACAGATAAAACGCAGATTACTTCCTTGCAGCCTTTTTTTTATATTTATCTGGTAAACAGTTAACAGGAGTGGTGATAACGTTCAACTCTCCCTAAGTCTTTTGTTTGCCTCGACTGCTGACGGTCTTATCCCTTCGAATGCAATTTCAACTTTATTACCTTTGTACATTTGATTTACAAATTATGAAAACTTATGACCAAACCTTCATCGCTGAGCATGCCCAAAAGAGCTCCCTGCTGCATTGTCGTACGAAGTTGTTATGTCTAGGAAGGCTAAGTACCGAGGCCTGTTTTCCGGCTTAGCTATTTCTATGCACTGTGTAAGTACGAACAGGCGCCTAAGCACGAATCTAGGCGCCTGCCGCTTCTGAACCCGTTATGATGTTCTCCCAGTATCTTACTTTTTTTCATGTCTGGTTTTTAAATTCTCTGCCTGTATTGGCAGCCTGCCTGTAAAAGCAGTTATACTAACCGGTCTGAAGGATTTTACTCTGGCCCTATCTTGTTTCTCATTATAGACCAAGTTGATTCTACCTTGTCGCTATCTGTCCGGAATTTGCTTATTCGAGATGACGTTTGCAATGTGTTTAACAGCGTTTCCCTGTTCCTTAAACCAAGCTCTTCAATCACGTTGATTTAAAATTCCTCGATTCCTGCGGTAGTGCATTCAGATATATTGCCTTCTGCCTTCTTTCAGTCAGGTTTGTTTAATTAGTAGCTCCTTTTCATTACACTGGTCTGTGATGCATTTCCGCTCATGTAGATTATCCAATAGTCCACCGTAAATGCGTTAGTTAAGACTAATTTAGTGTATTTCAAAGCGCCGTCGCCCTCTAAAGAATTTCCTTCAGCACACTGTAGCAGTTCCTTCTTCCTCTGTTGCCTTTACCCAGAGATGTTGTATGCATATTTGCAGAATTTTTCAGCCTTACCTTCAGTTACATACCGAACCTCAGCCGTCCAGCGATCAGTGGACTGCTTTATTTTGCCATGGACGAGGATTTCTGCTCGAGGTTTGTTTTGTCGACAAGATTCCCGTTTTATGTCTGATACATCGGGAGAAAGCTGCGCCTCCTTTGCCTTTATTTTCTCCCGAAGCCAGGCGTCATCGTTCGATTGCCTCTTTATTTCCGTATTCCACAAGCTTGGCGCCTTCCTGTTTAGGTTCTAATGGTTAGCCATTTTTATTTGTTCCATTTTTTTGACAGATGAGTCGTTCTAACTGATTGTAAACCGCTCTTGTATTGGGTTCTATATTGCTTTCTCAGCGCCTGCTGCTTTTAACGCATTTTGCACCTCATTTAAATCCCGTTCCTTTTGGGGTTTCCTTCTCAATTTCTTGCATTCCCCTTTTGATCGGGGGTCCTATCAGCAGGCTATTACGTTTTTGATCACTTAGCAAACTATATTCCCTTCTTCCGCTACGTGGCTAGTTGCGAGCTTTCTATATATTTCCCGCGACCTTAGGCAATGGCCAATGGTCGTCTGAATATTGTGGGATTTCCACGTAATTTATTCTTCACATTGAGACGTTACTACGTATAACTAGGTTGCGCTGCTCACAGAATTCAAAGACTACGTTCCCAATACAATCTATATATATCCCTCAATAGACTATCCCCACATCCTACAATAAACGATGGGTCACCTAGATCCCTCAGATGTGCTTAGGAGAGACCGTATACGACTATTTGTTCTTAAGTGCTGTCCTATTTATTACAATTTCGCTCTCACTATGGCTCCTTGCATGTTCATGCAACTTACACGTTAAATTTATTTTTGATGGTTTTCTTCTCAATCTATCTAGCGTCCATTTAGTTGGGCTTGGCCTCCATCTTTAGACTTGCTTCATCTCTGCCACCTGATCAAGTTAAGCGCCTTCTATTGGATGTGCTGAGAAGCGCCACCAGGATGAAGTACCAAGTGGACTACTCGTATTATCCCTCGTGAATTCTGGTGTGTATTTCGCCCGGTAGTTTCGCACTTCATTGGGTGGTGGTATGAAAGGCTCACTGGAGGAAGGCACGGTATTGTTGTTCGGAGCTGCCGTCTCTGGCTCTTCGGTAGGTGGCGGTGGAGGCGTTCGCCGCCCGTCGCGATGACCGTATCCCCCTTGGTAAGGCGGTGGCGTATCTTCTTCGTGCTGACCGGGCTCCGGACCAGGACGGGAGCCGCCAGCTACTCGGAGAAACGTGTTAATCTTAATCTCCTTCTTTCGGAATTTTTAGCGCACCGCGTCGCTAAGACCAAATTCTAACCGTATCAGCGCGTTACTTCGTTAGACAAACGACACGACAACGGGTCGCAGCGGTCGAATTAAAACAAAATTCGCATTCAGATATTTTACAGAAACAATTCCATGGCACGAAGAGCAGGAAGCGCGAGTAGGTCGTCTGAATGCAAAGGCAAAGCTCCTCAATGTGATCGCTACGCGAAACACCCAATAAGAATGAAACTGCCCTGCACTCTTGGGCACCCTGTGGACGTAGAGTGAATGGAGAACAGGATGAAGTGCCCAGATGCGTATTTACATAATCAACATGAATAATGAACAGCAGACGGCTTCGCTGTTTTGTTGGGCCACGTAATTACAATGAACATTAAAAGAGAAGGCGTGCCTTCAAGTGTAAAAAATAAAATGTCTGTCCTCTGATTCGGATGTAAGTCAAGCCGGCGCGGAGAGAGTAGCCTGCTTGGCTCACTCTGGAAACCATTTGACCATCGCCGCCGTACGATTGCCAGCCAGGCTTATAACAGGCAAACACCCAAATGAGTCACGCATTGCTGCTCAGAGGCACTGGTGATGCGGCCCGATGATGTGCCTGTGTTTTCCAGAGCCTTTGTGCGCTCCATCCTCATAGACACACCAAAGAAACGTTCGCATGCTCGGGCACGGCAGCAAAATGCGCCCAAAGCCGTTCACGATGAGGGGAATGAATCCGTCTCTATGGGCCAAAACGAACGAGCTCGGACCGATACACACGACCGAGACTGATGCGAACAGCGTAGATGACAGCATCTACGACTCGTCTTCTGCTGTGTGGTGAACGTCAGCCAAGGAGCGAGCTTCTTAGAGAAGCTATCAAACGTAGAGCTATTGAACATTCCTTTGGCGGATTTAAAACAGATAACAGATTGGCCGCCACGTCACTTGCTGTGCGACCACGTCCGGTATGCGAGCTAGACTGTTGGTTCTTTGTTGCTAGGGAGCCTGAATAGACTTCTAGCTCGAGCCAGCCATGCTGTTGAAAACTATGTCCCTTCTTATTTGCTTGCACGCATCAAGGCCGAGTACCTTACTGTACCGGCGTGGCAGCCTTATTTAAGATATAAATTTAGAAGCCCCATATCGACCGTGCCGCGCTGAACAGTGTATGGCTTCCGAGATGCAGGATAGCTCACTTCGGCAACAGGCGACCACCACCTTCGGTACCAATTTATGAACAGCACGGGGTCTCGTGGGAAAAACTGAGCTATTTTTTTTTATTGAAGAACGCACTATTCATAACACTTATCCACTTTTTCTCAGTTGCCAGCTCGGAAACGACGAGTACCTCCTGTTAAGGCGAAGACAATATCGCTTCCTATTGGCTTTTTCGGCTTCAAATTGGTGTGTAGAGAATTCACGGCCCATGGTTGCATATGGTTAAAGGGCAACTTTTCGGGTTTATTTTGCTACTGAGATTGCCTATTTATTTTCATGAAACATGAAAAATAGGTTCAGTTCCTGTGATAATTGTTCCAGCGAGTCAGACAGGCGTGAGGTATTTTCATTTCGCCAACACAGACTTTGATGGAGTTCAACGTTTTGCGGCGTAGTTATTAAAACGACCGCGACACTGAATTTTCTCCCACAAATTTTTTATTACACATTGTATTCTATGCTTTTAATTACAATTCCCAGAAATTAGAGTTTAAGAACGTCATTTTAAGAGTAATGTGTTTCGTTTCTTTTGTAATCAGCTGCCCTGGCAACGTTACATCACTGACGTGTTAACAGAATACTCTAAATAGACATCTGGAAAAGACAGGCGAAATAGGAAAGCAAAGCCAGGCAGCTATTTTTTTGTGAAGTTGGCTCGCTGAATATGTAAATTGTCTGTAAATATGTCTACGCCAACGCTACCGTCCACGCTGTACGCACGCACGCGCCTTACCGACCCTACCTGACGGAGACCACGCTAACTCCGATCAGCTTTTGCTGAATAATGCACTAAGCCATATTTGTCTCTGCAGTTTCCGAGCATCCTCTTTCAAGCATATTTTAAAGATTACTGCCGCAAAGCCACGCTAATTGGTGAAAAATTCAGGGGAATCTCGAAGGTGGAGTAGACTGTGTAATAGGGGCGTAATTATTCATTGGCATCCACCCAAGCACAACCATACGGCTGCTAAGGAAAGCCATACAGCTTCCTCAGAAACTCTGAGGAAGGTGCATAGCTTTTCTTGGTAGCCGTATAGCTGCGTTTGTGTACATGCACATCGCCAATTTCCCCCTTTCAACAAACCGAAGCTACTGTTTTCACTTCTGAGCTATATATTGACGCTCATTGTACACTCATGCATGAAGCACGAATACTACTGCTATCATGCATCGAAGGAACAAGAGTCGTATGGACTCTAAGTTTGTATCCCGGAACGCAGATGACGCAGTGGCGGGTATATTCTCATGACGTCGCACAAGCTTTCCAGAATGTCGGTTGCAACAGAGCCCGCCTAGGGCACTAGCGCTTCCGCACTCGTATAACACGCTCTTAATTTGGCAACTGAAACACAAATCTGCAGAATGTCGTACACCCAGGGGATGGTCGGTTTTGAGACAAAACTTCGGGCTATGAGGTGCTACCGTTGAAGTACCACCGCATAACGGTAATTGGTCAGTACGCAGTGCCACTATGCATACCGTCATTGCAACGAGACATCCTGAGTGGTGATAATGAACTGACGTCACATAAGCTTTACTAAAGAGGAAAAAAAATTATGGCTGAGGCTTAGCTAAGGTTAAGCCTAGTCAGATGCGAAGCATATTGGTGGCTAGGCTTGGTAATACACGGCTTTCCTTGGTTGCCTACTTGGTCATTTTAATACAACCACTAGAAGCCTTCGTCGTGGGGGAAGACAACGGCATGGCTACAGCGGAACGCCGACTAACCCCGAGACGCGCGTTGGGTGAGCGCCTGGATTGCCACGGAAGCCGCGTCTGCCTGCCCGGTGGAGCGAGCGTTTCACCTACACCGAGTGTGAACGCGCGTTCGAAATGCGCGGGAATGCCGCTCGAGGACATTCCGGCGTCTGTGCGATGGCATCGTGACGATGACGTCACGGTGTCACGTGGCGTGACGGCTAGGGGTCCCACGGCGACGGCGCGAGGTGGAGGCCGCCTCTCTCAGCCGATGTCACGTGGTGTGACGTCACGGTGTCACGTGGTGTGACGTCTAGGGGTCCCACGCCGACGGTGTGAGTGGTAGCTCTAGCAATATGCTTCGCATAAAAAATTATCTGCGGTTCAACTGCTGCTGAACCTGGTTGCAGAGCGAAAGCTATGGCGCATCGGCTTAGCGTCTGTAACGTTGAGTGCGTTGCAGACACTGGATAGGCAGCGCACCAAACCTGCCACCCTGCGGCCTATTGCAGCAGTGCCGCGTGTCTGTCACAACGTTGTCAGTGCTAACGCGTATAGCCCACATCTCTCTCTCTCATCACCCCACGTACCTATAAACGTGATTCAGGCGTACACTGACCCAGGGAGCCACTTATGCGCACTTCCTTTCTTTAAAACCATCGCAGTCTAAAACGTTGTCAACGCCAACGCCAATGAACACAATGAACGCCGACGGCCTATGGCTTCAGTTCCGCGATTCTGGCACAACGCTGTCAATGCTAGCGCATGCAGCGCACATCTGTCACTACCGCCGCATAGGTTAAAGAACGACTGAGGTGTGCACTGTTTCAAGAGGGCAGTTATGCGCCTTTCCTTGCTTTCCGAGTCCCCGCTGCATTGGTTTCCTGGCTTAAAGCGCGACTGAAGTGTCCACTGCCCCAGGGAGCCAGTTATGAGCCTTTCCTTTGCTTTCGAAGCTCAAGGTCATTTGAAGGTTAAAACTAGGCACACGGCGGTCGAAACACGAGGTTCCTTAGTAAAGCTTTCGCTTGAAAACGTGGTCACCGTCACTACACCGACGAATGGGCAAAGGCTCCACCCATATTTTTCTACTTAACTAGTTCCTGTGTACATGCTGCGGCAAGCTTATCGCCGCAAACCTCCTGACCTCATCCGCCCACCCGACTTTCTGTGGACTCCAGCTACGCTTGCCTTGTCATGCAATCCAGCCATTTACGTTTATCGACCACGGTATTCTTGCTTGCGAATTACATGCCCTGCCTATGCCCATTTCTTCTGCTTAATTTCGGCTAAAGATAGGAAGACGAACAGGAAAATAACAATTTATAAATACGTACCAATTTAAAAAGAGTGATAAAGAGTATTACGTTCTTCACCGCGAACAGCTGCCCATGAACTGCGTGTAACACTGTGGTAACTAACCTGCAAGTCTTTATTCTACCTTTATGATGCCGTAAAGGCAGCAAGTCTTTCGGTCTCGGATCATCGCTTTGACAACGAAAGAAGATGGCAAGGCGATTAAATTCTCTGTAATCGCTCTGGCGCAGGGGTCGCAATGAATTGTTCTCTGCAGAAGCGCTGTGAACTAAGCGCAAAGATCCGCGCACTACCTCTCCATACGGAATAACCGCGCGCGCACTGTTCAACAAGGTGGGCACATATACGCCCCCCCCCCCCTCCCTCCCTTTCGCTTGCCCCGTAAATAAAGGTATTATTATAAGAGACATAGCCTGCGGCGAACTCACCGAGGGCGTCGAGGATTAGGTAGGAAAAGATTGCCGCGAGGAAGAGGACGCAGAGGGATCCCACCATGAGCCTGCGTTTGATGCTGCTGTCCTCGGCAGCGTGCTCCTCCAGTCTGCAAGGCGCCGTGTTGGAAGGAAGCTCAGAAAGGCGCAAACTCGGGCCACATCGGTATGCCACTGAAGCAGAGTTGAGCACATTGAAAAGCGTAGCGCATGCTTAGCGTTATGCAGGCACCCTTAAAAGCGACGTGCAATTTTCTTTTATTGAATTAAGGGGCTCACTTTTATACAATGTAAGGAACACCATAGATAAATATCACAACTGTCCTTCGCATTTACATATCTATTTTATTTATTAATACTGCCAGTCCCTGTTTAAGGGATTTTTACAGGAGTGGGTTGTGTCCGCAGACAAAGCAGTCGACCAGGCATAAACACTATTTAATGTATGCAAAAAGGACAACGAAAATTATGGGGACAACGGGAAGAGGCATTGAAAAAAGGCAATACAAAGATAACGCATGAATAATCATCACTTTTTCACTTCATAAATGGTCACATATAAATGGTCACGTCATAAATGGTCACATATAGTATGCTATTCCAGTAAACATTGGTCGCGTTCACATTTTTAGTTTTGATCGAAGCTCCACGGGTGTCGCAATTTTCTCATTCGCCACGAGCGACTCGTTTCCCGGTCTATCACTATCACGACCTCAGTACTTTTCTGCCAGAGGGCAGCAGTCACGCTCCCATAATTCAGAGATATTCATTATTGTTCCCGGATATGTCTACGGATTGTCTTGAAGGTGGTTAATCCCTTGGTAAAGCGCCTTTGTTAGCTCATTAGCAACTTGACCCATGCTGTGTTCTCCTTTCCCTACAGACGACGCGTAAGAGATATCGAAGCTACACCGAACAGCGAAAGTCGTCCGGGAAGTCCTAGGAGGTTGTCCTATATGTTTTGGTAGTAAAGGGGTTGGAAATAAATCCGTTCTGCCAAGACTGGAACGGTAAATATTGTCAGTGATTTTTTTCGGACACTTTGAATATGATTTACTTTCGTATGGTATGCCAGGTTTAACGTCCAGAAGTCGCACATGGGCTATGAGAGAGTACTTCGGATTAATAAGAACCGTTGGAATTCTTGAGTGAATGCGACTCCATTGAGCATTTTCAGCGGGTCACAAACTATGTATATTTATTTTGTAAAAAAGTAAATGAAATATGCTTTCCTACTTTTATAACGTTTGGTTGTGTGCTGGGAAATATTTTAATATGGAGAAAATATCAAACTTTCGAAGTGTGGGAGAAGATTGAGCACATTTTTAGGCCCGATTGTGCGTTTACGTGTTTTGGTGGCTATGTTAAAAAGACCAAAAAATGCCTGAAAGCAATCAATGACCCTAAGATTTTAGGTGATTCCGCTCGTATTTCTGATCGATATTGATGATACTGAAAGAGATTGACTCACCCCTCATTGAACCGCTTAGAGAAAAGCGAAACAGTGCTACTTTGGCCACGTTCACGAGACTGCTGCGCAGATTACAAAGGTACCTCAGAAAGAGCGCTTTATGATGCTGAAAATTCTTCACATATTTCATTCTGTTGTCCCACTTATGTCACCAGTTTTCCATAGCAAGGTCTGGGGAAGATATAGGCAGAAAAAACTATCTGTACTGACAGCGGCTAACATATTAGAAGTTGGTACCAAAATGCTTGTCGCGGATCGCAAAATGCGCTCACTTGTACAGAATATACCAAATTTCGAATTTTGAATTCTCCCCCAAAATTATAGCTGCCCATTTAACGACAAGAGCTAGCTAGCCATTGGCAATGAAGTTGGAGAGAGCAAACTTCGGAACAGACGAGACAGATTACACCAGGAGACACCAAACACAGACTTTCAACTGAGCTTATTTTCGAAAGGGCGCATATTGATAGGCAGAAAAATCAAAGGAAAGAGAAAACAGCCGCCGTGGTGGCTCAGTGGTTATGGTGCTCGGCTGCTGACCCGAAAGACGCGGGTTCGGTCCCGGCCGCGGCGGTTGAATTTCTTTGGAGGAGAAATTCTAGAGGCCCGTGTACTGTGCGATGTCAGTGCACGATAAAGAACCCCAGGTGGTCGAAATTTCCGGAGCCCTTCACTACGGCGTCTCTCATAGCCTTAGTCGCTTTGGAACGTTAAACCCCATAAACCAAACCGAACCGAAAGAGAAAACAAAAAAAAGCAACAAAAAAACACTGAAGGAAAACTATCCAAAGACCAAGCAATTATGAAACCAGTGGTGACTGAATCAAACCCTTCCGCACCAATCATGTTTCTACTTTCTGTGCAGCTCAAAAACCATTTTTCTTTTTCAGTCGAAGCCACAGACGGATCGCTTAAGAAAGCCTCGGCGCCTGTGACCGAAGCCATACGAAATGTTTTGAGCAACTCCCTTGTGACATTGTTGCTGGATTTGAGAACAACCGACATCCTTTCTCCTAGAGGTATACACTTATGCCTACCGCATTGCGTTGCGAGGTTGCCAGGCGCGCTGATTGGACTATTGTAATTGTACTCTCACAAAATTTCATTCACGCACCTTCCCGTATGACCAACGCGCACCTAGCCGGAAAACATAGTTGGCATTGCGGTGTAAGACACCAGAAAAAAATCTTAGAAGGTGTTGAAAGAGTCGTCTATAAAATTAATCTGTCTTACGGCTTGGCCTTCGTTGGCCTGACTGGAAGGTGCTTTGATAAAAGGCTGCGAGGCCGAGAGTACAATAACAACCACTCTCCAGTGAACGCGCCGGGCAATCTCGCAGCACTCTCGCAGCACCGTCGAATATAAACTTAGTTGAAAATGTGCGCTTAGTGTTTTATAGTGTATTTTTCGTGTTGTCTTTTCTGAGGTTAGCGCTCCCCTGTGTTATTACACCCACTTAACTGCTACCATTCATTAAGATTAGATGTGGCCTTTCCTGCTTGCTGTCGACCAGCGTACTCAATTGAAGCGTATAGGCGAAATCGGGAGATGGCCATCCCCCTGTGGGTAAAAGAAGCCAGTACCTCTTTTGACAGTGTGGCAAACATTTCTTTCCTAACCCTCTTAGGAATATTTGAATTGTTTTGGAATGCCATGCATATACTTACTCTTGTGTTTGGGCTAGAAAGAAAGATAAAAAAGATTAGCAGGCAAGTGTATAGGAATACGTTTTTCTTGAACAATCTGACACTCATTCTCTGCAATCATGGTTACGAGCGATAAGTAGCAGTTTACCATTGCTAATATACTCTAAGTTCTTCACAAGACGCCTTTGAAGGTACAGTGTAGACATGAGTACTATTAAGGGAACCTGCATAGTGTTTTACACTTCGTTTGTCATGCCCCAGTCAAAATATGCGTTAAATATACTAGGACTTAAACAGAAAATACTTAGAAAGAAAAGATGCGTCATATATTCCCGCTTCCGGAGTGATCGTCGACCGCATGAATCTGAAATATTCTGTTTCGCACTGATCCGATGAGTAATAGAAGCCCTAAAAACAACCTTCACTTACTGGGGGCACTTGTTTAAGACCCAGCTGGGAAGCCTATTCTTTATCGGGGTCTCAAGAATACTTTTTTTATTCACTGATTTAATGAAGACCTAACCCAGGGGGGCTTTGGGGGGGCTGCACGAAAAATTCTAATCACGGCTGGTTCCAAACGCGGTCGACATCAAGCCGGGTCCCAAAGTAAGATTTAGATTTCCAAGCTGGATCCAGGAGCTGCCACTGCTACCCACGTGTTTCGGAAACTTTCATCAGCCGACTAATTTTTGGCTAAAACCCTTCCTCATGCATTCATTACTCAGAAGATTTTCGAACAAAATTGTTTTTACGTATTATCACTTGATAACACATTGGCTTATTTGCCGCAACTGTCGCTGCTGACAGCGCCATCAGCCCTGTAACGGGTGAACTTCTCAGTTAAGATCGAGTGCGATTATGTACAAGCGTTGCAAACGACTAGACAATGCTGTGGTGGCCTAGCGGGTTTGGTATCCACCTTTTACACGTTAGGGGCAGGGTTCGATTCCCTGCGAAGCCGGGCACCTGATGGCTTTCTGATATGCACAACTCTTGAACTGACTCGGTATGCTTGGCTTATGTGTGGTGAATACTTAGAGAAATGGGTCTACTGTGCTCCTTTTCTCGCGCACAGAGAAAGTTTGAACTGCGGTCTTCATTTCCCGAGATGTCCGTGCATCATTAAAAAGCAATTAGCACCATCAAAAAGTATCACGTAGGAATGCATTGCTGCGTTTCAGGAACAACGACACTTTTGGTATTTTTGTACTTAGAAACTTGAAATACTGCACTTACAACTACCGCCAGTTCCAGTGCCACCAGCGGTCAACGGCGGTGATGCGTCGCCTGGAGAAAATATTAGATGATATAAATATATAAGAGCGCATCTAAAGAGAAACACTCGGGCATGCACGCACGCACGTAGTGGTCAGCTGAGTTCTCTCCTTTAAATCGCCTCATTCCCCTACACGCGTGAGCATTTTAACTCCTCGCGTGTTGTCCTTCGCGTGAAACAGCCAACCCTGCACCCAGAAGTGGGACAGAGAATATAATGTTGGCACTGCTTGAGGGGCTATCACATGTCATCCCCGACTATTACCGTTACTTTAGAACTTCTTGCTGGGCGGCTTGATGCATTACTGTTGTTAAGATCGAGCTGCGCACACATGAAAGACGAACACAGGAAAGACGATGGTGACTGAAAGAGCACACTTTTTTTCTCGGTTCAATACTGCTAATAAATGCAGTGTGCATACGAGCTCCCCAAAATAGAGGGTGGAGAGGCACTCTTTCCGTCTAAATCGCCTTGCTTGTATTTGTCTTTTATGTGTGCGCAACTCGTTTTATGTGTTACGGTTACATATCAGTTTTTATAGAATCGCAACTGTTTACACGACGAAGAGGTTTTAAAGAATCTGTCTATGTGGTTTTCATAAACGGAGTGTGTTTAAGCAGTTCTCGATTCTTGAGCATAGCGGGTGGGCGAAACCTGGCCGTGATGAATGTCTCTCGGTATTTTAATCTGAATGCTGAAAGCGCCACGCTGAACGCTCCTTTTCGCACCTCGTTTCATTTCAACAACGAGCACGTTGAATATATAATTCTGAACTTCGTGTCTCCTGAACTATTTATCTGCTCTGCTGACGTCAGTATTAACAACTGGGCTCTCGAACCTCCCCTCCTCACCCTCTGCTTGCGATTCAAAGCTCAGAGTCAAGAAAATGAAAGTTCTGCTGATCATCCACAATTATCAGGGTGGCTTGCTTAGGATGCTATTAAGAGCCGCACTGCACATCATGAAGCAGTTCTAGAGGCCTTTATAATGTAAGCAGGGAGGGTCTCGTCGTGCTCCGCTGGAGTGCTTAAAGCAGACTAATCTGCAGTTACCAGAGTGGCATAAGTGCGAACAGCGGGGAAAGGGGCGCGGGCTAGCACCTGCTACTGCGCTTGCGCAGCTGGCACCCGGTGATTGCGTATGCTTCTTCGCTAGAAATTCTCTGCTGTTGTGTTTTGAATTGTATTTCATCTAAAACGCAAAGCTCCAAATCAGTACTCAAGGTTACAAAAAGCCTTTTCATTACTTTTCTGTTTGAGCGCTTTTTCTTAAGTGACGGCATTAAAAACTCTTACTTGCCCATTCAATTTGACATTGATATTTCCAAGAAGCACGCCACTTTCAGTTACAGCCGCCGCAAGCATACAGTAGACGCTCTGCGGCCGCCGGTAGGTCTTATCGTCTACCTATTGCGCAAAAATGAGGAAGGCTTTTCCACTCTTCCTGTTTGTAGTCCGGTCCATGCTCAGCTTGATTTAATTTTTCTCTATGAGAACGAATCTGTATTCCAACGGTACAAGCTACGTGTAGGGCAAAAAAAAAAGAATCACCTTTGCAGCCTGATGGTGCATCGACAAAACCCGCCGTCATTATGCCACGGCCACATGCACACAGTAGCACAGTACCACAGATAGGCAACAGTCGATCGCCACATCCGGTGACTGTACAGGCAAACGATGCTCTCAGAAAGGAAGACGACATTCGAGGTTTTAATCTAAGTTTGACAGCTTTTAATTTCATCAGGAAATAAAATATTGTCGCCACACTAGGAGAGCTTTTGTGAACGCCCTTTGCATACAAAGGTTTTATCTTGAGTCCTAAGTTTGTTGGTGAATACAAGGGGGGGTACTGCGCACAAAAAGACAAGGACAAGAAGATAACAGAACAAGCGCAGACTCGCGACTAACTTTATTTGAAAACACGATACTCCTTTTATAGTTTCAAACTGTCACATCACACACATGTGGAAACCAAAAACCTTTCTTCATTCTGATACAGTTTGATAGACGGGTCACTTACGCAATCTTTATCCTTCAGTTTGATACAGAACGCCTCCGCCAACTCACGCGCCACCTGGTCACGGCTCCTCCTCAAAACTTTTGTATCTGTCAGCAAAGGCAGGCAAGGGTTATTGCGCGTAGCATCCGGGCATGCGCCACAATGCAGGGGTAAATTCGACCCTGTCCCTGATTTCATGGAAAGCTGGTGCTCTCTTAAGCGCTCATTCAGACATCGGCCTGTCTGGCCGATGTATACCCTGCCACAGGTGAGGGGAATCTGGTATACCACACCCGTCTGGCACCTGACAAATCGAGTGGCATGACGCTTCTCGCAGTCCGCTTTCCTCTTCCCTCCGGACATGACCTGAGGGCACAATGAGGCCAACTTGCATGGGGCGGTAAAAACTACCGGCACGCCGTAGCTTTTCGCCACGTTCTTCAAGTTGTGGGAAATTCTGTGAATTCTGTGTGAATTCTGTGTGAAATTCACAGAATTTCCCACAACTTGAAGAACGTGGCGAAAAGCTACGGCGTGCCGGTAGTTTTTACCGCCCCATGCAAGTTGGCCTCATTGTGCCCTCAGGTCATGTCCGGAGGGAAGAGGAAAGCGGACTGCGAGAAGCGTCATGCCACTCGATTTGTCAGGTGCCAGACGGGTGTGGTATACCAGATTCCCCTCACCTGTGGCAGGGTATACATCGGCCAGACAGGCCGATGTCTGAATGAGCGCTTAAGAGAGCACCAGCTTTCCATGAAATCAGGGACAGGGTCGAATTTACCCCTGCATTGTGGCGCATGCCCGGATGCTACGCGCAATAACCCTTGCCTGCCTTTGCTGACAGATACAAAAGTTTTGAGGAGGAGCCGTGACCAGGTGGCGCGTGAGTTGGCGGAGGCGTTCTGTATCAAACTGAAGGATAAAGATTGCGTAAAAAATGAAGAAAGGTTTTTGGTTTCCACATGTGTGTGATGTGACAGTTTGAAACTATAAAAGGAGTATCGTGTTTTCAAATAAAGTTAGTCGCGAGTCTGCGCTTGTTCTGTTATCTTCTTGTCCTTGTCTTTTTGTGCGCAGTACCCCCCCTTGTATTCACCATGATTGACCGACTAGCCCAACAACGTACGCTCTTATCCTAAGTTTGTAATGGAGGAGAAATGACGGGGGTATGGCTTATTTTCAGGTGCTTGCTTTCCGACCAAAGATATCGTGAAACGAATAGAAGCGCCTACTGCAATGATGACGCACACGATTAATGCCACTATCTTTCATTAACCCTGCTGTGAGGCTACACCTTCAAGCATTTCTAAGCGAAACCGTTCAGTATCCCAAACCAAATATCGTGCTACCCCACTGAGTTAAAAATACGATCCCTTTGATGATTCGTCTTAAGAAGCCGCTTATGCAGGCGCCTAAGCAAAGATTGCAAGGCTGTATGTATTTCTTTGCTCGAAGAAGTTTTCACGCTACTTCTAAAAAAGAGTATATGCTGGCGGTTTAAATGGTCTTTCTGTTTGTAAACTTCTTTCATAACATCAAGTAAAAACCCAGCATTTCTTTACCACTAAATATCAGGCGTAGTTCACTTACAAAAATGCTTCTTGAGACAGTGTTGAAGTTCTCATGAGCAGACTCAACACGCCATGTTGAATTTTTGTTGTGACCAGGATTGGCTAGTGTTGGTGAATTGTTGAGGCCGAGTTGAAACTGATTGGAAAAGTGGCCACTGTGCTAGAGTTGAGCATTCTCAATGAAATTTCTGCTTTGCGTTCATGTTGAATTCATGTTGGAATTACGGGAGTGAATCAACACGCCATTCTGAATCTTGGCTGGGGTAAAACAGCAAAAAAATCCTGGGAATGCATTCGTATTGCGCCAGATGGACCGACTACCAATGAAATTTTCGGCGGTATATTCATATTTCTGCGATTTCTCGTTAACGTGAAGCCATCACCCCCTGTGACGTAGCGCTCCACACATACGCACAAACACTTATGTATATAAATATATATATATACATACACATCCATACATATACATACACATCCATCAGATAAAGAGCATGGGACAGTACTGCACACGAGGCTATAGGAAGAACTGACAGCTGGAGTTCATCTTGATCTTCGCCCTTATATAGTCCTACTCAGGGGTGTCCGGACCTGCGCAGGTTATGGCCTGCCGATCAGCAAAGTTATGTCAGTTATTACTCTTAATATTTATTTATTTTATGTGTAGTACAAGTAATGAAGTTCATATGCAACGGTCTATTATTTGACGACCTTGATTTATTCGTAAACAACTTAATTAAAGCATTAATTAAGCGCCCTTTTTTATGAGAGCACATACGAATCCTCCAAAGTAGGCATGCCTGAATGAGCATAGTGCACTTTTTTCTATGCAAGAAAATTACTTTGAGCGGTTTATGAGAGTTTTAACGGGTGCTGCATGCGTTCTTAATGTGTGTAATGTGATCAGGTTCTGTTTACACGATGGATGTCGAAATGATTTCATTTAGTTAGGCTTAGAAACGGCTGCCTTGAGATGATTCAACTTAAATCCAACAGAAATTGCTCAACAGTAAATCTCTTGACTACGCTCAACAAAAATTCCGTGTAGCAGGTGTTGAGTAGGCTCAACATACATAGAGTTCATGTTGGTTTCCAGTTGATTCAACAGGAGCTCAACAAGGCGTCAACTGAAGCTCAAAAGTCATTTTTGTAAGGGTTGCTTAGCAAACCCCGCTAGAGTGACAACGGGGTTGGGGTATTGTGCAGCTGAACACGAAGTGTTGAGTTCAGATCGGCCGGTTTGACAAAAAATGCAGTCGGACACATTGGGCTGTCAAAGATGGTCTAAATTAACTCAGAAACGTGTTTATGGTTTATGGGGTTTTGACGTCCCAAAGCGACTAAGGCTATTATGAGAGACGCCGTAGCGGAGGGCTGCGGAAATTCCGACCACCTGGGGTTTTTTAACGTGCACTGACATCGCACAGTACACGGGCCTCTGCAATTTCTCCACCAAAGAAATTCAACCGCCGTGGCCGGGATTGAACCCGCGTCTTTCGGGTCAGCAGGCGAGCACCATAACCACTGGGCCACCGCGACGTACATTGCCCGTTCACAAAAAACGGCAGTGTTTAACACGGCGTCAATATAGTCTTGCATCTAAAATCCGTATCGAATATGCCAGACTTAGTGTAATATGCTCTAATATGTGCATTGCCCCATTCCGTCCTATCCTTAACATTACTTTTGTTTCGTAGCAGTTATTAATAGACATAATCTGACGGGGCTGAAGACTCAAGTACCGACTCCAGAAGAAACTAAAGAAAACAAAAATAGTGAAATGAGCCGAGAGCTTGCCGTGGAAGACAACATTACGACGCTACAGTAAGGGAGGTGTCGTTTTATGTACGTTTAACATACTTCGGCTACTTTGGTGCCACCGTGCCCGTGAAACATTACATTAACTATGCTGATTCCCGGCGGTGCATCAGTGGCTCTGGCATTCGGCTGCTGGCTTTAAAACACCAGGTCCATTCTGCCCAAGGCGCCTGTATTTTTCATGGAGGCGGTATGCTAAAATACCCGTGTGCTGTGGAATGTCAGTGAAAGGTAAAGAACCCCGGGTGGTCGAAATTATTCCTGAGCCGTCAATTACGGTGTTTACCCAGCCAATTTTTCGCTTCGGGTCGTTAAGCCTGTGGTGAAGAAGTTGCGCCGAACCCATAGACGTAAAAGAAGACTGGGTATGGAGCCGCCTCCCGGCAGACTACGAGACAACAACTACGAGCTTCGAAACCAGAACATCAGTGCTGCGTTTGTGAAGGCTACCAGTGCTTTAAATCGCGCCGTACACCGCCTCAAGCCCCACAATTTCCTGTTTTACTGTTTTCAACCATGCCCGCCTCACTGAAGCCCACATAGTCGGACGGCTACTTTAATCTACGGTGTGTATGCTTCTTCAGCGATCACATCAGCTACCCGACAAATGAACAATACAGGTACCTCGCTTGAGTGCGAACCTGGAGGCCTGTGCGGTGCCGAGGAGCACTTTCTTGAAGATTGCCTAGATTTATGAAATAAGCGTGGAATCTAATCCGGTTTCGTGGAATAGTAAGATGCACAACTAGAACGGGAGTGGGCATTTTTCCTTTTCTGAGGCTGCCAGTGAACACGTCTGCTGTAAGTCTTTCGCATTTGGCCGGGTTTCCTTCAAGGAGAGAAACGGTACAGGTGAGGTTCGGAGCGCAGTTTACGCGCGTGAAACTCGTATTGCAGCTCCAAAGGGCTAAAGCTACATGAGAACGTGTTGAACACAAAACCACCATAATAGTGCTGCGAGCTGCCTTCAGCTACGACTCGCACTCTTCGCATTGAGTGTATATTGGCTGTCGGCCATCTCCTTAGCACACATATATAACCATTACTGCTCAAATCCAGACGCCAGAGTCCGGGCACATGCACAATTAAGCAAGTGTTTACCTTACCCATCTCGGAGCATTAGAGGGTACGCCAGCCAGCCAGGGACTTTGCTCTTCTTCTTCCTTCTCTTTCCTCTTCACCACAAACGTCAGAAGCGGCTGCCTTCCTAAAAATTTTCTCATTTCTATCTTCCCTCTGCTCATGTTCAAAATTAATCTGCAATGAAAACAAGCAAATCTTTGCACGTATAGCCACATTTCCATTGTCAGTCACCCATCTCGCAGCAACCGATTCCTTCTTCTTTAAGTCGCCCAATCTGCACTCCCTTACTATTTTTCTTTCGTTATATGAAAACCGTTTTTCAAAATTTGTCGCTCGCCGCCTGTGCTTTGGCCAATCTCCCGCATTCGCTACACGTCATTAATTCCTTTAGGGCACCAACAACCAGAAAAGCGGCGCCGTGAGAACCAGCCCTGCATGGATCATAAATAGCAGTAATTCTTTTGCTACGTGACCAAAACATGGATTTAGTGATCGGCCACATTTATGCGTTATTTTGCTGTAAATAAAGGCAGTGCACGTGTCCCGTCGGAACAGTCAAAATATATTAGGACAAAGCACCGAGGGTCAGTGGGGATTCGGAAATTCTAAAAATTGGTATGAATATTACTTACCAAGAACCGAGGACCGAGGCTCTAAATAAACAAGAAGACTAAGAATGATAGCCAGGAAGATAACTATTGAGCATTGGTCGAGCAGCCTAATAGTAAAACGTCTCAGCTTATTCTGATGCGTTTTACCTATGACAATGCATTGCCGAAGAAATCCCTGTTGTAATACAATGAAGATATTTTAAGAAATTGCAAAACATCCTAGGTCAGACACCCTGTATATATCATCGCACACATTCAGACTTTGGAAGGAGAACTTAACTACCTCTAGAAGCGTGTGTACCTCTGGTTTTTCAGGAGTTTTAAATGCTGTTTGGCGAGTATATTGTTCTTACTTTGGAATTATTTGGTCAGGGATTTCTCGCACATGATTGATTAGTGAGATACAATGCCAGAAGAGGGGCCATAATGAATAGAGGAGCAACAAAACAGCATCACCCCCGGCGAGCCTTTACCGCATGGTGCTATTTATAAATTGGCTCTTATTTTTTCTTCAGGCTGATGCTAAGTTGCTTGCGCTGAAGAGACGTATTAATCTACCTTCTTCCGCAAAAAGCAAAGAAAGAAAAGCTCGAAGGCCAAGTTATGGTCATTTTTTTATGACCATAGCTTGACCATGGCACTTAAGACAGCTTCCAAGCAGAACCCTCCAGCTCTTAGCACCCCACAAAGGCTGGCATGCCGTCGGGATAGAAGTTTAGTTCCATGACAAAATAAGCAGATATTTTGCGGACACTTATTTTAAACGGTGCATGGCGCTGTTAAAGCTCGGCAAAAATTGACTGAATATATATGCGACTGCACCATATTTATAGATATACTGCGATAGACTCTCTTTCGAACATTTTGCAGGTTATCTAAAGAGGAAGAATGTTGATTTTAGGTTGAATTGGATGCCAGTGTAATTCTAACAGTAATTATTCGTGAGTGGTACATCCACACCTGTTTGCGCTCCCACGGCTGCCTATGCGCTTCGCAGTGAAGCTGCTTAGAATAGTTACTCGACTTTTTAGGCAGCTAATGAACACCGGTAAAAGAGGGGCCTCAAAATCTGCCGCCTCTGCAGCGTTATGAATTCAAATACCGCTGCGACAATTCCGGAAGTTCTTTCGAAGAAATAGTTTTGGGGAGCCTGCATTGTCTTTCTAGAGACTTCACTTGGAATTGAAAGGGTACTCGTTGTCATCACCCGGAGATGGAACGTCACGTTGTCCATCCTGTGGCTCCTCGTAATGCTGTCATCAGTAAACTAGTAAAACAACAGCATCTCCGGGAACTTTAAGAGGAGGAAGACGCAAGCAACTGCGTGGAAAAAGCAACAAATACAAAAGGAGCCGCTTGTATCGAAAGAAACTAGGCTACAGGACGCCTCCGCCAAACGGCATTCACGCATTGCAAGAGGAAATGAAATAATTAGAGATGTACATTGGCTCAGCTTCATCTCAAAAAGCACTGAATATTCCCGCTTTCAAATGAAATCGAATAAAATGAAATCACGGAAAACCTATTTTATTTTCAAGCTCGGCAGGAGCAAGGGATGAAGAAAAAAAAAAGGTGCTGCTTTACGGAGATGGACGAGTTGTCATCCTGCTGGCTTCTCCCTTAAACCTAATTGCCGATTAAAGCTCTTCAGCTCAAGCAATAACAGCAAAATTTTTAGACACACTTTAAAAAAGAAAACGCCGCCGCGGTAGCTCAGTGGTTATGGTGCTCGGCTGCTGACCCGAAAGACGCGGCTTCGATCCCGGCCGCGGCGGTTGAATTTCTTTGGAGGAGAAATTCTAGAGGCCCGTGTACTGTGCGATGTCAGTGCACGTAAAGAACCCCAGGTGGTCAAAATTTCCGAAGCCCTCCACTACGGCGTCTCTCATAACCTTAGTCGCTTTGGGACGTTAAACCCCATAAACCAACCAACCTTAAAAAAGAAAACGGGAACTTTTGCAATCTTTTTGCGCCTGAATTATAAACCGCTTTTGATATAAAAGTTCTTTAAACTCGTCTAATTATTCGTGCAAGAAGAATCGGCTGCGATGCACACCTGTTCTGGAGATGCGCGCTTTTCGGGTGAAAACTTGCCGCTGGCATCTGCACGCTGCGCTGCGCTGCCGCCGTAGCAGCGCATGCGTCAACAACAACGTCTTTCTAGACCCGTGGTAGACAACGCAAGCGCACTGTCCCCTGCAGCCCGAGCGTGGACGCGCAGTCCTTGTGGCGTGTGAGCGAAGCCTCAGCGGCGCGCGTTTTGCACGATCCTTGCGCCTGCATGCACCTGGTCTCGTAGGGAGCCATGACCCCATCCTTCGGCGCGGCACGAACCCCTTTCGAAACAGCGAGAGCGGCATAGTTTTACTGGACATTGTACTCAACAGCCCGAGAGACAGACGGTTGTCTCTCGCCGAGACGAGACCTCACAGTGAGATTGAATACCTAGAATGTGGCACGCCGGTACTCCTAAAAAAAATTGTGCTTACGGCTATCCTCGACCAAGACAGAGAGATGATTTTCTGTAACCATGTTCTTGAAATGCGAGCTTTTGTGATGCAGCCAACAGCGCGACGAGGGATCGCATTTTTAGGTGATAATTCTTTACGCGAGATAGCTTTATTTTAAGCTTGTAAAAAGAATAATGCAAGTGCTACTAAAAAAATACCGCCGAAATGGTAATTTCTCAAGATGCTGTGCTACTGTTGCACTGAACAGTTCACGTTGCAGATAGTACTAAAAAGATGGCTAGGTTATGTTCTGGTACTTACATTGAAAAGAGAAAGAAGTGATAACGAGTGAAGGTGTCTTCTTCCGCACTTCTTTTCATAGGCGCCTCCATGTTCGGACTGTAGTCGGGGGGGATTCCAAGTATACTAGAATAGTGAAACCTTTATACAGAGCGATGTAGTCTTTTAAGGCTTCGCACTGCTTAGCTTAAACACTCCGAATGCCTGCGTGTCTGAACTGTGGCATAACATTTTCCTGCAGAAAGTACCAAGATTACTCACTTCAATACCTTATGTAGTTATTTCCTGCCAAAAGTTCCTAGCAGCGAGAGCTCGTATCACATGACGTCAACGCTTTTTTTACCGATGAAATGCAGCTGTGCAGCATATGAGTAGGAAAAAGGTTATCGAGAGTACGGTTGGTTTGTTTTGGCTCTACGTGCTCTTGTGCTGGGATCCACCGACCTAGTTTGAAGCTTGTTAAAGCCTTCTGTTTAAAGCGCCAGCTGCCGGGCTGCAAAACACTTGCCACATGGCACCATAGCTGTTTGCCGCTGAAAGCACCTGGAGTTGATATGGGTCGGCAGAAGCTTGCCGAGAATACCATTTGGCTTGGTTGTCTGCAGCTCTACGTGCGCTTGCAGTGAACTTTCACAAATATTGCTCTATAATTTCAGTTAAGTCTTTAAAGAAGTGAAATTGTATTCAGACCTCTTTGCACCTCTCAACAACGAGCTCCGCTGAAGTATTGACATTCAGGCT